>NC_136636.1:27880090-28282590 GCF_949748355.1 Melanostigma gelatinosum
ATGAGAGGAGAGAAGAAGATGTGGGAGGCAAAGAGAGGAGCGAGAGAGGGAAAAGGAGACGGTGGCACATACCTAGATGGAGGGATATAAATAGAATAGATTGTGAGCGTCTGGAGTGAAAGCCGATGGCACAGCGCCGTCTGGCGGGCCGCTAGGTGGAGAGGATAAATAGAGGGTGGCGAGAGCATCCTGGAGTCTGGTACTGCTCCAGGTCCCGGTCTCCACGGAGACTATGCACCGACTGGATGAATAGGGAACAGGAGAGGGTGTGTCTGACCAATATGAATACAGTTCTGATATGGGTGGATTAATGCTGCTTCAAGCTGAGATTGAAACAGCACCAATGACATAGCATAAGATTTCACAGATTCAAATACAGTAATATACCATTGTACTAACCACCATCTAAGAGAGCAGACATGAGTGTTTCTAATTAGAGTCTAATTAGACCAAGGAACTATATGACTAAAGCTCTATCAAAGGCAGAGTTATTCAAAAGCTACATTATAATCTGTTATTATTATTATTATTAATAATAATTACAGAGCATCTTCAGGTTGAACCTGCAGGTTGAAGTATGTGTGACACGACGGGTTAGGACCAGACTACACATGCCCCACTGGTCTCTGTTGTAAAACATTTTGTAGCTCTACTATCTGTAAGGTGACCATTTATGGGAAAAACCTTTAATTTGTTCACTTCATTGCAATGGGTGGGAAAGATTGCCACGGTTACCACTTTGATGTCATTACTAGGCTTTCAGACAGAAAGCAGCAGTGCGTTACCACAACTAACACAAGGGTCTGTTTGTTTCAGGTACTGGTGTAGAGACGAGATGCGATCCAGGAAGTCCTGTGTAAGAAGTCGATCCATCAGTTTAACAGGGCTTATCAGACACTGAAACACAGCACAGTGGTTTATTACTCTGTCCATAATGTCTGTCTAATGTCTGTCTCTTGAACATGGACTTTGGCTGATGTGAAGCATCAATAGCGTCTGCTATGTACAAACTGTTTGATTCTGAAGACAGCTTGAAATAGTATGAAAGTTGTTATATAAACCCCGACACACACACACAGAAACACACACCCTTTCTCTGTACAATTCATCCAATTTCGTTTTTTGCTTCCAACGATTATGACAGCTAGATAATCAACCTAAATCAATTCTTGTACCACGTTCTCTTTCTCAACGATGCTTTTGTTTCGTCTTGTGTTAGAAATCCAGCACACACCTTTTTTTAAACAGTGTGCTTTCGCCCCGCTCGGCAGGTCAGGAACGGCCTGACCGTCTTGAAACACAGATCCCACCTCGTTTGCCATGCTTTGTGGGTGTGACTTTTTATATGGTGTCCTCACCAGGCGGCAACATTCTGCCGAGTGAAGCCAAGTGTCTTAAAGCTGCATTCTCTCTAATGTCCATCAGGGGGCGACTCCTCTGGTTGTATAGAAGTCTATGAGAAAATTACTCTACTTCTCTCTTGATTTATTCCCTCAGTAAACATTGTAAAAATTTGTTTATGGTCTCAATCTCTAGTTTCAAGTCTTCTTCAATACAGCATGATGTTCATTTAGTAAGTTATGGTCTATTTAGAGTCAAATAGACCATAAAGCAGGGGATGCTTTAGGGCGGGCTTACTGTGATTGACAGGTCACTGCCACTACCAGAGACATACGGCGTCTCTACGTCACTCCTCCGCATCCCAAATATGGTAACTTCTGTTCACTGGCTGCAAAAAAAACAACATGGCAACGATTGTAATCCATCCACTACGTCCACTTCTTATACAGTGTATGGTCATCACCATTCATATCTATGCATGCAATGTGTTTATTATTGTTTACTAGGGCACAGGTTCTTCACAGATCTAGCCTCTCAAAGTGCACCATGTTGATGCATTTACCTTTAAAATGTAGCTACCTTTCTTAATGCATGATGTCATAGTCAATGAGCAATCGTGTAAGATCATTTACTCAAAATTGACTAAATAACTGTCATTATGATGTTTGCCGTAATCAAGAAGCTCTATTTGCTATTTTATACACTTATGTATTATTTACCGCCAAATATTGGACCCACTTCTAATTACAAATTTTATGTTGACGGGAACAATACAAGTTAGAAACCCATAATTGTGCATACTGCCATTGGAAACGAATGTATGGAGGTACAATGTATTGCTCCAGGTTGTGTCAATCAGATATCCAACTGGCTTTCCCATCAGCTACACTCACATATGAAGGAGACTAGCAGCATGTTAGAAATGTATTTCTAATAAAAACACATGTTATGATGATTTCACACAGACAGTTTAAGATGATCAGTTCTGATGTAATTTACAGAATCAGTGCGACTGCATCATATCTGCGGTGTAACTCGCTGACTGGACCAGATTTGGCTTTTTGAATCCTCATTATCGGCCTCATGTATCAGTCGAACGCTGGAGGAGACAGAGACAGCGGCAGTGAGGAAAGCCTGATGGAAGACAAAGGTCAGAGCTCTGCACAGTCGATGCACACTGACGATAGTTTAACAACAGCTTTGCCACAGGCGGCTCTCCAAATGGAGCTGCTCCATGGCTAAGATTAGAATGCAGCCAGCAGATCGGATCCTCAGAGACAAACCGTCTGATAGTGTACTGTACAGGGTGTTATTCAGACAGATGTTATCAGGATAATTAAAGTTTTGTTTGTCTTGCCTCTCCGTTTGAAATCCTTTCTTCGCATCTCTTGATTTGTTGCTGACTAGAGATGCACTGATTGGCTGACCGATCCCAGTCTGACCTGCTCATTCCAGTTTTTGCTGATTACATTTAGTTCTCTAACAACTATAATTGACAGCAAGACTGCAGACTAACTTTTTTCACCACCGTCCGGAAAAAATATCTCGAAGTCTGCGTTAACGCTCAAGAATTCTAAATGTTGTCTTTTCACTTTGTTATCATCATCTATAGTGGTTATTTGCATAAATCACACATTTAAAGGATTATAAAATAGTGCCAAAGTGCAACCTTTATGTCTTCCTCGCTGATGCTGAAGGACTTTTGATTGGCCCCTTTCATGAGCAGACACTGTGAACACAGTGTCCTTTAATGTGCTTGTTTGAAGGGCTGCTGCATCAAAGGCAGGGTTGGAGAGCACGCTCTTGTCTACCCCCTCTACTGCTCGTGCTGCTGTAACCAGAGGCTCAACGGATGTACAGGAGGAGAATAATGCCTAAGTTTATGTGTTGTGTCACAACGACAAATACTGCTTCTGACAGTTTTGTGGCACTGTTGCAATTTTGAACTCAGTAGTATTGCCTCTATTTGTGTGTGTGCCTTGCAGCACTACATTAGGCCGTGCATATGCATCAGAAGTGACACGTGGCCTTTTCAAAAACTTGAAGAAGCTCTCCACTGATAAATTGCATGAATGCTCAAATTAATCTGCAACTTCTGGGTTGTTGTTCATTTGTCCTGTTTATGTGGAACTTTACGCCCCCGGTCTGATTTTGCATCGCGGCTGGTGTGATGCCATCAAAAGATGGGACTCCGCCCTCTATCAGGGATGATTTACATTTTCATTGGTTTAAGGGATCTTGTAAACTAGCTACGAGTGAAGCAATCCAGCTGTTCAAGTCGTCTCTCATCTCCAACTCCAGTCTCACATCTCAAGTAGCTAATCTGACTGTAAACAATGAGCAGCGCACAGAACAGGAAGTCTTGGCCCTGATGTCAGCTGGCTACTCTGAAACCCAGAAAAACCCAGCAGAGGCTTCTCTGTCATCAGACCGATAGCCGATTTGTTCTGAAACATTAACACAATGTGGTGTGATAGTAGACTGCATGACCCAATTAGATCAAGGTGTTTTCTGCTTTAAATTAACCCAATCTAATACATGAACCATCCCATATGTGTGTCATGTTCTGCAGTAGAGCGACTCTCATTTGTTTGCTATCATACTTAATCCATTTTTTTTCACCAGATATTTTGTCTCTACATACGTTAATATCAAAGATTTTCTTACCTCTGACTTCTCAAAAGGGAAAGGGACCCACATGCTGTAGAGCAGTGTTGGGATCTGACTATATGGCTTCTACATGTGCTGTGGAACAAAGAGTCAGGTCTTCCCTTTTGCAAGCAAAGCTTTCATCCTGATTGTGGTTTGATGAGCACCAAACCCCCTCTGAAGGAATTTCACATTAGGGTGTGAGTTTCCTCCACCCCCAAAAAACTATGCGTTCCTGAAGTTACCTGAAAGCACCGCTGAAATCTAATTGGCCGAGGGCCAAGACACCCCAGGACCCCTGTGGTTCAGCAACCGGTCTACCAAACTCCTGCAGCCCCCACCTCAATGCTTTTTCCACCGATCCCTACGGGGTAGCAGGAGGCACACCAACGTTGTTCCTCTTTTTAACCAAAATCGTAGGTTTCACAGTTATATTCGCTGGCCGAATTCACCAAACTGTCTATTTTATCTTTGCTCGTATCCACGAAGCGAACCCTTTTGATCCTGCAGAACTGAAGAAGCAAGACTTCTTCAGAAAGAGAGAGAGAGCTTCCACTCTCCACTCTCCACCATTCGCCTCGTGTGCTCCCGCCATAAGGACGCGAAAGTCCCTTATCGAGACGACAGTGATTCTCTCCCACCGAGAGCATACCTCCCGCGGCCCGCAGCCTGAGCCCACTGAAGCTCAGAAGAAACCCTCAGAAGAACTCCTCTCAATCACCACGATTGCATCGTATCGTAAGGCGAAATAGATTTAAAATAGATAGAAATAGATAGAGTTAGAGAGAGTTTAATTTGTGTTTATTTTATCTTGTTTGTGTGCTTAAAGTACTGTTCATCTTTATAACGTGGTGTATGCTTAATAATCGCCGACACTGACGATCGCTGAGATCGTTGGGGTCGTGTAGAAGTAGCGTGTATTCCATGCTACTGTGATTTATGTTGAGCGAGCCGCCTAGTGAGGCAAAGAGTCGCTGTTCTTGCTCCCCTGGCTGAGAGAGCAATCTTCCGTACTCCCGCACGGCGCAGAGGATCGTAATCGCTTGTTTTATTTCATTTCATTTTGTTCCTTTCCCTTCTCCTTTACTAACTCACACACACACATATAGCTTTGAGCTAATCTAGCTACGTGCTTAACAGCTACCGGCACGTGTAGACGCCGGGTCTCCTGTTGGCTATCCGCCATTTTGGGTCTCACGCATGAGAAACGTCACCACGTCCTAACTACGTCACACGTCACTGAGCTGTTCCCTCGCTCCCCCCCCTTTCCACACACACACACTCCCCCCCCTCTTTTCAATAGTCTGTTGATTTTAGATAGCGTGCTCATGAATGTATAGTTGTTGTTAGTTTAGATATTAGTTGACTAGATCATTAGCATTAGAACGTAATAAACTCTGTTATATTTTAAAGAGCAGCTGTCTGTGATTACTTTGTGCATGCGTATTGTAATAATAACTGTAGATGTGGTCTGTGCTCGAACTTAAAAACCTTCACTTTCACTCTGAATGTGTAATAGTACTCAGACTACTGACATTGTGAGTGAACACTAATTATGAGACTTCGTTTTATCGTTTGGTTATTGGTCCCTGTTCGCAGGGTGGTGCCCCGTTATTATTAATAATCATTAATAATTGTTACTTACATCAATAATTCTATTGATGTCAATAATTCAGTTTCTTAGATGCTGATAACCCGAACACGCTCCTTTACGTTCCCAACAGCAGGTTGAATTAAAAGCCCTTTAGAGGCAAAGGTTCCACAACAAGAAAGTATTCGGAACAGGCAAAGAGATGTCAGGGAACAGACAGGAAGCCGGCTTACAGACTGGCAACAAGCAGGTTTGTAGAACAGAGATGGGGACACTGACAGGCTGGAGAAGTGTGGCAAGGAAGCAGCACAGACAATCTGTCAACGGAGGAACTGCTTCGATGTACATTCCTTCACTTGCGTCTTTCCCTTGCATCCTAGTCCCTCCTGATGAAGAGGCGAGGGGAGGTGCAGGGTGAGGTGGGGGGAGAGAGTAATCCAGGAAACGTGTATTCAGAGAAATGAGACGTCCTTTTCACTGATGACGACTGTCAGTCAGCTGTCAGTCGGCCTTGTTCTGTATTTGCCCATATATGCACTGTGCACATACTCAGGAGGAGCAGGTTTTACCCTCTGTGTTCTATCTGTGTCTGAATACGTTCAAACTGTCTGACAAACATCTGCACATTTATGAAAAACCTGCATTCTGTATTTTACTGTTCAGTCAAAGTTATTTGCATCTGCATTCACTGATGTTCCGTTCATAGTAATTATTCAATTTTATAATATTATAATATCCAAGTTGTGATTAGAATGTTTTATTATGTTTTGTAGAAACGATTTACTAGGCCAAATGTTTATGACAAAATGTCAATGATGTGAATATATCTCACGTAAAACTATATCTACACAATGGTAAAAGGGAAATGGTATTTCCAGCCTCAGAAAGGATGACAAGGTCAGGAAATGCAGGTTTAGGAAGAGGTCATGAGGCTGGAAACAGGGCAGGTGTTGCCGTGACATGGTGAGGATACTAAAGTCATCGCATGAGTGATGGCCGAAAATGCCGAAATAAGACTGAGGTTACAAAAACGTTGTAACTGTGGTGCGCGCAAGGGTGTGTGCGTGTGTGTCAGTATGGCCTGTGGACTGCTTCTGGCTGTAAAGAGGAAGCAGATGTGCCGAGGAAATTAGCCCCATTAAAAAGCCTGCATGGTTAATCATTAACTCAGTCCCTTAGTGGAGTGAATATCTGTCCCACTGTGTGCTGATCAATCGGTTTCTGTTCTCTGTTGCTCACTGTGTGACACTCCACGACCAAATACGTATGTTGATCGTTACAGGAAACCCAAAGGTGCAGCGATGCCTGTTGCACTGGGTCATGATCCACAGTACAAATGCTAACAGTCCTGTTCGTACAATCAAAGGCAGACGAACAGCGTGCTCTTGTCCCTTGCTTTCCTCTAACTGAGAACACCTGATTCAGCTGCATACTCCTGGAAGATGTGTGGACAAACCCTGTGTCACAGTACAAATAGTTTGCACACCTTGGAGCCTAAATGTTGTTTTTTAAGTTTGAATGCACGGCTTGATGTTACTTTTTTATTTTTATTTGAGTTCACCGTCAAAAGAATATGATTCCTTCCTGCACTTTATTCTAGCACCAAAATGTTTTGATTCCATGACTTCATGGTCTATCTTCCAGCATCAAAATGTAGTGGAGGTGGTTCCGTCCACTTCTGTGGGTCTGGTGTAATGACTACTTCTGCCTCTAAGGGTCACCAGCGAGGCTTTGCACTTTGAGTGTTCACACGGTGCTCTTTCATTGCCTCGAGCATATTGTTGCTAATTCTAGCATGCCGTTTAAATCCTACCGTCTACATTCTTATTCATGTTTCTGCATTATATCTTTGCTGGCTTTTCTTTATTAGTTTCCACAATGTTATCTAATGAAGTAACAGATGCTACACTGCTGCTATTGTGGATGTGGACAATTGCTGTTAAATACACTTTTACTCTTAGTCACAGAAGAATAGAAGCTGGAATGGTCATTTACATGATCAGTATTAGGTAACGGGCTTTCTTTTCATATTCAACAACATTGACGTAAATGAGCCTGAAAACAGGTTGTATGATGGAAACAGTTGTGGTTTCCACCCGATGAGCCAGCTGTGTGTCAACCTGTCTGAATGTAACTAAAACTGGATGCCTACAGGGCTGTTCCCACCATGTATCCCATCTGTCACTGCTATGTGTGTTTTCTGATTGACTGCGCCTGGCAGGCAGGTGAGGAGTGTCTGCAACACAAAGGCAGTCTTCATTATGGATCAGAGCCACCTAAACCTGTTCACAAAGGACAGCCTTCCTGCGAGCTGCAGTGATGCTGTGGGGCTTTCCCACTGCTCTCTGACTGGCTGTCACGGCTCCATTGATCACGGTTTACCCATCGCTGGATCAATAAAACTGTTACCGGCCTGCCACCTGATATGATTTGATTTGACACCTTAGAGCTGCAGTGGCAGGGTGGGGTTTGCCTCACAAACATTCATATATACACATTCAACTCACAGGTCTGTTGGGTTAAAATAGGAGAAACTTGATGACTGTGACCATAAGGCAGTTAAGGTCAAGAGAGACAAGGAGACAAAGACAGAGAGGGATGAGGGCAGTGATGAGGAGGATATTGACAGAATGTAAAACATTCTTAAGACTGATTGATTCAGTTGATTTTAAGGAGCTGATTGGTTTAAAGTTGCTAAATTAGAAATTTAGAGCATATTTATTGCCTCCGCACGGCTCTCAACATGGTGGTGGCTAGCAGCTAACATTGCAGCCGAGCTAACAGGTTATCCGCTGCTGGGAGATTGGTCGGTGTGGAACGCTCACATGCACGAACATGCACTAACATGCAATGAACTCTAACCCTTTCACAGAGTGTTTTCAGTTCATCAAAGTTACCATTTGGTCGCCTGAAAATTTCTTGTTTAGCATTCAGTTGTACTTAACTTCACCCATAGCTCCACACGTTATCTTGGTTCCAAAAAATCAAGATGGCTACAGCCAAAATGCTGAACTCCAGGCTCTATGACACAGAGGAAGAATATATGTTAGGCTTTGATACACACACACAATACTTTGGTATTGTGTATGAATACTTACTTCAACCATCATGATTGGTTTTGGTCCTTACTAGTCTCGCAGAAAAGTAAGCTTGAACTACAGTGCCATGACTAAAGCCAGAAACCAGTTATGATAGTATCACCATTATGATAGTAGGAAAGGAGAGAATAGCAAGGTTGATGCTGGAAGACGGAATTTGTTATCTGGTCATTTCCAAGGAAAACAGTGTATTTAGTCCCATCTTGGAGGCCTCATAAATATAAGCGACTGTAATGGGAATATTGTACGAATGTTTAAAAATATTTGTTCTTTCGTGTTAACGGCTACTGATGGGAGAAGGTCAGAGGTTATCCGCTTCTCCATTAGAGAGCCACGTGCTGCAACAAAACAAAACTGTGCTAGAACACTGCATTTGGGTGGGTTTTCCTTGTGTTCTGGGGGCATCTACTGTAGCAGGAACACAGAACAGGTTAGGAGTATTTTGCCGGGTGTTTATATTTGTGTCTGTCTGTCTTTGGACAGATTTTGTCTGTGTGAGATGCAGTAATGAAACTTTACACATGTTTCTGCGTACTTTTGATTTCCTGTACGTGTTGTTTTACTGTAATATTAATCGCCAAGGGAAAGCTGACAAGCTCCTCTATTTTCTTGTTTTGTACACTGTGCTGTTTTATTGATACCTGATATTTTTGTCCGCCAGGAGATTATGTGTTTGGAGTGTGTGTGTGTGTGTGTGTGTGTGTGTGTTTGTGCCTCTCTGTGTCTGTCTGTTTCACATGCTGCTGAACCCATCAGCCTTATATTTTTGGTGTTCATTTATGACTGTATGCTCAGAGACCTCTTGTGGTTGCAGTGAATCACACTTTTTATAAATTATTTTATTGACAACATATTTATGATATACTGATGGTTTTATACCGTCATTGACTGTTGGGTCCTCACTGGCCGGTAGGGGCTGAAAGTATTTAACTGCTTCAGTTTGGACTGTTGCTTCTGCTATGGATGACGTAGTGCTCCTCTCTAGATTTGCACGCATAGGTAAGACTGTTATGTATTGTTGTATTTGTAACTATCGCTGAGCAAATCACAAACTGATCCTAGAGTACAATGGAGAATGTCCTCTTATGTTGGTAGGAGGACAGCTAGTTAGCTGTTAGTAGCTGCTAGACAGTATCGTCAGTTGTTTTATTGGGGGCTTTTTTTGTAATTTTTTAAATTCTAATTCAAGGGTCCGCCTCTGAAGAACGAGAGCCACTCATGCTGCTCAGCGGGCAGAGAGAGAGAAACAGCAGGGAAAACCGAGCCAGCATGTTTTCACATCTAACTCCGTCAATTAAAGGTTTATCTTGACCCAACCAGGGATGGGGATTGTTGGAACAGTTTATGATGAGTTGACAGGACAGACATTCTTACTTTGGTGAAAGAGAGGAACTTGAATTCAGATTTCTTGACATTTATCTGTTGTGTGAGACATGAAATAACATGCGTGATAGGCTGGTGGTCTAGATGGGGAGCGACTGTGGTTTGTATTCATTCGACCATGCATTACAACAGTGGTGGTTGCAGACACACCTGGTGGAGAGCACCTCTCTAGTTTGTCCTTTAAATCTGGGACCTTTACTTTGGAAAATATTTTTGTTTCCTGCTTCAAGATCAAATTAATAAAACATATGAACATATGATAATTATTATTGGATGTAAATCTTACCATGCCAACTTCAGATTAGGGACATGATGCAGCACGGTCTCCCCAATAAGGCACAGCTCTGTTCCACATAAACACTTGAGGCTGTGTTCCTGCTGGCATACATCAACATCACATCCACTGTAGCCCGTCTGCCTCTGCTAGCTTCCATTGCGTTGATACGCTACAGTACGCATACAATACACTCACAATACTCACACACGACAATGGGCGTATACGAGCGGTACAATACCCACAATGCAACTGAACCCCGAGACATACCGTGGTCTTTTCTTTTTGTTCAATGCAGAGATTTGAAAGAACCATATACTGTAGAGAAAAGTGAGCAGTGAATGCATTGTGTGTGTGTGTGTCCAGCTGACAGAGACTGGCGTGATATGCTCCATGTGTAACAAGGGCATGGAAGTGAAGAGAAATTCACCATGTCCACGCCAATACATTCCAAAATGTTCTTTACATATCACGTTTTTAAGCACTTCACCGTTTGTGTTTTTTTTTTAAATAATTTAGCTTTCTCTGATAAATTTTAGGAAAACCATTAACTTTGTGTTAATGTCTCTTTCCTTTTCTTTGATTCTGTTTGTTTGCGCACAGTAATAGGATCATAATCATAATAATCATGATAATACTCATCAGATACACAGATTCAATCAAATGGTAAATGGACTGTACTTGTTTCTCTCTTTTCTAGTCTTCTAACCACTCAAAGCTCTTTAACACTACATGTCATCATTCACCCATTCCAGTGGCGGGCCATGTATTTTATACCTGGGCCTTCAGTGCTGTCCTAGTTGAACCACCTCCTAATAACCTCATTATGACCCCACAGCTACGGGTTATTATTTGTTTCGTGTAAAAATGAAGCGAATGAGTCAAAATCAATCCAGCAAAACTGCGGAGCTAAAACACGCATTCCGCTACAGACTCAAGAGCACGGGCCATTCAAATATTATTCACATCAGAGGGAACAATATTAATCATATCATAAAAACGACACGACAGATGAATGAACACAGTCGTAACACTGTCACTCCCTCCAGGAAATACACGACACTTACAGCAAAGACTCATTACATCACAGTAATTGAGCAGACGCTTTTATCCAAAGCGACTTACAATTCATATCACATTTCTACACCGTAGGCACAGCTACGAGAGCAATTTTGGGGTTAAGTGCTAACCTTGCTCAAGAACACATCGACATGCAACTAGCAGAGCCGGAGCTTGAACCCCGACCCTCTGATTGAAAGACGGCCCTACTATCCACTTAGCCACAGACGCCCCAAGCGCCCCAAGTGCAACTCAAGCGCAGACACAGACACTGGAGACGAGGTGGAAGGCAGGGTTCTTTACTTTTGCACAAAACAGATGTACACGGGAACTCAAAACGACTCCAACAGGGAGCGAGCAAAAAATCCAAAAACGGCTGGATCCAACTGGCCAGTGGGCTCCGGGGGATGGGCAGGAGGGCTCGGGAGGGCGGCCGGGCTGCCGGAGTCGCGCCGGACACAGAGGCTCCGAGGAACAGGACTCGGAGTAGCTGCGGCTCAGAGGCGGCCGGACCGCCGACAGGACACGGTGAGCTGGAGTCGGCCTAGAGAAAACATAGGGGGGGAAATCTGATTGGATACAAGCTCTACTTAAACAAGCTGTGCTGGAAGCAGCGCTGCAGGCTGGAAGCAGAGCAACTGAGGAAGACAGGAGCTGTGCAATGAGATAATGAGCTAATGGAAAACATATTTAGAATACATGTAATGTATTTATGAAAAATAATTAAATAACATAATAGCTATAACTTTGTGATTCTGTCTAGGCCAGTAGAGAAGGCTTTGCTGGCGCTGACGGCCCACCACTGACCCATTCACACCCATTCATACACTGATGACAGGGGCTACCAACCATTCGTACCCATTCACACACCAGAGCCTACAGGAGCAATTTGGGGTTAAGGATCTCGCCCAAGGACACATAGACATGGACTAGCAGAGGCGGGGATCGAACCGCCAATCTTGTGATTGAAACCACTGAGCCACAATAAGAACTCATGTAGGTTTAATGTCTAGATTTTATTGGACAAGACATTAAGTTTGTCTGAGGACTAGATTAATTGAATGGGGAATACAACTGTTTTTAACATTTGTACATTTGTATGGTTGTTTTATGAATTCTTCATGTGACTCCACATAGGTTTCTGACGTATTATTTCATGTGATTTTATGAAGAGAACGAAGTGACATTTTACGATAACGATTTTAACTCAAAATAAAGGAACTTTTTGAGATCGAAACATTGCTCGTGTCTCTACTCAAATAAGTTGAAATAAGATTCGTTGTTATTTACCTTCATACGTGAATTCTACTAATGTACTTGATAGAATAAGATTAGTTGGTAATAACGTAATGCGTGAATTTCAGACTAGGTTTTTGTGTCAACTTTGCAGTGACGATTGCATTGTACTAAGATAACGTCGACGTCCACACCAGAAGGTAACATGGGTGGAAAAAGTTAAGATAACGTCGAAGGTTCCACATTCAATTAATATTAATCAATTTCCTGCATTTTACTACTGTATTTTATTTCTTACACTGTTTTTTTGTTTTTTTTAATGTTTTAATGCAATGAATGTTTTTAATTGTTTTTAAATCTCATTTTATTTTGCCTTATGTTTTGATGCTTTTAATGGTTTTATGTGAAGCCCTTTGAATTACCTTGTTGTTGAAATACAAATACAAATAAACTTGCCTTGCCTAGAGATCTTTGGGGGCAACTGGGCCAAGGCTGGAACGGACATGAACTGTGGTTGGTTGAACACTGTTAACCAATAGAATGCATGGCCAGAGATATGATTCCCTAAATCAAGTTGTTGAACCAGGAACTGCTCACTCTCTCTCTTTGCTGTCTGTCGCCAGCCTCTACACCCCCCCATCCTTTCAGCACCTCAGCAGATGGGCAATAGTGCTCCCTCTCTGTCTGTGTCTCTCTCTCGGTGGGGAGCAGTCTTTTGATACTTGTACTGGCCCTGCGATCTACATCCCCTCCCATCGCCTCAGGGACTCACTCCCCATTGTGTCCATTGTTTCCCCCCAGAAAGTGGGTTAAGAAATACAGCAGCAGCGGACAGAAGGGACGGGGGGGGGGGGGGGGGGGGGCAGTGATCGAGAGACACAGAGGAGAGCTGAAAGAGAGAGAGGAAAAATGACCAAATCAAGACAGAGAGGAGGAGGTGTCGGATTAAATGAATACAAGACAGGGAGATGATGAAATGAGGGGGGAGGATTTGTAAAAAATAAGCAGATTGGTAAAGAGATGAGATATGGACGCCAGAGGGAGGTTAATGGAAACAGTTGGTGAAAAGTGAAAGCAGGTGATATGTGATAAGAGCGGTAACAGACATCAGGAAGATGGTGTTGTGCTGGTTGATGGTCATGTCATACACCTCATTGCTGTATGTATAAAAGTCAACGACAGAAGTAAAGGTTGGAGAGTTCCAAAGAAGAGCGTCTGTGGGCGTTATGACCGAAAGAAGCACAGGGTCATAAATACAAGATGATATATGATCCAGGAAGTTCAGTTTGAGCAAAACCTCGTCACCAGACAGCAAAACACTGCACAGCGATTTTAAAAGACTATGAGTGAAGTTATCACATTGATTTGATTCTCTGTCATGACCATTGAGCGGTAAACAGTAGAATGCAGGCTGAAACAATCTTCTCTGGGCAACACGTCATTCTGAAATCTTGACTTGGTGGTCCTTTTATACATAGTTATATAATCATGCAGGTTCACTCGAAACTCCTTTAGCCCAGACTCCGGCAGAGACCGGTCCACTGTGGACAGACAGCCCAGACTCCGGCAGAGACCGGTCCACTGTCTCGTCCTCCGGCCAGGAGCAGAGCTTCACCACGCTGCTCCGCTGGGAGACAACAATTGATATTGTTGAAACATGAAAATTTTAAATGGGAGTAGAGAACAGAGACAAAGAAGAACCAGCAGCTTGCCCCACTGAGCAACTGTATATAAGGAAACTCAAGCAACTTTAGACACCACGAGGGTGAAGGCAAGATGGATGGAGGAAGTGCAGTGTACTGGAGAGAAGATGTGCGACATGTTTTAATCTTGATGGTCCACATCAATGCAGTCCTGTGCATTCATTTATCACATTTTATTTTCCTTTAAGCATGCTTGCGATCATGAACCCCTCCTTATGTTCTGCTGGATCCCATAGGCAGGGACCCGAGGCTGTGACTGCTGCTCACACACACGTGATGTGGTGGTATGTTGTTTTCAGAGTGAGTGGTCAGGTTTGGTTTCTGGTTTCACTCATATTTTAATAATAAAAAAACCTGCCAAATTCAACACATCTCCATCTGTGGAGCAACATGAAGAGGAAGATGCAGTTATGGTTCAAATAGTACCCATTTATACGTTTTGGGGATAAAAAATAATTTTCTGATGTTACTGTAAGTAATATCAGTAACATCAGGCTTCGGCTTCCTTCTGCTGCTCACACTTGCTGGGTTACCGTTAACAAATGCACGCACACACACACACATCTCTACAGTCCTCATTAGCTCTCAGTGTGTGTTTTGAGGCTGAATTCCATTTCACTACAAACCTGATTTGTTTGCCTGATTCCCTTTAGTTTACCGTACTTTTCGGACTATAAGCCGCTACTTTTTACCCCACGCTTTGAGGCGCTGGCTTATAGCCGTAAATGCTATTCAGAGCTATGAGCAGAGAAGATCAGCTTTTTCTCAAGTCTGCCAGTGGATCCTAACAGCGCGGAACAGTGTGAAAGAATCCACCTTCACCAACGGGTTCTGAAAGTCTGGGATAGTACGAGATTAAGGGGACAGCGTAATGAGGACGACAACGCAAGCTCAGGGGCAGATTTGCCCCGGTTCATGATGTGGTGTGTTCAAGGACCCAAATGCAGACTCGTTTTTTCCAGGTTTTTTTTTTTTTCCAGGTTTTTTTTCCAGTTCTACAAAACTTGTTCTACAAAACTTGTTCAAGAGTTTTTTTGTATGCGTGTTTTTGAGTGAGAGAAATAAATGTTTTGTATGATCTTAGTTCATGTATAATTGTGTTTACAATGGCTGGTATGATGATGTTGCGCAGACTTTTTTTTCGGACTTTTATTTTAATATGTCTGGACTATTTCCGGTGATCATATCATAAGATCATATCTGGAAGATATCTAGAAGATTTGCCACAATTGTGGCCAACAATCGACGAACTATGATCGCTGTATGGCGCCGTCTCACCACGGAGCATATGGCGGATGAATACATAACACACCTGTATTCGCACTGGGCGGAGCCGATCGCACACGGCGGATGAATGCATGCTCGTGATTTGACCCCGGACAGATAAAAGCGTATCCGGCCACTGAGTTTCAGTCATTCCACGCATCTCGCCTCGCTCGCCATGGAGAAAACCGGTACACGAAGAAATGCTTATGATGCTGCTTTTAAGTTAAAAGCGATCCGCCTGGCTGTCGAAGAAGGAAATAGAGCTTCTGCACATTCGCTCGCCGTCAATGAATCGATGGTGAGACGCTGGAGACGCCAGGCCGAAGAACTGAGCTGCTGCAAAAAGACGACAAAAGCCTTCAGAGGCAGGAAAAGCAGGTGGCCTGATCTTGAAAACACTCTTGAGGATTGGGTGAACACACAGAGAGCAGACGGTCGAGGTGTTTCCACCGTGCAAATCCGACTGAAGGCTAAAGCCCTCGCCACCGAAAAGAACATTGGAGATTTCAGAGGTGGACCGTCTTGGTGTTTCAGATTCATGCAACGAAAGGGCCTGTCGATTAGAACACGGACGACCGCTGGTCAGCAACTCCCTCCCGACTTCAAGGAAAAAATGACAAACTTCAGCGAATACACGCAAAGACATATAACCGAAAATTCCATTGGACCAGACGACATCATAAATATGGACGAAGTACCTTTGATGTTTGACCTCCCTCTCACTAGGACTGTTAACAGAAAGGGTGAGTCGTCCATCACGCTCAAAACAACTGGCCATGAGAGAACGCATAGGACAATGTTTAGAAAAGTGTAGCATTCAGCGTGTTGTTGAAAGCATTTGGCACGTGACAAATGCTTTCAACAACACGCTGAATGCTACACTTTTCTAAACATTGTCCTAACTGTACCCCCCCCCCCCACCCCACCCCACAGCATGCCAGTAACATGCTTTCAACAACACGCTGAAAAGTGTAGCATTCAGCGTGTTGTTGAAAGCATTTGTCACGGAGAAAAATGCTCCATATGCTCCATGGTGAGACGGCGGAGAGAGCGCCATACAGCGATCATAGTTCGTTGATTGTTGGCCACAATTGTGGCAAATCTTCTAGATATGATCTTAGTTCATGTATAATTGTGTTTACAATGGCTGGTATGATGATAGTCTGCTTTATCTCAGCCATTCGTTGTTATTCAGCCATGAAGGTACCGTACATGATGTGGTGTGTTCAAGGACCCAAATCAGCTGGTGCGGCCTATATACCGGTGCGCTCTATAGTCCGGAAAGTACGGTAACTCTCACACCACTGAATGTGTGTGTGTGTGTGTGTGTGTGTGTGCCATGTCTCAGTTTCCAGGCTGCATAATAAAACCCTTCAGCAAATCAAATGACACGTCTGCCTGCTTTGATTTGAAGCCTAAATGACCTATTATTAGTCAATGTCAGTTGTCCTGAGAAAATGACATCCATCGATTGGTCTGATAGTCTTCCTGCTTTGCAGCTGTTCCGCAACTCATTTCAAGGTTGCTTCTTTAGAAAAGGGGCTTGAATGCCGCTCAGATTACTTTGTGCTCAGCTGTGGAGAGTCATACTATTGTACATTGTTAAAGCAGGCGTGTGATCGCTCCAAGGCAGTGAAAATTATTGAAATTTCTGCTGCTCACTATTTGCTACAATTGCCGTACAGAATTAAATTTTTTTAGACTTCATTTACATATTTAACATGTTTGTTCTGCGGTATGAATACCTCTTAATGTCTCAGTTGTGGCTGAAGCTGGGACATGTTCGCTCTCTTTTACACGTATTGTGTGTTTGGTTCAAATACGGTGGACAATTAGCTGAAATAAATTGGTGTCTTTGTTCACTACAAACTGATTTTACAGCCTAATCAGTCTGAATTTCCATTTCATTCATTCAGCTTGACTTCACACAGATTTTAGGCGTTTTCTATAGAGTGGGAGGGGCTGCTGGTGGCTCTTTTTCTCCATTCTAGATTTCCATTTACATTTATTTTTCAACTTTGATACTTTGCCTCGTGAGAACCCATCTGTGTTCTGACTGGTCACCTGGTTGCCTTTGTCATAAAAGGGTTGATGTGTTTAATAGATTATGAAAACGCCTTTGCCGAATAATATCTGACGCAGAGACCATTTAAGTCACATGACTGATTAGCTGTTTCTGCTGTCGCCGTCTTCTCCGATATTCCCATAGTGTGCCAATCCCTGTTCTTAAGCTAGACAAGCTCTGAGTGGTGCATTGGTTCTTGAACTGGGGGAAAAGGATGTCAGTGATTATGACCCCAGCATCTCTACACAAACTGGTACAGAGTCTATTGGGCGATTCAGCTGTCTGGAACCAGACTACTTATTTTCTACATTTATCAGACAGAGAGGGAGACATTAACTTAAGCCCTGATATTTAAACTGGTCTTTTAGGAAAGACAGACGTTAAACCAACGTGACATCACAAACATTTACTCTGTGTGATTCGGCACCATGCTGGAAACAGTGACCAAAAACATGTTCATTATTTTAAGCTGGCAGTGTGTCAATAAAGTCAAAGAGAAAGTATCCTTTAGTAGTCAAGCAATATTGCAAACTTAAATGTAAATATAGGATTCTCCCTACTGCAAATTATCTTTCTTTCCATACTGTTAGAAAACTATTTATTAATGCGTTAAAATGAATTAGCACCACTGGTACTACGTTTTATGAGGCTGATACCAATGTTTAAAAAAAATCAACTTGCAAAAAAGATTTCTCAGAATTGTTTTTTT
The DNA here is from genome assembly GCF_949748355.1 of Melanostigma gelatinosum. Taxonomy (NCBI): domain Eukaryota; kingdom Metazoa; phylum Chordata; class Actinopteri; order Perciformes; family Zoarcidae; genus Melanostigma; species Melanostigma gelatinosum. Next base: position 27,898,465 of record NC_136636.1, read on the forward strand.
ATAATAATTAATAACTGTACTGAGCGTGACATTTTACAGTTATAAAATTAAACTTGAGCTTGCACTGTTTTTACATTTTTCTTTGGCATTTCTGTACTGCAATTACTCTCTACTTGCGTTGTGATGATTAGAAAAAACGTCAGACGGGCTCCAGTGAAAGCATCTGCCTTTCATTCCTGTGACATACGTGGTTCTCCAACGGAGAACTTCAACAGACAAACAGGCCTTAATAAAGAACTGTGGAGACTCTTATTTAGATTACTGCCACTGAAAACATCTGATCTGAACCAAGACCACCATGTTCCCCATAATCACCACGCTTTACATAGAGGCCAAACAATAATTCCACGATTAATTAAGGTCTTAATCCCAGTTTAAGCCTTGTGCATAATTACTGAAGTGCCTCCTCCACAGTAAAGAGGCCATTGAGCTAATTTGAAGGTGGGCTGGTTCATTCACTGAGCAACTAATCAGTTGACTAATCTGTCAGCCTGGTCCATCGGTGCTGATGTGAGCCCTCTTCGTGTTGTTCATGAAGCGTTCATTTTGTACTCATGTGTGCACAGGGAGTGTATCAGTGCTGTGAGTGACAGACTTTCCGTCTGGCCTCAGGCACTGCGCTGTCATGGCAATCTGCATGAATGGACTCTGGTTACATGCTCACATTGGTAATTCTTGTGTTTTATGTTCTCCCTTACTGCTAAATGCTTTGCATCTTATATATTTCGTCATTCATTTAGGCGTGTTGGTTTCTGCTGTGCACTTTCTGGAGATCACTGATGATCTATGGATACACAGTGGCTCTCTCTGCTCAGACTAGCTTCATTTTTTCCCCAACAAAGTAACCCTGTGGTCTGGCCGCGAGTGTTTTCACTCGCATGTATGAGGGAACAGATATGCTGTCATGCAGGCTTGCGTCTCAGCTGTGTCTGCCACACGCAACAGCGACCTGAAGCGTTTCAAGCTTCAGGTCTATTTATTCCGATAATACGTGCGTAAAGGCGAGGTATGGTCAATAAAACACTACACTTAACTACACATGAGGGTTTTATCATCGTTTTATCTTTTTGATTATTACACTTGAATCATATTATCTTTATTTTATCATTATCTGACCTTGTTCTTTGATGGTACTGTGTCCGATGGCATATTAACTCATTTTAGGTCTGTCCCTGAAATTCTTAGTAGACTAGCACTTATACGATTGTCGACTAATCGATTCATTGATTTAATCAACACTTTGTCCACAAAGAGTCACAGTAAAGCACCACTTTAAATGGTGTTTACCAGAGATGTGCTCATACATTTTTTGAAATAAGTCATTCAGTATGAAAAAAAGACTAATCGGCTCAAAAAATCTTTGTCAACTAAAAACGAAATGACCAAAGGAAAACTACAAACATTCTTACTATCTTACAATCCTTCTACTTTGTATGATCCGTGTACATTCATTGATTACCACAAACAGTGATTAACGCATGCAGCTCTTATATGGGATTCTACAGGTCTTGACTGATGCTTTTCGAGAGATGCAGTCATATGCTGTGATTCTGTTTCAGCCCGGTGTTCAGGATGAATATAGTCTTACAGGAACTGTTCACCTCAAATTTAAAATGCAGTCGTCATCCAATCTCCCCAGGCTGACCGTCAGGGGGAGTCAGACCTGAGTGGCGAGTCCTCATCTTGAACGGTTTCCCAGCAAGCACTCAGAAAACCAGTTCTGTCTGAACTGCAATGGCTGGGCAATCATTTATGGTGAACTGAGTCGAACCGCTCTCACTCTTGCAGTTCCATCTCAGTCTTCTCCCAAACAGCTGACTTAAATGGAGTATGGCTGGTGAGAGCTGAAGCACATGCGTAAAATGCCCGTTGATTTTCTCACACAAATTTTGTTCAGCATACAAAATGTTTGCAGCCAAGTCATTGTATATTAAGTCTACAAAGCTGATGTGAAAGTTAACTCCCCGGACGCCTGTCATAGGCAGCCCACTGCGCCCTATATACAGGGATGGGTCAAATGCAGAGACAAATTTCCCCCTTATAAATATAGTATAATAAAATAAAAAAATTAACAGGTTTTCATGGGTATAAATGCGGGTCATGTTGAATATTTGGTTTGTGCTGAACAGAACTGTCCCAATAAATCAGTTTGGTAAATCGCTTATAAATGGCCTTAAAAAGTAAATCTACTGTATGCTAAATGCTCATATCCCTAATTATTTGACTCTGCTGATACAGAAGCGTGTACACATGAATGACACAATAAAGTGATGGAGAGAGGAAAGAGAAGTGAGGCAGTGGAAGATGAACGTAGGAAGAGATGAAAGCAGATCAGTTTTGTGGAGGTCAATCATCTGTTCCCGTGGTCTACCAATTATCCCCTGGACCTCGTTCGCTCAATGCACTTAATTAGGTCAGCCCAGGACATGCACTTATTTGATTGGACGGGGCCCCGGCCCTGGTCAGTGGGGAAGGCAAATCACCTCAAAGGTCGCCCTCCTGAGAAAAATGGCTATGCAGAATTGTGTTTGTTTGAATGATGATTGGGACGTTAGAATACACAGACACGAATGGATACAAGATTAAATAGAGTGAAAGCATGCATGAAGACAACAAACACTGATGTGTGAAAGTGGCTCCTTATAAGAGCATGGTACAGTTGTATTGTGGTAAACCTCGCTAAAGTTCACGGCCATAACATTGAAGGTCAGAGGCTCTGGATTAAATATACATCTTGAAGTGTTAAAGAGAAAAGGGTGGGTATACTATAAATGGTCCGGCTGGAACGTTCAGTCACCAGTCTGCCAATCTTTGGACCCATCAACTGTTGGTTTGACGATGGTTCAGCCTCAGACAACGGCCAATATTTCTGGTGTTCCAGTGTAGCCAGCGGAGTAGCCATTTAATAAGATAACTTTAAACTAAAACAAAGCTAAATTATCATCAGATGATAACTGTGGGTTCCCAGGTTGCATTTCAGCCAATGTATTTCCTTTTGTTCTCGACAAGTACAGTTTACTTGCATTCAACCAAAGCCTGCTCAAACGTGATTGGTCAACTCGGACTACAAACGGAAACCAGAATGCGATCCCACAATCTAGTCCTGCTGCCTACAGACACCTTAACTTTGTACCCTTACCAGCTTGCATGCACATTACAGTGTAGTATTTTTCAGTAATAATGTCACGGGGCATGATGAGGACTCAAGCGCAGACAGTCAGAGTAGGGGAAAAGGTTTTTAATAACTCACGAACAAAAACGGGTAATCCAAGGACAAGACAAAAGACGAGGCAGGGCAGACGGACTGGGAAACCGGGACCAGGATGAGCAAAACTGGCTGTGTAGGTCTGAACACAAAACAATGATCTGGCAGTGTGTGAGGCAGGGGTTTAAATAGTGAAGGAGGCAGAGTGAGCAGGTGAGCGTAATGAACTGATGAGGTGAGTGTGACTGGCAGGTGCACTGAATGAACTGATTAGGTGAGTAAGGCGCTACAAAAAGAAACGCACAAAGACACAGGGCAAAGCCTGATCGTGACAAATAGAATCACGATAGTGATTTGGTCCAATAGGACTACCAATTATTAGGAATTCAATTTTCAGATACTTTATAGACGGATGGAAAGATGGAAGGAACAATAGAATAAAGTGGAGAAACATTTTGGATGCAGATGCTTCCATACCCACCAGGGCTCACTGAATAGAGTGATGAATATGAACATGATGTCCATCATATGCTAGAGCGTTTGGAGCAAAATGTTAGAGAACATAACAAAACTATAAAATAGGGAATATCTTTGGAAACACGCTGTTCATCCCTCCAGTCGAGTTCTGCACACACAGAATATGAAGTTGTTCTGGAGGCTCTTTGTGAAACAACGTTCACTGGTTGGTTCTTTGTCCCCTGTCTGTGTCTCTTAGTTTGTAATCAAAATGTATCTGTCTTAAAGTCATTCTTTAAAACATGCCCTGGTTTCTATACTGCCTTCAAGGTAAGGCAACATTACATTACAATCATTTAGCAGACGCTTTTATCCAAAGTGACTTACAATTCAGATTCTATCACATGTCTACACTGTAGGCACAGCTACGGGAGCAATTGCTGGGGTTAAGTGTCTTGCTCAAGGACACATCGACATGCGACGAGTGGAGCCGGGACCGGGGATCGAAACGCCGATCCTCTGATTGAAGGATGGCCTTGCTCTCCACTTAGCCACAGTCGCCCAACCATGTGGGTGCATTGATCGCAGGCTTGGCGGTTTGATCCCCGACTCCTCCCGTCACATGTCCAAGTTTCCTTGAGCAAGACACTGAACGCCGATTGCTCCCGATGGTTAGACCAGTGCCTTACATAGTACTGGCCTTGGTGTGTGTGTGTGTGTGTGTACGAATGAGCGAATGAGAGGCAAACTGCAGAGCGCTACATAAACAAAGTCCATTTACCAATAAGTCAATTCTCGTATCAATCTGTTGATGTTTTGACTTCACGTCTTCATTGGGTTATACTCCAGTTGACCAAGAACTGTCGTAGCTGTACTTAATAATCGATCTTTTGTTGGGATCCTCTGATCAGTGTACACACACGTGATTTCATTTTATGATGTGTATGCACTACTTTGTGGCTTCAACACATACATTGTTATTAAGCTATTTAAGCATATAAAATAACTCTGGATTTGTGGAAAACACTTGACTTCAGACAATATGGAAAGATGATGTGGTAACCTTTAGAAACAAACCAATGAGAGCTCATAAGAAAATCTCATATAAAACTGAAATTGTGCTCTATGTCTCTGAGAACATTGACACTGTTTACTATACTGCATACACACACTGCATGGTAAGGAAAGCAAGATACATTCCTACAGCCCATGCTCGACTGCACCTCTAATGCACGGACAAAGTAATCTGCTTCTTGGGTGTGTGTGTGTGTGTGTGTGTGTGTGCTTGTCATGCTGCAGGTCTGTGTGTACAGTAATCCGAGGGCATTGGAGCATGCAGGTTAGAATTGAATGTCAAGGTAGACATTAGAGAGGAGTCAAGGACATTAAAGCCATACAATCACTTAAGTTTGTGACCTTCAACACACACACACACACACGGCCCAGTGTTGACAGGTTAACAGTGTGTAAGTGATGGCGCTCAGCTCCAATAGACTCATCTTTCACCTAATGCCATTCAGAGGAACACGTGTAATGCAGTTATGTGAAGTGCAACTTTACTATGGTGCATCCAAGTGTGTAGCTGGAACATTTGTGGCAAAACCGAACTACCTCATTTGGTATAACTCGAATCTGAGCGACACTGTGTATGTAACCCTCAAGAGAAGTCAATATAATGACGCTACAATACTCCCACAGAGGCCTATTTTGTGGCCGGCACGTGTCTCCTATTACAAATCAGGACACCTACAACAATTCTAAATGAGGTAAGGCTGATGGGTCACACTACTGTACCAGCTAAACCTTACTACATTAAATAAAATCAATAAATTAAACTTTCTGTGTTGCTTTGGTTCGTAACTGGTTAAATGTGATAGTGCTCCAAGGTGTCGTTACACAGATAATATTGGACTCTTTGTGTTGTGGAATTATTTTCTTCCTCATCCTCAATTATTATACCAGGACACGTTATTGTGCAATTATTGTTGCTAATATATGAAGCTGAGAGTTGTTCTGTCAAATCTGTATAGCACTTGAATAAATTACGAAATGCTTGTAGGACCAATCAGTGAGCTATGTGGTCATAGTTGGCGGTTAGATAATGGTGAGAACTATTTCAATTAGGTATTACTGGTAGTAAAATGAAGCATGGCCTAATTCCTGTCTCAATGACTCAGAGTTAGAATTTGGTGAAAAGTCGAGACAAATTGATCAGAACTACCCCGTTTTTTCTGTTCAAAGATCAGAGGCAAGGACTAATGACTGATGGGGATCATTTATTTGACAATAGTGGAACATCGATCCAAAACCAATCTGTTTTAATCCTCATCCGACTACAGATTTGGCGTAGCTCATTATGGGATGCTGTCGCAGGGCTGACTGAAGCCATATTTTTTGCAGTATAGTAAATATGGTTGGGCTTTGATTTTTGAGGATGGAATTTTTGCAATCGTCATTTGTCTTTTTTCAAGCAGATAATTGTCAACCGTGTAACTTGACTGACTGAATGATTGACAGTTACTTTCAGTGGAGCGTTAACACTTTTGATTGGACTAATCTGCAGTTTGAATTAGTGGAGGATTAATTTAGCCAATTGTATTCAAGATCAATATACCAGTGCACTGACATGATGGCAATAATCCTGTCACTGACTCTACTGTGTGTGAGTCTAGTGTGTCCTGACTGGTTGAGTTACCATGTGTGATGACCAAATATAACCAAAGCCCAGGGGTCTCCTACACACTGCACTGACACATATAGGTCACTCAACCACCTATACACGCACACACACACACACACACACACACACACACACACACACACACACACACACACACACACACACACACACACACACACACACACACACACACACACACACACACACAAAATTGCTCTGAATTTAGAGTAGACTACATTACTAGGTGGGTAAGAGTGGGGATCATAACGACTCAATTCAAAGTCATCCGTGTGGGTAAGTATTGGCCTCTTATAAAACATACACAGGACTTGATTTTTGTCTTTGTTTTGAGGCTGAAACATTAACTGTTTGCGGAGGTGGTCTTTACTGTAGGTGAGGTGGCCCACCTTTCTTAAAACACAGGAAATGCAGGAAACCCTGGCCTGCATGACTTGCAGACTTCATGACTGGTGATGTCCAGACATCACCAACCAATCAACCTCAAATCCCTCGCGCTGTCAAGTCGCGGTGTAGAACTCCTCCGTCTCAACAGACAAATTGGTACTCCATACCTGGAAGGATTTGGTCAAAATAACCCAATACCAAGTAGTATGGAAACAAACAACACCTGCAGTCGATCCATTTTCTGTACAGATTTAGAAACACACACACACACACACACACACACACACACACACACACTTCCATTCACATGATGGGTATCGAAATATAATACTCAGTATCAGTATTACTTTAAAGTTACTGGTTTTGCTACGCATAGCAATCTGTTAAACGATACCCAGCTATCGGCGATGGAGGAGGCTGGTATATGCTGTATTGTGAGGGGGAAGCAGTGAAAAGTGAAAGCGGAAGTGCCAGCAAACTATTTCTTTCAGTGTCTATCCACAAACTGTTCTCTTCCATGTTGTCCTCCACAGTGCTCCATATAGCACCATGGATTCTGCTCAGCACTTTGAAATCCAATTTGAGACGCATCTGTAGAAATCTGACTGCAATCACATTTTAAGTCACCTTCATATTGTGGTTTGGATCCGATTTGCAAAAATCGAAAAAAAAAAAAAAAAAATTGAACTGGCAGTCTGAACAAGACCGTTGACAACTCAACATCTACTGACCAGAGTAAATTGAGATTTGCTGTGCTTTCTCATAGTCTCCAGAGGATTATTAATAATGTTTTTGGTGACGCCCGGACCTTAACTTTGTATCATCAGGCTGAACTATCCACCTTTATGTGAGAAACATCAACATGTAACAGGCTATGAACTCTAATGAGCACATTCTCGCTCACCAGAGGATGCATTTTCTACATTTTGGACACAAAAAGATGTATTTTCCAAATCCAGTCACATGTGTGTGTCTTTGTGTCGCTCAGCTGCTTCTCGTTGATGTGTTAATTAAGTTCTAATGAATGGAGTGAGACTGGAGACTGAAGGTATATATGCATGTTCCTTAAAAGCTGAGAAGCAGTGTCGGAGGAGGTGTGTGTGCGTCTGTGTGTGTGTGTGTGTGTGTGTGCGTGCGCGCGTGTGTGTGTGTGTGTGTGTGTGTGTGTGTGTGTGTGTGTGAGAGCAGTCTCTAGTCTAATTGGTTAAGGGATGTGTGAACTGTGTTCTGGCACATGTGCTCTGTTCCCCAGAATAATGAGCATGGCTGCAGGTGTTTCCTAGAAGTGGGGGAGGTTTGTGTGTGTGTGTGTGTGTGTGTGTGATCCAATTCCGCCTCACCAAATTCTGATGTCTTTATAAGCAGCAGCACACTTACCTCTACAGAGTTTGCGTGTGTGATTGCTGATTGTGTGTGCAGTTCTTGCATATGTGGTCATTTCTATGCAAAAACAATGTGAGGGAATTAAAATGATTCATATTCACGTTCTTTTATATAAAATCAGGCTTCTGACACAGAATACTAATGCAACAATATGTAAACGCAATTGAGCATTTTCTTTAAAGGCAGAGATCTCTATGCACTCATTTGACTGATTAGTGGTTTTTACTGTCTGCTAGTATGCCATACTAATCATGACCTGTCTTTACTACAAAATGATTTTATTATTTTTAGTACGTTGACAAATCATATCAAAGATAACACAATGTTGTTTAAGAATCAAAATATATACTGGAATAAAGCCCCATTTAAAATCAAATCTTATTTACTGCATTGAACCCAAGAGGTTTGATTAAATTGTCCTGGTTGTTTTCCATGTGAGCCCTCACATCATGGGTGGTGTGTCTGGATACACCCGGTCAGTGCTCCAGAAAAGAAATAGACCACTACTGCTGTCTCTGCAACACATCCAGTGTGTGTGTGTCAATGATGCACGTCTAACATAGACAGTATGTAAGAAGGAAGTGGATGTAGTCACCGGGACGTCACCCTGTTTGTGGACTACCGTTTTGAAGTCTTGAGTTTGGCGTTTTGGTCTTCACCATCTTGGCTTTTTCCAATTAGTGAACAGAAGTGACCATATTTTATTGGAAATATTGGAAAGTGACAGAGTAGTGACAACTACGGTAGTAGAGAACTGTCAATCACCGTGTAGCCCCGCCCTAAAGCATACCCTGCTTTATGGTCTGTTTGACTCTAAATCAGGGGTGCCCACACGTTTTCGGCTTGCGAGCTACTTTTAAAATGACCAAGTCAAAATGATCTACCTACATTAAAAATGCTGAATATCTCTCTATATATGTGTGTATATATATATATATATATATATATATATATATATATATATACATATATACATATATATAACCATATATATATATACTGAGTATAGTTTTCTTAGTTACTCAGTTTTGTAAAGACAATTATTTTATATTATCAAGCGAAGTGTTTTTGCCTACAGATAGCTATACATACATTAGTGAGGCCTGGCACACTACATCATGGCTGGACCATTGTATTCGTACAGCTGATGCTCATGCTTCATTGGGATGTATGGGCATTCTTTATGGAGCAGCAACAACTGATCATATACCTTTTGCTATGTCGATAAATGTTGAACATCTACCGGCGCTATCTAGAAATGGAAATAGTGTCAACACAGAAAAACTTGACTGGTTAACTCTCACTGAAGAGGACGTCTTAGTGTATTCTGCTTGTACAGACCAGTCCTTCAGTCATATTCATCTAGCTAGAGATGCAGCTATGTGTACTGACGTTAACTGTAAGGATGTGGTGCATAGGAGAGATCTCTGCTTCATGTACAATGATATAGTAAGTGCTCTGTATAAAGACAGTAAGCCCTACTACAAGCATCATAATAAGACCCATAACATCAAACCTGGCTGGAACGAGTATGTAGCCGAGTATCGTGCTGAAGCCTGTGAAGCCTTCAAATCATGGGCTCTAGCTGGTAGACCCAGACAAGGGCCAGTGCTTGAGTACAAGAAGCTCACCAATGCAAGATATAAGTATGACATTCGCTTCATTTGCAAGAATGATCAAGCCATGAGGGCTGAGTCCATGGCCAAGAAGCTGCTAAGCAACAACCTAGTTGATTTTTGGAAAGAAGTGAGAGCTCTTAACTGTAAAACATCTTTACCATGCACTATAGATGGAATTTCAGGAACAGACAACATTGCTGAGTTATGGCGACAGCATTATAGCACCTTATTTAACTGCATCAAAAGTGATTTGTATAAGGTGGACCATTTTGAGAGTAATGAGTCAATGGTAATTACATCATATTAGGTGCACCAAGCTATCAAGAAACTGTCTGAAGGCAAAGCAAGTGGTTGAGACCATATTACTGCTGAACACCTCAAATGTGCTAGTCCGAGGTTAGCTCCTCTCCTCACTATTTGTTTTACTGGCTTCATGATTCACGGCTTGTTACCAGACTCAATGCTGTCTGTTCTCTTAGTGCCAGTCATTCAAAACAAAGCTGGTAAAGTATGTAGCCTAGAGAATTACAGGCCCATTGCTTTGGCCAGCGTCCTGTCAAAAGTCCTGGAAAGAATCCTGCTGGACAGAATATATGAGTTTATCACCTCCACAGATAACCAGTTGGGCTTCAAAGCCAAACATGGCACTGACTTGTGTATATATGCCTTAAAGACATTGCCAACAAATACAGAGGTCAAAACTCATCAGTTCTTATGTGTTTTATTGATGCCTCCAAAGCTTTTGATCGTGTTAATTATAGTACGGTAAGTTGTTTTTCAAACTGAGCCAAAGAGGTGTCCCCACATACATTGTGAGAATTCTGGCTTACTGGTATGCGCATCAGAGTATGAGAGTAAAATGGGGTAAAAGTGTGTCAGCCCCATTTGGGGTTAGCAATGGTGTCAGACAAGGGGGAATTTTCTCCCCAGTTCTGTTTAATCTGTATATTGATGATCTGTACAAGCAACTGAAAGCCTGTAATCCTGGTGCATGATTGGTAATACTCTGGTTAATCACATCATGTATGCAGATGATCTGGTGATCTTTAGTCCTTCTAGCGCTGGTCTTCAGCAGCTCCTCACTATATGTACTGTGTACGGTGTGGAACATGACATCAAATACAACGCCAGTAAGAGTGCTATCCTGGTCTGTCGAACTAAAGAGGACAAATGTCTAAACTTCCCTGACTTCAAATTGTCTGACAATAATCTTGGTGTCTGTAGTGAAGTAAAATATCTTGGTCATTTTATAACAGAACACATGACCGATGATAAAGACATTTCTAAGCAATGTCGTATGATGTATGCACAAGCATACAAGCAAACAAGCGTCTCTCACGCAAGTTTGGTCTGTGTACTGATGGAATGAAGATGTCTCTGTTCAGAGCATATTGTACTCCACTCTACTGCACACTTGTGGTCAAACTACAGAAAAAAGAGTCGACAGAGACTTCAAGTAGCGTACAATGACGCCATGAGAATACTGTTAAAGAGACCAAGATGGAGTAGTGCTAGTGAAATGTTTGTGGCTGCACGAGTCAGTACTTTCCAAACTGTTTTAAGAAATTTCATGTACAAATTCATTTGTAGACTGAATGACTGTAAATGGGATCCTACTTGTTTTAACCAACATAAGGTTTAGCACCACACGCTAGTCCCAGCTGTGGCGACATTGGTACAGCTGTCTCTTTGTAAGGCATTGCTAGCCCTATGTACTTTGATTGTTTGTGTCTGTCTTTTTATGTATCTGTCTGTATGGACCCCCCTAATGCTACTAATACTTCTACTAATAATACTTCTACTACAACTTCTACTGCTACAAATATCACCACTGATGAATTTTTTTAAGCCACAGAAACTGTTCAAATATCAAAATGTTCAGCTCTTTCAGGAGAGGGGTGATATGACTTTTCATATTTGTAATCTTTAAACTTTTTGAATTATTAAGCTTTTTGCAATTTGTTTTTGAATTGGATATCTATTTTCAGCAATGTTTTTGCGATTAATTTCAGTTTTCAGCATTCCAACGCATTTTCAGCAGGAAATGCTTTTTCTAGTTTTTTACCCTTTACACTTGAAATGCTCTGTATTCTAGAAAATCAACAACCGCATGTTTAGAAATACTAAAAATCTTTTCATGGATTTATTTTCAGCAAAAGACACAAAAGATAGATTTACGTATTTTGTCAACACACATGCCTGCATGAGTGCATGTGGTCACTCATGCATACTTCCATGTGTGTGGGAGTGAGTGTGTTATTGATTTGCGCAGATGTTCCACATGGCCTCCATGCCACAGATGGCCAGTCAAGTTGTCTGCTCTTGTTCTTGTGTCGTCTTGGCACGTCAGACATGCAGGGGCTTGTACATATTGCATGTTTGCATGTGTGTCAATGTGTGTGTGTGTGTGTGACTCCTATGGCTACTGCTGACCAGCTGCTACCAGAAGCTATTGTGTCACCAGATGCCAGGACTATGTGTGTGTGTGTGTTTGAGCATTGTGAGTGTGAGTTCAGAAAGTGGAAATGTTTTTTTCGTGTGTACGGAAAATGTGTGCTTACTTCACCAGCAGCAATATCCATAGTGTATGCCTGTATTATCTGTGTGCGTTTCTGTACAGTAGATGTATATGTTTGTGTGTATGTGCGGGGGGGGGGGAGTGGGCTAAGGAGGCTTAAAGGGCTAAATGAATGTATGACCCGTGCCGCCGCTTGGTCCTCGTGGCCCTGCCAACTCATTAACTGTAGAAAACCGACCACATCTCCTGTTGCAGGAGACAAAGACATGGGGGATTGAAGTGTGTGTGCGTGGGTGTTTGTGTGTGTGTGTGTGTGAGTCATGGTGGTTAGGCAGGGTTTTCTTTGGGGGGGGGGTCAGTGTATGGACAATAGGCTTGGCGCACAACAACCTTTATTTGACTGGACAATCAGGGAATAAGTGTTTAAAGCCTGCTGGACACACACCCACACACACGCATGCGCACACACACACGCACGCACACACACACACGTCCTGCTGTCACTGTGTCTGCTCTGGGCTCACTTGTCCCCTGCCCCCTCATTGTTTCACTTCTCAATCCTTTTCATGACTTTCTCTGTTGTCTGAATTCCAGCGTCAACTTACTGACACTCACCACATATTTTATTTGCTGGTTAAAGAAACACAACAAGAGGGACAGACACTAACTCTTTTTTATTTTATTTAAAAGCAAGAAGCTGCAGCCTGCAACTTTGCTACAAAAGCACATAGTTTCTGTTGTTATTGTTTTAATTACAGAACAATATTAAGAAAAATGTAATATACATTAACATTAGGACACATTATGAAACTCACTCATGTGACGTAAATACAGCATAGAGAAAGAGTTAAAAAATGCCCCAGGCTTTATTACCAATGAGGCTTTATTTGTGGAGTTGGGGCAATCATTTCTATGGCTGGTATCTACTGAGATGGCAGCATTCTTACAACAAAGTAGAACAGGGAAAGTTAAAGTAGCAGCTACGTTTTTAATAAACCCAGAGGCTGGTCTAACTTATTTGGGACAGTGAACTGTCGAATGACGACCCAAACTGTCGGAAATTAAAGCTTAAAAAGCAAATCTAAAATAAATTTAGATTACATGTAAGTATGTTAATAATTCATTCTTTAACAACTAACCGACAATGCATATTTTGCCTTGTTAATGTTAGCAGTTAAACAGTTAAAAATTAATATTAACCATTGATATACTAATTCATGAAAATAATACTGGGAAGCATGGTTACCATTTAAAAAATATATGTTGAGTAGAAACAAAAGAAGTAGCAGCATTCAGACTGAGACTAAGTTTTAATATTACAAATGTTTTCTCATATTGTACAACAACCTTTTTTCTTATTATTTATTACCCTATGCTTAAAATATTTTGATATTCATATGAAATATCTCAATGACCCTAATAGTTGTATGACATGAAATGACATGTCGAGCACTCTCGCTCTAACGCATGCAGGCACACACACACACACACACACACACACACACACACACACACACACACACACACACACACACACACACACACACACACACACACATACATATTCAGTGGTGTGAGAGTTAAACTAAGGAGAATCAGGCAAACAAATCAGAACACTTGTTTGGCTCCCATCCTAAACTCATCTGTTCTAATGAAGCAGCCTGCCGGCCGCTTGATCAGAGTGGAGTAAACAAAAGAGGATTTTGGGAAAGTTCAGGGTGTTCTCACATGTTGCACTTCCAGGAAACTGCTGTGCAGTTACAGGGATTGAAGAACTATCTTGCTCTCTTGCTTTTCAATGTCTCTGTGTGTGTTTTTGTTTCTCTGAATACCAAAGTTATTTTCAATCTCCGTGCTCCTCCTTCTCCTTCCCTCTCTCCCCGTATGTTTCTGTCACTATACATTTTTAAACAGCTCAATTAGCCAGCTACCTGATACTGATGAAGGGGGCTGTTCATGTGTGACCGCCCATGTGTGTGTGTCTGTCAGAGGTATTGCTGTTTGTGCTTCCACATATGGTGGTATCAAATGATGCCACTTCAGATATGAACATCAGACCTCATACACAAACAGCGCGTCCCTTTCTAAGGTTTATTGTGGCTAGATGACCATACAACTGGTTAGAAATAAAAAAAATCATAATTAATCATTCTTACAACTTCAAATTGTCATAACATATTGACACCACATGAGAAATAAAAATTGCTCAGTTTCTTCTTATAATGAGAAAGTCCTTCTCACGTTAAAACTTTTCACGTTATTATTCAACAAATCTTTTGCATCATTACTACACATTCCAAGTTATTGTTTTAACAAGAAACCTTTCTTCTCATTATCACAAAAAAATGTTACAAGTGTCTCGTTATAATGTGAAAAATATCTTGTTAAAATGAAAGTCTTTCCTTTTATATTATAAACTGACCACATTTTGTTGTTGTTGCGGTAGCTGCAATAAGTGGCCATGTATCCCGCCTTACATTCATTAAAAAGAAAAACAGTTGCAGTTATATTTTGTTTTTATTGTTTTGACAGAATGTCTGATCAACATCTTTCCCTGAAACACTGACGGGCTCCTCTAACCATTCACATACAGATATTTGTGCTATGTTGAAAACCTGAGGACATGCAGGCAAATAAAAAAATTCCAGTCAAACCTTTTCAAAAAGTCAAACAATCCCCAAAGCATAGTACTACTCTTATGCCAAGTGATCTCATTTCTTAGTAGCCTAACTCATTGTGAAAACTAGAAGAGCAGACCCTCTGTGGCTGTGGCTCAGAGGTAGAGCCGGTTGTTTTCCCATTCATGGTTTGATCCCCATTTCGGTGTCCTTGGGCAAGATATCGGTGTGTCAATGGCAGTGGCGGGCCGTGCATTTGGGCCAGCCCAGTCGCATGGAAGTTTGTGAAACAGTCACGGAGTGCAATGTATTGGCTCGTGTCCGGGGACAAAATGTTTTTCCTTCACTTAACAAAGTGGTTTTGTTGCCTAAGTCGTCCCGAAAAGAAAGTTGTGCCGAGGGACACGAAAAAAAACAGGCAATGTCCCTGAACACGACACCAATAGATTTTATTTCGTGGCTATTTCACGAATTGCAGTGAGACTGTGTTGGATGGGCAGATGGCACCTTGCATGGTAGCCGCTGTCGTCTAGACTAGATGGGCACTATACAAATGCATGTCCAATTACCATTTACCTCCACTAAGGCCATGTCTGATCTTGCAATGTTATTGAAAAAGAAAAGCAATTAGTGTATCCGCCCCGTGCTCCAACATTTAATGGTATCCTTCTTGGCCCACACTAAACACTTCCACCAAGTTTCTTGAAAATCGGTCCAGTCATTTTTTCCATAATCCTGTTGCCAAACAAACAGACCAAACCAAAAATATAACCTCCTTGGCCGAGGTAAAAACAATATGTTACATGCCTAGTTAAGACATGTGGTGGCCATGCCACAGGCCTGTAATGAAATCAGCTAAGAACCAGTGTTGAAGTACTGGTGTGTGGAATCAGGATGTTCTTGGCACAGATGTATTGACGAGTTATTGTTGTGTGATGTCTGTGGACTTTGTAAAGATGTAATGTAAAAATTAAAAAAGTTCTAGATGTGAAGCACAGGAGGGCTTCTTGTGGGTCTCATCTGCTGTGCCACAGTGTGATGTGTGATGTGTTATTTGAGAGGGAAAAGGAGGGAGACGCTGTTTGTACAATAGTCGCAGTCTGTTCCTCCACCATGTTGTTTGGCTCAATCCACAATCATCCATCCACCGGACAAAGCCTTATTGATAGTAGCCCACATACTGTATCTGCCTACCATGGGTTAGGTCTGGACTAAAACACACACACACACACACACACACACACACACACACACACACAAATCCTAACATGAGAATGGGAAGTAATGTAATTTTCCGTATTAGAAGAACACTCACACACCCATGCACACGTAACAAATAGTGTGTGTGTGTAGATGGATGACATTTCAGATTGCAATTAATGTTGTTGTTCTTTTTCTGTATGCAGGTAGAGGACACACACACACACACACACACACACACACACACACACACACACACACACACACACTCATACAACTAGTCTACCGGTAGTCACTAATGAGTGTTTTTTCAGCTTCATGAATTGTGACCCTCGAAGCATTGGTTCCTACTGACTCATTCTCTACTGTTAGTTATTGTGTGTGTGTGCTATTTTGTTGTCATTTGATTGGAAAACTAGAGTCTCCCAGTGCCCAGGGTGAGATCTGCCCCCAACACCCAGTTCAATAACCACAGGACATGGCTGTACTGTGTGTATGTGTGTGTGCATGTGTTTAGGGGTCAGCATGAAGAGTTAATTAACGCATGGCCCCCCGTGGCATGAACTGTGATGCGTCCAGTTATTGTCTGGCTATGAAGTTGTCGTCATTCCGTCTATCTTATCTCCTTAACTTACTCTGTTTCCACTTGTCTCTATTTCTCACTCACTCAGTATTGTTCAATACGAGTTCCAGTGTGATACCAAAGCAGCACCTTACTTTACAGTTCTCTACAAATCCTTTTATTTTCATTGAAAGGTGTAATCCATCTGCTATTTCTTTCCAGTTTTTTATAATAGCCCACTCAGCCGCAAAAAGCATTGACGCAGGTTACCACAGTAAGCCAATCGATAAGGCAGTGGCAGGCCGTGCATTTTATACCTGGGCCTTCAGTGCTGTCCTACTACAGCTGAATCACCTCCTAATAACCTCATTATGACGCCACAGCTACGGTTATTTGTTTCTAGGGGTGTAACAATACACGTATTCATATTAAACCGTTCGGTACGAGGCTTAAGAACCGAACAATATGTTTGAATAATACTAGTGCATTTGGAAAATGTAGAAGCATAAATTGTGGGAAATATAATATTCTTTCTGTGGAGCCACTGCACTCAACCTGGCAACCCACCCAACGTGCTGTCTGACACGCCCACCACAGAAGAAAAACATTGTACTCTGCTGAGGCTCTTGTGTTCTGGGAGGCACACGATGCTAAACTAGCTTAGCAGGAAAACAGCAGCAGCACACACGCTACAAACTCTCCGCGCAGAGTTTAGCTGTTCCCTACTGTTCAAACTGGGCTAAAGCAATTACCACACAAGCCACATTTCTCCAGACCATAATTCTTGCTTTGTAAAAGAAAACGAATACATGAATACGAGCATGAAGGGATGCTTCATCATTAACGGACAATGCAAATAGTCAAAATCAATGTAATTAACACAATGACAAGAACAAACTCACAAGAACCAGTCACATATATATTTATATGACAACAGAGCAACAAATCAATCCAGCAACACTGCAGCACTAACACACGTATTCCACCGCACACTGAAGAGCAGGATCCATTCAAATAGTATTCAGAGGGAACAATATTAACCATATCATAAAAACGACACTGTAGACACATGGACACAGTCGTAACGCTACTGCAGATGTAAAAACACAGGAGCACTTCACTTACTTGGACTTGGGAAAATGGAATTTTGACGCTAAAACGTACGAATAATCCACCAAAATTTGAATGTTCGGATTTGAAAATATATAAGAAACATAACTGGGAAGCTACAGAATGATATAAAAACCTCAAACATCAAACATTTGATATCACGTTGTAATTCTCTGATTGCTAACTGTTAAAGTGAGACATCATTTTCATTTTTTTCTTTCAAAGCTCTGTTTATGTTTTACAGGGATTAGTATGGTCATTTCAGCGCGTAGGCCTAATAATGACATTTTCAAAGTTTGTGGTGATGGAAAGCTTGCAAATACGGGTCATTCTTCACTTTTGGAAACAGTAGTTTGACAAAACGATCTAAGTTCAACGTCTGCAGTTAGCTTTTATCTGCATCTGTCAGTCCTCATCAGTGGATAGAAGTCTCATGTTATAGTTTTGTGCTTTAGATACAATAGACACAATAATCATTTATTGATGTTCATATGTAGAGGGAGGTAATAATTGATCAATCACAACCAATTAGGATGACATGCAGCGCTTTCAGAGACAGTAAACACACATCTAACTTTCCTTAGTATGCTGACCTCAGTCTTCATCATTATGCTACATTAAACAAGTGGAAGTTATTGGACACGAGCATAACTTTAAGCTGCAAGCTTAAGTTTTGAGGTAGTAACAGGATAAGGTGTGTGTGTGTTAAGCATGGGGGGGGCTGAAGTGCACTTATCTTGGTGTCTGTTTGTCTGTTTGCTTCTCTGTTGCAGATCTGAGCAGAGGTCAACTGACTGGAGTCCATCTGGGCACGAGTTGATGTCTTTGTTTTTGTTTGTGCACCCTCTCTCAGTGTGTGTGTGTGTGTGTGTGTGTGTGTGTGTGTGTGTGTGTAAACGTCTTGGCGCACGTCTTAAGGAAACGCTCAGGGGAGGTTGAGGTTATCCTATTGTTGTCAGGGCATATCTTATAATTATATGCGAGGGTCATTTGCATGTCACAGCTAGCGGCGGCGGGTTGGGGGGGTTATTGATTGTTTGGGCGGGGGGGGTGGGGCTGGAGACAGAAGGGAGCTGAAAATGCTGGCCGAGGTCAGGAGGTCGAACTTCGATACGCAGACACACACACCACATAGAACTGAAAATCTCTGTCTTCCTCTGTTTCACCAGGCCTCAGGCCTGCTTAAACTGCAGTGGGGGGGGGGGGGGGGGGGCTCTTTAACATGCCCTGAAGGCCCTAATTTCCCCCCCCGCTGACCTCCTGTCTCCTTCTCTAGATTTCCTCTCACATTTAGTACAATAACACATTTTGAATTTTCTAATTGAAGAAACTCATTTTATTTTGGAATGATTATGTTTGACTGATAACTGATGACTTTTATCATCCTATGTTAACGACAACTCAAGTAGTTTTGTGTGATTACAGAGTTGCCGAGGATTAAAGAACCATGTGCATCGAAAATAAAGGACTATGCCCGCTTGTAACATACACTGGAAATAAGTTTTCTTCCTAGCTTTGCAAAAAGCCTGGTAACAAAAAGTAAAAATATACAATACACATCTTTGTGTTGTTTTATCAGGTATAACAAAGGTCCACTGCCGGATTCAAACGGGGGATGTTGGGTTTTAAGTGGTCCATGCAGTATCATCCTCTACTGACTCTCTACTGGAGGAAGTGACTGCACGCAACATCGTAAAGCTCCTATCCTCATAGTGGGGTTGCCAGGTTTGCACTCTGCACTAAATCTAGACAAAACCCAACCGACTCTTGAATGGATTGGTGACAGGTTTGATATCTAGAAATAAATCTTCTTGTCTAGCTTTGGGGTTCCTTTACATAGTACTTTTACAAAGGTAGCGTTGTATAATACTGGTTCTGTCCCTTTTGCTTTCACCCACACACAGATACACACACACCTTTCTCTGACTGCCAGCCATGTCTCATCCATGAGAAAGCTCAGATAGCCTCCAGCTGAAGGGGGCTTCCTTGCCTGCACTGCATGCATGGACAAATATGTATTTGTGTATGTGAGATTGGTGTGTGTGTGTGAGTGTGTGCATGCGTGCTCTGCATTCATGCATGATCGGCCCTGTCTTCTCCGCGATCTGTGTGTTTTGCGTGTGAATGAGTTCATGCATGGCTGACGTGTGTGTTTGAGCCTTTATAGGTTACATGTACGTGTGTGTGTGTGTGTGTGTGTGCTGGGGGGGGGTATATATATTTCATTTCAGACCCACTGTGATCTGTGTCTTCAAGAAAACAAAAGACAATACAAATGACTGCTCATTCTCCAATAAAGAGTCTCTGCCTACATACAAAATAATAACATAGAAAGCTTTTATTGTCATGGCTACAAGATTGTCAAGATGTATTAACAGAATTCTTTTCTTTTGAAGCTGTGTGTGATGGTGTCTCAATTGATAAATGATTAGTTATGAAATCATCCCTGATTCCTTTTCTGTTGATTTAAATAATCATCTTACTGTACTACATCTTATCTTACTGTTGATATAGCACAACAGTGATTTAGCTTGTAGCCCGTTGAAAAACACCTGCAATGCTTGCTATTATTATTATACTAATAAGGAACATTTTTGGCACCCTACGTTTCCGAAAACATGGATACTTTGTGTTCTGCAGAGCTTGACTAGAGATATACCGACTCAACACATTTAAACCTGGGAGAACAAACAACCTGCAGCCACTGGGTCAAGTTCTGAGAAAACACGTATTTTATTCTGCGCAGGTGCATCAGCTTAAATAGACAGTCACATGACACACTCACACCTGAAATGCATTGGCAATAATTGGGAGCACAATCAGTTGCTTCAATTAACACCCCCACTTGATCACACATTATTGACAACCATAAATCATACAAGGGGAAAAACATGGAAACCAACTGCACTTAACTGCACTTAACTGGCTATGCCCCAAACAAGAACATGGAAAAAGTAAGTAGCTTTGCTTTAGTAGCTGGTTTTGTCATCAGGTCAGCTACCATCCGGTCTGTTGGGCAATACTCCAAACATACTTTACAGTCATTAACAGTTGATCTCACAAAATGGTATTTTATATCAATGTGCTTACATCGCTGTCTGCTCACTGGATTCTTGGCTAATGCAATTGTACCTTGGTTATCTTCAAAAATCTTAGGTACATCATACAGACAGTCATCAAGATGTTCAAGCAGTTGAGATAAGTAAAGACACTCTTGTGTGGTTGCGGCCAACGCCATATACTCTGCCTCACAAGTTGACAGTGCTACCGTTGGCTGCTTTTTGGTCTTCCAGGAAATCAGAGGACCATTCTCACTCAGACTAACACAATAACCAGTTGTACTGCGTCTGTCAGTTGCATCACCTGCCCAATCTGCATCACTGTAAGCAAACAACCTCAGCTCATCACATTTTCTGTAACACAACATTTTGTCATTTGTGCCCTTCAAATATTTCAGTACATGCTTAACAGTTGTCCACTGCTCTTCTGTCGGCTCACTGAAATGCTGTGACAGTCTGCTTACAACAAAGCTCAGATCAGGTCTGGTGCATGAGGTTAGGTAGATTAGGCTACCCACTGCCTCTCTGTATTTTCTGGGGTCACCTAGCTTCTCATCAGTGTAATGCAGCTTTGGTTCACAAGGTGTTGACCTGGGCTTACAATCCTGCATATTAAACCTGTCAAGCAGCTTGTCAACATAGCTCTGCTGTGACATGGTCACACATCCATTACACTGGTCAAAAGTGATACCAAGAAAATTCTTCAGCCTGCCCAAATCTTTCATCTGGAACTTCACAGCAAGCATCTTTTTTACTGCTTTTAAAGCACTCTCATCACTGGCTGCAATAACCAGGTCATCAACCCAGATCAGTAGGATCACCTTGTCATGTTCCGTTTCGCTCTCATAAACACAGTGATCGGCTGGATTCTGTACAAACATATTTTCACATAGATAGTCATGCAACATTATGTTCCAGTTTCGACCTGATTGTTTAAGCCCATATAGTGACTTCTTTAGTCTACACACCATCTTCCCATTTGTCTGAGATTTTACATCATAACCCTCTGGCTGTTCCATGTAAATCTCACAATCAATTGGTGCATGTAAGTAGGCGGTTTTAACATCCATCTGATGTAGGATCAGATCCTCCTGGGCAGCTTTCTGCATCAACACTCTCACACTAGTCAGGTCGGCAGTAGGAGAAAACGTTTCTCCATAATCTACACCCATCCGTTGACTGTATCCCTTGGCTACATAGCGGGCCTTGTACTTGTCAGATCCATCAACATTGGTTTTGAGAGTATACACCCATCTACCCCCCACTGCTTTCTTGCCCTCAGGTAAGGTGGTCAGAGTAAATGTGTTGTTATCCCTCAGTGCCTTCATCTCCTCATCCATTGCATCTATCCACTTACTTGAGTTGGATGAAGACACAGCCTCTCTGAACGTCTGCGGTACATTACAAACCATCCTGTAGCAATAATCAATGTTGATCTGAGCCTGATCACTCTCTATCCCATAGAAGTCTGGCCTCCTCCTCTCTCTAGCAGGGTATCTCCGTGGAGACTGGGATTCGGGCTTGACTCCACCTGTCTGTAGGCCTATCTGGCTTGGACCTGGCCTAGCTTCTGGGATGTCGTTCTGCTCGGGTTTGTCAGGGTCAGGTCTGGTTGCGTTAGACTGCACACCAGTGTCATCGTCGGACATGTCATCAGTCTGCTGTCCCTCATCAGTGATGATATGCGCCGTCGCACCGGTGTCCACCATCAAGCCCTTTCTGGTGACACCGCTTCCTGGCTCGCTGGTCACCAGCTTGAACACGAAGGTGTTGTCATCCATCTCCTCGGACACTCCACGCGCGTTGTCCCGCTGCCACTGTCGCCATCCTCCTCGCCGTCCGGTACTCTCGCCCTGGCCGTACCACTGTTGACCACGCTGACAGTCTCTTACCTTGTGACCTCTCTGGCCACAACGGAAACACACAATGTCCCCGCTCTCGGTGCTGCGTGCACCTGCGCCTGCTGGGGCAGCCCTCCTTGGATGCGCCTGGGCCCTCATGACATTGTCGTCGGCCGCAGCTGTGCGCATACCTTCAGTGCTCTCATAACTGCGCAACTTAGTCTTGAACTCCGCAAAAGAGAGAGTCTCATAACTTTGAGTGATAAAAATGGAAAAAGGCTTAAATGAGTCTGGCAGCCCCTTCAAAATCATTGCAACCAATAGTCCATCGCTTAAAACCTCTCCAGCATTACGCAGCGCTGTGATCGAAACCTCAGCACGTATGACATAGTCAGTCACACTCTCACTACTCATCTTTTGCAAAGAAGTCAGTTCTGTATACAGGCATACAATGCGGGGCTTACCCTTGCCTGCATAATAGTCACGCAAAATCCTGAGCGCTCCACGCCCGTCATCCGCTGCCTCTCGCATCACCAGAGACAAACTTTTGTCATCAAGGAATTGGATCAGTTCCGCGTACGCTTCCGCGTTCTTCGCCGCATCCTCAGCCAGTGCGTTTTCTTCTGCGCCATCGGCGGGCTGATTCAAAATGGTGTCCTTCAGTTTCTGCAACCGCAGATGTCCCAAAAACTTCGTCTCCCACAGTTCATAGTTCTTTTCGTCCCCATTAAAAACAAGACGAGACCAACGTGAACTCGTATGTTCGCTCATGGTGCTGGCACTCCAATCCGTGAGATACGCACACAAGCAAATGTCTCTCAGTGGCTACTCACGCCGGATATCTCTTTGCACAAACGTCTAACGCATCTGGGCCCATAACCTGTTCTGCAGAGCTTGACTAGAGATATACCGACTCAACACATTTAAACCTGGGAGAACAAACAACCTGCAGCCACTGGGTCAAGTTCTGAGAAAACACGTATTTTATTCTGCGCAGGTGCATCAGCTTAAATAGACAGTCACATGACACACTCACACCTGAAATGCATTGGCAATAATTGGGAGCACAATCAGTTGCTTCAATTAACACTTTGAATGTGGACGTCTTTGGATTCAGTCAGAACACGTGACGTAGTAAATCAAGCGTCTTTTATTAAAAGTTGATTGGTATGATAACGTTATGGAAGGTTATGCAGTATTACAAGTATAACATGCAAGAAAGTCCACTAAGGGTGGGATGGATGATGGATGGGTCAAACAAACACAGGACTTTCACCCAGGAGACCGCTGTCCATATGCTGTGTGAAAGAGCTGTTATTCATTTGTTTGTTCTAGTTACGTCGTCACGTTACGTTGTTGTTAATAGTTGAACACCATCCATGATGTTTTCTCTCACCTGAGTAGTTTTGTTGCCTGAACCTAACCAATGGTTTCACACCATTAACATTATATAGATTTTATTCATGGTTGTTTAGTTCACCATTAAAAACCCAACAAATGGCTACACATTTCTTCTGAAACCAAGAAGAAACAAGCCTGTGTGATCTCATCTAGACAAAACGGTGGGCTGCTTAAAGGCTGTCCGCAGTATTTGACATGCATGTGTGTGTGTGGGACAGTTGTGCGTAGCTTGCAACGTGGGTGAGTGTGTGTGACAGCAGTGGAGTGTGTGTGTGTGTGTGTCTGAGGCTCATTAATAATGTATGAGGTGGGAGGGGTGAAGGAGAGGGGGCGGTGACAGATGGAGAGTCAGTGTGAGAGAGAGATAGAGAGAGAGAGAGAGCGAGAGAGAGTGTCTACGCACCGAGAAACAGCGAGAGCAAAGAGAGAGGGAAAGAAAGGGATAGATAGAGTGGGGAGGAAAGAAATAGACTGAGTGAAAGAGAAGGAGAGAGTTAGTGTTTTCCTTCATTTCTACAGTTATTACATCCGCTGTCTTTGTGTCTCCGTGCTGGACCAGACTGACAGACCCTGAGTCTTTGTGTTTCTTGTTTTCTCTTCGGTTTCTCGGATGCTGAAGGATTGATGGGGATGGAGATACAACACAGTTGCCCTGCACTGCTGTACACCTGGACACAAGAGCTGCACTGACAGAGGTATCGCTATATGTCTGTACACTGTGTGTGTGTGTGTGTGTGTGTGTGTGTGTGTGTGTGTGTGTGTGTGTGTGTGTGTGTGTGTGTGTGTGTGTGTGTGTGGAGGGGAGAATATACTAACCTTCCAGTTTACTTTTTATTTTCTGGACAGAAGTGGAGTTTAGCCAATTGATGAGAAAGTCACAGTCAAGGACACTTGTTTGTTGAGAAATCCTATTCACAGACAGCACGTGGATCAAACAGAATACAGTGTGCCCTACTTCACCGTGTGTTTAAACCCCTCACTGCTCACAGTCATTTTCATCTCCTCACTAACTACCAAAGAGAAAACACTCTGCTCGTACTGTAGCTGCTCTCTGTGTGTGAGTGAATGCAGTTGTGAAACTTTAATTCATTCTTAAATTAGTTACGAGAGTTAACGGAATTGTACCCCAAACCGGACCGTTTTTAGCTAATGTTTCAATACAATTCACTTACAATGTTGATAAAAATGATCGTGTAATGTTTTCAGTTGATTTAATGGTGTTAAACTGAAGTTAAACTTCGTACCTTTCAAACTAAATATTGTTGTAATTATTACAGTTAGCTTTGCCTTTACCAGAGTCGTTAAAACGATGCTAACACGGGTGAATTAGCCGTGCACTGCTCTTGGCCTAATCCGTACAAACACGTTGTAAACACTGGCTGCTGCTGGTTTTTCGGGGATGTTCCAGGGTCGCAAAAATGACCATCAATGCTGTCAACACATCCGGGACCGTAGTTCTGTCCTTCACAATAAGATATCACGCTTCAACAACTCCAAATGATGCAATAAAAGCTCCTTAATTTCCGTTCGAGCTGTTTAAGCGTCGCCCGAGCGTTCTTTCTGCTTTCTCTCATCAAAGTCACTTTCCTATAGTATTTAGACATATAAACGTCCATATATATTCATGAAATTTGACACATAGATTATTTGATATGTATGAATTAATATTATTTACGTTTGGTTGGCGATCGCCGAAGAAAATTACAGCGTAATGACCGGAAAGGGCGTCACGACGGAATCGTTCGAGACAGGCCAAGAGCAGCTAGCGCCGACCGAGGCAGGCCATCGTTACGTTACTGTCATTGTGGATGGTAAAGTATATGTACTGTAGCAATCAATTATGTCACACTTTCATTATTTTAAATGTTTCAGTGGAAAAATATGTTAAATATTTCACCTACATCATCTGATCTTTACCTCTATTGGCTGTTACAGTGATCATTTGGGCTGTAGGAAAATAAATTACACACATACACACACAGACACACATACATACACACACACACACACACACACACACACACACTGATCGGTCAGTCTGCCACGGTTGATTGGAAAATTATGGATTATGTCTTGTGGATGTTTCCTCATTGGTCACAATTACTCTTAAAGCTGCAACCTGTCTGCATTTTTGGCTCTTTCAGTTCTATTTTTTCTTCATCTCTAGATTTTAGATGAAAATGTGATGTGATGTGATGTGATGGGGCCACTGTCGGCCATACTGGAGGTACCGAGTTTTCATCACCGCTGATGCCAGTTATTGGGTGTCTCGTATTAGTATAGTCCTAATGTTAGTAATCTACAGTATTAATTGCAGCCTGGTCTTCTAAAAGTTACGTTACTGTGCAACATAACTACATTGTCAATTATGTTTTGATAGAGCGTAAATTCTCTTGGATTACATTTGTTTTTGACGTATCACAAATAGGTTTGATCAAAGTCTGCACAAGTCTGCAGGACTTTCACCCAGGAGACTGCTGTTAGTGTCCCGTGTGAAACCAAAAGTAACGTACTAATTTGAACCCCAAACATGATCTTTAACTGAACCTAGCCAAGCAGTTTTGTTGCGTAAACCTATTAATAGTTGAAAATGCTCTTTCGAAATGACAAAAAATGCCACGAGCAGTTAAACCACTTTAAGGTTGTCTAGAAATGTTGATATGAAACGTATTTTTGGTTCAGCAATGTCGAGATTCAACTTATCCGTGGATTTGCAATGGCGACTGGATTTTGAATTGACATCGCTGACTGAGCGAATCGCCACCGTAACGTGGTGGAGGAGTTTGAGTGGCTCAGTGATCCTGGGAGCTATGTTGTCCGGGGCATTAGCCCCTGGTAGGGTCTCCCAAGGCAAACAGGTTTCAGGGGAGAGCCAAGAC
This sequence comes from Melanostigma gelatinosum, assembly GCF_949748355.1. Classification (NCBI taxonomy): domain Eukaryota; kingdom Metazoa; phylum Chordata; class Actinopteri; order Perciformes; family Zoarcidae; genus Melanostigma; species Melanostigma gelatinosum. Next base: position 27,925,401 of record NC_136636.1, read on the forward strand.
TAAGAGCGGTTCAAAACGACCCTTATGATAAGCAGCCCACAGAGTTCAGCCACCTCGCCCGGACCAGGGAAACCGGAGCACCCTCCCGGAGCCAGACCCAGAAGGGGAGCTCGTAGGCGAGCGTCTGGTGGCCGTGCCTTCGCCCATGGGGCCCGGTCGGGCTCAGCTCGAAGAAACAGCATGGTGCAGCCACCCTGTGGAGGGCGCCGCCTACCGACTCCATAGTTCTCCTGGGGGACTTCAACGCTCACGTGGGCAATGACGGAGAAACCTGGCGGGGGGTGATTGGGAGGAATGGCTTGCCCGATCTGAACCGAATGGTGTTTCATTATTGGGCCGCTTGCCACGGTTTGGCCATAACGAACACCATGTTCGAACATAAGGTGGCTCATAAGTGTACCTGGTACCAGAACACCTTAGGCCGGAGATCAATGATCGACTTTGTAATCGTATCATTTGATTTGCGGCCGTATGTCTTGGACACTCGGGTGAAGAGAGGAGCAAAGCTGTCAACTGATCACCACCCGGTGGTGAGTTGGATCAGATGGCGCGTGAACCGGTCGGAAAGACCCGGCAAGCCCAAACGTGTAGTGATGGTGAACTGGGAACGTCTGGCGGAGGACCCTGTTCGGGAGGTCTTTAACTCCCACCTCTGGAAGAACTTCTCACACATCCCGAGGGAGGTTGGGGTCACAGAATCCGAATGGACCATGTTCAAAGCCTCTATTGTGGACGCGGCCGCGAGGAGCTGTGGCCGGAAGGTCATCGGTGCCTGTCGTGGCGCCAACCCGAGAACCCGGTGGTGGACACCGGCCCAGGGGTCTCCTGAAGCAGCTGACGGCAGGCCAGAAGGGCTGCAGCTGCGGTGGTCGCGAATGCTAAAACTCTGGCTTGGGAGGAGTTCGGGGAGGCTATGGAGAAGGATTTTCGGTTGGCCTCAAGGAGGTTCTGGCAAACCATCCGACGGCTCAGGAAGGGACAGCAGGGCTTACCCCAGGCTGTTCTCAGCAGGGGGGGAACTGCTAACCCGGACGGGGGACATCGTCGGCCGGTGGAAAGAGCACTTTGAAGAACTCCTAAACCCGACCAACATGTCCTCTGCAGAGGAGGCAGCGCCTGAGGACCTAGGGGGAGGCTCACCCATATCCCTGGCAGAGGTCGTTGAGGTAGTTAAAAAGCTCCTTGGTGGCAAGGCGCCGGGGGTGGATGAGATCCGACCTGAGATGCTGAAAGCGCTGGACATAGTTGGGCTGTCCTGGCTGACACGCCTCTTCAATGTCTCATGGGGGTTGGGATCAATGCCCATGGACTGGCAGACCGGGGTGGTGGTTCCCATCTTCAAAAAGGGGGACCAGAGAGTGTGCTCGAATTACCGGGGTATCACACTTCTCAGCCTCCCGGGGAAGGCTTATGCCAGCGTGCTGGAAAGGAGGCTCCGACCGCTTGTCGAACCTCAGATCCAAGAGGGGCAAAGCGGATTCCGTCCCGGCCGCGGAACAGTGGACCAGCTCTTTACCCTCGCAAGACTACTGGAGGGGTTCTGGGAGTTTGCCCAACCAGTCTACATGTGCTTTGTGGACTTGGAGAAGGCTTTCGACCGGGTCCCTCCTCGGGGGTTCTTGTGGGGGGTGCTGCGGGAGTATGGGGTGCCGGACCCATTACAACAGGCGATCCGGTCTCTGTACGACTGCAGTAGGAGCTGTGTCCGCATTCTCAGCAATAAGTCAGACATGTTCTCGGTGGGTGTTGGCCTCCGCTAGGGCTGCCCTTTGTCACCGATCCTGTTCGTGACTTTCAGGGACAGGATATCTAGGCGCAGCCTGGGGGCGGAGAACATCAGGTTTGGGGGTCTCGGGATCACCTCTCTGCTGTTTGCAGATGATGTGGTCCTGTTAGCCTCCTCGGATCATGACCTCCAGCATTCACTGGGGCGGTTTGCAGCCGAGTGTGAAGCGGCGGGGATGAGAGTCAGCACCTCCAAATCTGAGGCCATGGTTCTCTGCCAGAAACCGGTGGATTGCTCCCTGCAGGTGGGGACGGAGTGCCTACCTCAAGCGAAGGAGTTCAAGTATCTCGGGGTCTTGTTCACGAGTGAGGGTAAGATGCAGCAGGAGATCGACAGGCGGATCGGTGCGGCTGCAGCAGTAAAGCAGGCGCTGCACCGGACCATCTTGGTGAAGAGGGAGCTGAGCCGGAAGACAAAGCTCTCAATTTACCACTCGGTCTACGTTCCTACCCTCACCTATGGTCACGGACTCTGGGTCATGACCGAAAGGACAAGGTCGTGGCTACAAGCGGCCGAAATGAGTTTCCTCCGTAGGGTGGCCGGGCTCAGCCTTAGAGATAGGGTAAGGAGCTCGATCATCAGGAGGGAGCTTGGAGTCGAGCCGCTACTCCTTCGCGTCGAAAGGAGTTGGGCATCTAATTAGGATGCCCCCTGGACGCCTCCCACTGGAGGTTTTCCAGGCACATCCAACTGAGAAGAGACCCCGGGGAAGACTCAGAACCTCAGAATGCCTCGGGATCCCCCAGAATGAGCTGGAACATGTTGCCGGTGAGAGGGAAGTCTGGGTCAGCCTGCTGCCACCGCGACCCGAACCCGGATAAGCGGAGGAAAATGGATGGATGGATGGACTGGATTTTTAATTGACATTGCTGACTGATTTAGGTAATATTGTCCATTTTTCTAGCCATTCCATCCAAGTATCATCATATAGATTTTATACTTTTTAGCTAATTTTCACCCATAAATATATAACTGATTTAGACACAAGTATGGTTACCATATCAAGACAAGTATAACTGATTTGGACACAAACATGGAATCTCCCTGCACCTGATTGGTTGAACACACTCCTCGATGGCCTGTCATTTTCAGATTTTTAATCATGAAAAACATGCAAGCTATTCTGGAAATGTTGGCATATTTCTCCCAAATCTGTGGACTTGGCCGTGCAATTGTGGAGAAAACATACACGTAGTCTTGCTTTGTTCTCTCAGCATCTATCTTGAATGTTATTTACGGTATTATAGGAGATACATAATATTTTACACAGCAAACATCACATCTCCTCCTCCTTAACATATTATACATTACGTCTCGATCAAGTAGAATAACTTGCCATCAATTGCCATTAATACACTTCACGGTCAATCATTTCCTCTTTTTGAGATCCAGTGGAGACCAGTAAACGTTCTATCGCTGTATTGATTTGGTTCCCCTATGAACACATCAGCAAAGAATCAGTTACAATGTGTCCTTCTGTACAACTTAGTATAAACTCACCCGTCATTCATTTATTAATGATGTGGAGTGTAGAAAGTCTCTGGTGTGAACACTTTGTAGCTCCGTGTTGTTAGTATTGTTTGGCTCAATGGCACTATGGCAGCATTACGCTGACATTTGACCTCCGCTGAGGTCAAAAAGTCAGATCAATAATGAAGCTATGCTTCTATTTATTAGAAATGATTCGGTATGTTGTGCTGCTCTTCTCCAGTATAACTTGTCTTTACATCTAACAGTACTTTAGGCACTATGTGTGTGAGAGTGTGTGAGTGTGTGTGTGTGTGTGTGTGTGTGTGTGTGTGTGTGTGCGTTTGGTGCTCTGGTACTACTGTCCATCCTCCTGCATCCCTCAACAAACACTTCTCCATAACACACACACACACATACGCACCTGCACATGATTAAAAAAACACTTGAATGCATAAATGTACTAATCCTCCCACCAGTATCTGCCGCACACAAAAACACATGTAATCACACACACACACACACACACACACACACACACACACACGAGTAATATGAGTGATAAATGTGTGTAATGTGTTCAGTGTTTAAATCCTACGACAGGAAAAACAAACAGCATGTTCAGACTGCCCTGCGTCACTACAGACACTTAGGCCTCCCACACACAAACACACACACACACACACACACTCATATGTATACACGTACACAAATACAGTCCTTCTTTGTTTGGCAGCATTGTGAAGAGGAGGTTAATGCACCCAGAAAAACAGAAAGAAAGAAGGAGAGAGAGAAAAAGAGAGAGGGACCCTAATGGACAGCGATGGACCTTTCTCTGCAAATATTTGGCCGAGAGGTTTCACACTAACCATCCCTTCCCCCTTTCTCTCGCGCTCTCTCTCCTCCCCCTCTCTTCATGGCCAAAGGGAAAAGATCAGAACAAATTGTCACTCTGTGATCTACCCACATTACATGGCTTTTTTATTTTTCTAGAAAGAACAATGCTCAAGGCCATGTGTCTGATGCCAATCGTTGCTGGGAAGCAGAGAACAGGATGTGGATTTGACATCAGCAAATCATTACCACAGTCATTTAGAGACATTATTATATTTTCTGTGGAAAAAACCTGATCACATCAGAAATCAGCCTCTCAGCTGCAGCCCTGCCCCCTACTTAGCATGTTTATACACAAGAATGAGGCATTAGGCAGTTACATTGGGTGTCGATGTTCAGTGCTTTGGTAGTATCACCTTCATGTAGTGCAGGGTGAAGTCAAGAAGGGCAGATAGGTGAACAAGCTTTGACTCCCACTCTGTCTTATACTCGTGGTTAGATGCTGTATCATTCTGAATGGCTTATCTTTGGGGTTTGGACTATTTGTTGGGAAAATGAGTTTTGCATTAGTTGGAACACTAAGACCTTTTACCTCATTTTAGCAGCAGGATTCATAACCATACAAACAACATTAATGTATCGCTTACAATAATCTGTAAAGATCCTTTTGAGATTTGTCCTCAGCACACAGATCACCTCCATTCTACATTTAAACACTGCATGAACACTTATCAGATGAACATAGATTAGATTGCAATCACTGCATTGGGTCCCTGTCAGTATATGATAGCGTAAGACCTTTCATCACACTTACATTACATACATAAGCTTCACTTTATGACGCTCTAAGTAGCGCCAGTCTTACACAGGTCAGTATATGCTTGTTACATGCAATGTTCGCATACAATATGTTTTCAAAATAAACTAACGTCTTCACAGGCAGTTAGGTTTAGGAAAACTACATAGTTAGGGTTAGGAAAATATTGTGGTTAATGTTAACTTCACTGACAGTGTGACTGACAGGGTCAATGATACTAACTAGTCACGTACTGACAGAATACAGCAATGATTCTTAGTTTCTCACAGGACACAAACAGCAGTCTCCCGGGTGATAGTCCTGTGTTTGTATCACCCACTTCAAAGGTTCTTCTCAAACGGACACTAAAATGTGCGTCCATTTGTTTGTATCAGACCTGAGGCCCACTGACCAAACAACTATATTTCACGAGTTGGGAGTGACACCAGGTTGCATAATCACGGCCATACATGATCTTAAGCTAACATTCAATAACACAGTTTGTGCATGATTTTAATTCTAAATCAATATTGGAAAACTTTCCCCCCATACTCTGAGATCAAATTATATTCAACTCTGTATTCTGTTTTAAGACATCACAGAGTACAGCCAAGAGCAGTGGGACATGAGCTGTTTTTATCCATTTTCATCAGCATAAAACAAGCACTGAGTCAATAGAGAACAGATGGTTCTTTATAAACAATAGTAGAATGATAAAACCATATTTCATCAGTCCTCAGTCTATCCTCTCTTCATTTCTGCTGCTTGAACTGTTCGATTTACGTAACTAGAGATTTAGCTGTATGACTCCTCTTCTGCCATGTCAAGATAATCTGTTGGCTCAAAGTGTGTGTGTGGTGTGTGTGTGTGTGTGTGTGTGTGTGTCTGTCCCACACGTGTGCAAGTGTGTGTAGCTGATAGCATCGGATAAGCCCTCATCAGCAGAATATTCACATAAAAAAACAAACATTGCATGCAGCAGAAACCAAGTTCCTGTCATGAAATCTTCTGTCTGTGCGTTGAGTTAAACAGGAAGCAAAGAGAGGAAGGTTATCTTATATGCGGACAGTCATCATGCATCATATGAACACAATAGAAGAGGCTTTTGATTACAGGTATTTACTCTGCTGATTGAAGTGGTGCTGTATTGTTTCAAGTAGAAATATTCTCACTTTTTGAATCACCTAATAAGTCTTTAGTGATCTTTTCCTCTTACGTTTTGTTATGTCACCATCAGGAAATACATATACTGACAACAGGAGAAAATGGATATATTACGCACTGAAATAAAGTCAGTGATTCAAAAAAACTGGCAAAGTAGAGGGTCTCCTCTCTCTTAAAGGGGTTAGATGAGTGGAAGGTGGCGAAATGAAGAAGATGCTAAAGAAGGTCAAGACCCAGCCGGCCTTATTCCAGGTGGGACTCCAGCTGTTGAGCCCATGAGCCAGGTACTTAACCTATATCAGTGCACAGGCATCCATCTGTGTGTGTGTGTGTGTGTGTGCGTGTGTGTGTGTGTGTGTGTGTGTGTGTGTGTGTGTGTGTGTGTGTGTGTGTGCGTGTGCGTGTGTGTGTGTGTGAGTGTGTGTGCTTCATATAAGGCCCGGGGACGGGTCTGTCTGTTACACTGGGACACACTGTAAAACACAAACGCTCTGGAACAAGAGTTCGTAACCTACAAAAACCACTGTGGTACAAAGAGGGTTTGGACGGTGTGTCTTGTGAGGTGAGGTGCTGTCTCTCACATCCCTCCAAACAGTAGAAAACACATGTGATCATAACACAGGCAGAGGAGGAGTGGCGATGTAGGAGGAGTTATGAGGAAGAAACCCTGCAGATTAAACATGTAGTGAATGGGACTGGCTGGTATGTTTTGGTGAAGATTTAGAGATTTAAATGTGTGCTTGAACGTATTTTCAGTGATGACAATATGCTAAACTAGCTGTCCAATATCTGGAAAGTACATATTTTAAAATCAGAAAACTACTGCGTCAACATGAAGTCCTTTACTTTAAGGAAGTAATGATCCAGGGATCTAAAAGCTGCTGAAGGACTGGGAGCCCATTTATAATGAGCTGACTTTTAATTATAGTTTACCCAAAGAAACGGCACCAGTATCACTAAAAGGGATTAAAGTAAAGACAAACATATACTGTAAAGTCGTATCATTAAGCTGCCACTCATGGATTTAAATATTAGTGAATATGTTTTGCTATATTACTAAAATCCATATTTTAAGAAATTAGGTAGAGTAACCAAAGGAATGAGCTCATTAAGTAATTTTACCACCTACCATCACGCCAAAGTCTGTTCTCAAATTTAAGACTTTAAAGTTTTTTAAATATATTTATCAATTTCTTTTCCAGATGTTCATCAGTCACTTGTCAAAATCCTCACAAATTCTTCACATTGGCATAAATTAGATCCACCACAAATCACTTAGATCACAGGTCACTGCTAAAGCTGCTTTGCCTGTTACTCCCGTTACGTCCTTCTACCAAAACGGAACACCAGGAGCAAATGCCAGGACCTCTGTAGTCTGGCGCAGTGCTCCATATCAGGACATAAAATGCGGCGAGATGTGTCTAAATATTCTCTGGTCTTTCTCTCTGCTCAGCTAAAAGTTAGGCTCTGTAGTGAACGACACGCTGTCTGTCACCGATATGGACGACATTACCTTAGCTTCACCTGCTCCACCTCTGCTCGGCTCCGTGGCTCTGGAGACGCTAAACCTTGCACTCTGTGAAACACAAGAGCAGAGGATGATATAGATTGAGTGAAATTGTAAACAGCGGTGCTCATAATTCAGGATAACCACTGCACACACAGGCCTGGGTGGTTAACAGCAATGAAAGCCACCATGACTAAAAAGACTCAGGGACATGCAGCAGAAATCACACACGTTAGTGATGTGCCTCCAACCAAAGACTGAGACTATCCTCAATCAGGGAACTTGAAGATCACTGCTGTAAATAATGGAAGAGTGCAGCAGCTATTTTCAATATGTGTCATAAATCCATCAGAGTAAACGACGCGATGGCTGCCCTCAATCTGAAAATGTGACTTGTTCTTGTGTATTTTTCCGCTCGATGACCCTCTTGATTGGTCAGGACTCGGGGCTCAGCTTGCCATTGGTCATTGCTCCACTCAGTCGTGAAATGGTTCCTTTAATTTGTGAGCAGTGCTGCTGCTGGGGCAGCCTGTTTGATATGAACCTAAGTTACAAAGATATGACATGTGGATGGAGAGGATTCATGCTTCAGCACTATTTTATCCATCCATCAATCTGAAGGGATCTATTTCTATTCCTTGATCTCCACTTCTCATTTCTGTTGTGTTTGTTACATAGAAAGATGCTTCAGATAACAAAGTACATTAGCAAGATTGAATCACGTAAATATCAAAATCAATCACCCTTTGGCTGGGACAGATGGCTTTACCATCTGTCCCACAGACTCTTTTACTTGCTTCATCTTTACTTCACAACATCCGGTTGAAAGGTCAAACTGACAGACAAGTGGAGCAATAAAGCTACTGTGAGGGATTTACGGTCCAGGAAGTCAATATTTATTTGTTTTGACTTTGTTACCGCAACTTTATCCTCATCGTCATCCCAGGTTTTGGTTCCTTAGCAACAGCAGGAGCGAAACCTTAAGCACCTTGGATAAAAGGATGAAAGCAGCCCGGCTGGCATTTTCCAGGTGTTTTTAGAGGCAACATGTGAACGGCCCTTTAGTCAGCACTAGCTCTGCTCCAGGTCAAGAATCTGGAGAGATATATTTAATGAAAACAAGGCACAATATGCCACACAGGACTACCTCCATTTAGTGGGCAACATTTGAAGACATGTCTCTCCATCCACAATAAGGTGGCGGTGTTCAAACTTAAACAGAGATTTGGCACAAACCGTCTCCAGAGTGAATACATCTGGAAACAGTTGACCACACATTTCAGGGAAAGCTACTGGAACACAGTGATGTAAGTCTGAACAGACAGCTGCTCTTCAGTACAGCTGTTAGTCAGTATCCTCTTTTCACGTACGTTTTGTAAGACGGCATTGTGATCATAATATTTGATCATCTTGTGATTTTATTGACATCACAGTGATTGTGTAGTTTTGTGATGAAGAAGAAAAGCACAGAGGCACGATGCTATTGGCTTGGACAGAAGAGTTGGAACGTATCTTTAAAGGGACAGTTCACCCTGAAATCAAAAATACATATTTTCCTCTTGCTATTTATCAATGTAGATTGTTTTGGTGTGAGTGACCACCTGTAGAGATGTCTGCTTCTCTCAATATAATGGGACTTCATGGCATTCAGCTTACGGTGCTCAAAGCCCCAACTAAATACATTTGAAAAACTCAACAGTTAAAGCATTGATAAAAAGCACTACAGGTAAGATACATACAAAATATGAATTATATATATTCAGACTTCTTGTTAACTTTAGGATCACCTTAAATCTATCCTTATCGCCCCTTGACATTTTTGAAAACCCTCTTGTTTTAACTGGCTTTTCCCAAAATTATAAATTGAATGTATCTTTCTTCTCTGTTTTTTTCTCGTGCTGCTCCTACAGTTTTTTTTTACTGTTACTATAAATCGAGTTATTTATTTACTTGATTCTATATTCAATACTCAGTGCTTTGTGTAGGCAACATGCTCTCCGTGAAACAGCCCACATGTCTCCTCTAATGGATGTGTGTGTGTGTTTTGTGCATATGTATTTTGTACCTGATAGAGATCTCCAAAGTGTTAATTAGATTTGTCAGCAGCTCCAAACACTCAACCAGCCCTTGCACTATTTTATAAGCACACACACGCACACACACACACACACACACACACACACACACACACACACACACACACACACACACACACACACACACACACACACACACACACACACACACACACACACACACACACACACCATCTACCCACCTAATCCCCTTAAATGTGTGTCCATACACACTCAAACTCACACTACATACAAAGAAGACACACTCTGTCACACCTTTTAACCACTCCACCAGAGCAGTAATCACTACACATACACTCACACACTCACATGTCAGTCATTTTAACACCAAGGTTCCCTCGGGTGGGGGCTTTCCTCACAGCGTTCAAACGTGCAGGCGCACACGTGCACTTCATTTCACAAACACACAAACACTCGCACTGAGCTTTTGGTGTGTCTAGAAAAAGCCAGACACGAGGAACTGTGATGGGCTGAAACAAAGAGGACATGTGGTTCTTGTCTATGAAGTTGAGATATTCTGTTTATCATATATCATACACCACACATCACCTAATATCAGGACAGCAGCTGTGTTTCCAACAGGAAGAGATGGAAGGGACAGATGTAATATCATCCTACATAATGAATGAATGAGGAGACGTAGATGGAAGACAGGGAGGGGTCTGTTCACTGTGTCCCTGTACAGGAAGTGGACACACACAGACATCCCATAGTGGACTTAATGTAATTTTACAGCTGGAGGAGAAAAAGAGTGGAGAGGAGGAGACAGAAACCTGAGAAAATGAATTTTGGTAATGGTCTAATTATGGCAGAGGAATCGGAAAAGACAATTGTGTGTGTGAGTGTGTGTGTGTGTGTGCAGGACAGACCAACTAATTGCAGAATTACTTAAATCACTGTGGTAACCTCAAGGCAGAGGGGCCCATGCTGGTAAATTAGGCCTGGTAGCTCACGCATAGAACAGCTCTGAAGCTAACTACAAGTCCACTGAAAACATATATGAAACTCGGTAAAATACATATTTTGTCCAAACACAACACAACCCCCCACTAATGTTAGACAACAGGCCCTGGGCCTGGTAACCAGTGTCATAATTGTAAGTGGTGCAACGGATCATAAAAGTCATGGTTCGGATCGTATCACAGATCAGAGTTACACGGAAGATTGTCTTTACTGATCATTGATGATCCATATTGGCAGATACAGATCCCTTTGTTGTTTGATTAGCAGCCGGTCTACAAGGCTCCAGACGACTTTTATTTTTGCCACCGTAACAAAATAATTTCAACTGCTCTGAAGTCTGTAAACCATCAACAAATTGTAATGTTATCCTTTTACGTCATCATAGTAATTTACAGTGTTTTTTTCTTTGTTAAAACATACAATTCAAATGATTAAGAAATAAAAGATTGTATTTTTATGGATTAAAACAAATTTTGTCGAGAGTAGTTTTAATGAAAAGAACAGATCATAATTCATCTCTAATATCTATCTATGTTGCTGTGAAAACGATCGTCAGTAAAACTTCATTTCACTCTGTGATGGTTAAGGTAGCTGCATAATTAATCTGCGGTTCACATGCGTCCTGAACCGTGAGGGGCGATCCGTACGGATCACAGATCAACAGTGGTCCGTTACATCACTAGTCACAATAAATTGCATTGTGGGTACTTAACTGTCCAATTAAAAAAAGCTAAATATAAAAACGGAGCAATACAAAATTCCAAATACTGAAACGGTGCACAATCAAGCCTTGTCTTAGTGTGGCCACCATTCTATCAACACATAGCAGTGAGGCTGTGTTTACACCAATCAATCGAGTTAACGCCAGTTTCACCGCAGGATCACGAAGTGTTGTGATAGTCTCAGATACGTCGGAAAACCGAAGGCCGTCTTGTCTGTGTTAACGTCATAGGTGAATCTCACCGAGCTCCATTCACCGTATCTACTGTTAGATCCTGGGGTACTTCTGGCCCGATACAGGGCTACTTACTGACTCAGCTCTCTATTAAAAGATTGTCAAGCTGGTGTTCTTGCGAGGGAACTCGCCTGGCTCTTCTAACTGCCGTTACTCCCGACGTCTACCCTGCTTCCTCCGGTCTGAGTGCACTCGGTCGAGGGGCCACCCTGACCCCGGGCGCTCCTACCAGTCGCGTCGGTTATGGCAGCTTCCCTCTTCTGGATCCGTGCTCTTGGTAAATGCCAGGTTAGGTTTTAACGGCTAGGATCACTTCTAAAACCGTAAGGGATTGTTAAGTGGATTCGGTCTCTAGGATAACCTTTCAGAACTCAGTTGTTAGACATACAATGGATTTAACTTTTTACTGCCACAAGGAACTTTTTACTACTTGAGCAAATGAATGCACTTGAGAAATTTACTTTAAATGCAGATTAGATATTTATTGCAGGTTATATTTAGTTAGTTAGCAAGGGTTAAGCTACAGCTCACATAAAATGTTACTACACTTGATTCGTTTATTTAATTTTCTTCTTCAGATTATACTCATTCGTTTTAGATGCCGAGACGGCTCGGTTGGAGCTGGATCTTCAATGGTGCGATGAAAAGGTTCTTTTGGAGTTGTTAGGAGCGAGGGTCCGGCCGGACCCTCGGACCTCCTGCTCTGCAGCAGAGTCCGTTCAACAGTCCTCAAGGCTCAGTACAAAGTCTTTCTAGGGCTGCTGCGTCTTCTCCGTTGTTCAGTTGTTAAAGTCGAGCAGTGGGGAGAGGAAAATCTCCGTCTTTCAATTCTTTGTCCACGAACAGGCGATCTTCTTTCCGTGAACAGAGACGAAATCCTCGAATACTTCAGTTACGATCGTCCGTATCTTCTTCTCAGAGCACTTGGACGGCTCTCGTGTAGAAATCCCAGTTTGGGGCTTGCAAGCGTCTCCTTTTATCCTTGATTTGGGCTATCTGTTCTCCCCCCCGCCTTTCCTGAACGCATGATCTTCACCCCTCCTTTTTGTGTGTGCGTTCGTCTCCGGAAAGCACCCGACTTTCTTCTGGCCTGTATGACTCATCTCTTGCAACAGTTTTCCATGTCTTATGACTGATTTCCGACCCACACCCAAAAACATCTGTTCCTAACTCACTCAGTCTGCTGACACACCATGACTTAACACTTTTCCACATCTCAGCTCCAGTACACAGAACATTATTATAATCAGCTTTTACATTTGTTAAATCACTCTATGCATTAAACATTCGTTATATAATGATCACAATCCTTATCTTTCGAGTATACTTTAACTATTGATTTCTGAATATATGCTTTGTGCTTTTATATCCTGACTTTCCCCTGAACGTGTATGGAGGCAGCTCTCATGATCTCAACTCTGCTGACACTAGCAAGGCACATGTCGGCTGAATTAGTCTGGTTTACTACAACGGTATGAACCCAAAATAAATGAATTTGACCATCATTTAATTGCAATACACGGATGAAATGGATCAAATCCTACATTGTGATTTCCCTTTTGTAAAAAGTCGAAATTCATGCTGGTTTCCTGAAAGTAGTTCTGATTGATTGGTGCTAGGCTATGCTAACTATGCAGCTGCTCCATCAACACTCAAAATTACATTATTTTCAATAGAAGGACACAGTCAATACATTTTTAATGCCAAGATAATATCCTACAGACAGTAACACCAACACTTCACTTCATTGCATTTTTAGAGAAAATGAAACAAGTTCTGTCTATAGTCACAGTAAGGATGAGCAGAAATCACTAAGATGCAACAACAGGGTGAACCTGACTTTTGACCTGTGGAATAAACACATTTACAGAGGAACTGTCCCAGACATGAAAGGGATGTCATGAAGCCTCTTCATGACATATTAATGGAAGCACTACACACGACCTCAGTTGTCCACTGAGGAAACACATCACATTAACGTACAGCACACACTGTGTGATGCAATTGCTTGTCTTGTTGCTGAAATGAGAATTGATATGTTTATGCAGTATTAGCAAAATTACTTTTTGTAATGACATACAGAAATGAACCCGTTGCATTTTAATTATTTATTGTATTGTGAGTTCTATTTAATGCCTTGTGGGTTTCAGACTGAAGCTCACGATACTTCCACATTAGCCTTTAGCTTTATGCCGTGATGACTGTCACCAGCTTCTGTCCAAATGAACAGTCAGGCAAGCACAGATTCAGATCTGTGAGATTTAGCTGAAAGTGACTTACAGAGTGTTTCCCATATGAAGGGAAAGGTTAAGGTTAGTAATAGATGAAAGGACGTATTTATCTATATGCCCCTTATGAGTGTCTAGAATCCAGACAACACCGTGCTCGATTCATGTTTATTCAATGCAGTCTGCTGGCTCTTCATACCCATCTTTGCCTTTGCTATTAGGCTGATTTATATTAATTAGAATATAAATGAGAAACATTGGCTTTTTATTGATAAGAATTTTGTTTTTGAACCAACACTTGAAATGATGCCTTCTGTCTTTTTCTTTGCTCTGTGAATTCAGCCTTTGTTGCATTAAAACAAACACACACACTCAGATAAAACACAGTGGTTGCACTTTAGCTCCATCCCTTTCAGGCCTGTGTTCTTCCCCTCCCAACACACACACACACACACACACACACACACACACACACACACACACACACACACACACACACACACACACACACACACACACACACACTCAGATGCAATGCTTTGATAATGGCAAACACACCTCCAGCCTCACACTCCCACTGGGGTTGGTCTTCCCATTCACCTCCTCATCTTCATCCCTTCTTGCCTCCCCATCATATTTCCCTCCCCCTTCCTCCTCCACATCCATCCCTTCTCCTACCCCTTGTGGGGCTGTTGCTAAGGAGCCATGGTGACCGGGGAGTTTTCTCATTGGACGAGAGGGAATGGAGGTGGAGGAGAGGAGGGAAGAGGAACTTGAAAAAGGAGGATGGAGGGAGGGAGGGTGATATAAGGGGGGGGGGGGGGTTACTGGAGTGGCCAGTGGTTGGAGGAGCACAAAGTGAGATCCAGATGTGCTAATGAAGTGGCGTGGTAATGGAGGCATGGAGGAAGAGATAGGATGCATGGATGGATGGGTGGATGGAAGGATATAGTGAGGAATGAGTGAACGAGGGGAAGGAGTGAGGAGTGGACATGGACCAGGAGAGATAGAAGTGATACAATAAAAAGGATGGAGAGGTGAAATAAGTTGAAGAGTGAAGAATGAGTTTAGCATTAGATGGAGACAAACAACAGTCAAATATAATGAGATCACGTTGGCAGAGGGAACAAAGGATTGACAGAGATGAGAATAAAGCAGTGGAGAAGGAGGCCAAAAGAGGAGAGAGGGAGATCATTTAAAACAAGATGGGAGAGAGAGAGAGAGAGAGAGAGAGAGAGAGAGAGAGAGAGAGAGAGAGAGAGAGAGAGAGAGAGAGAGAGAGAGAGAGAGAGAGAGAGAGAGAGAGAGAGAGCGAGCAGACTGTACCCTTTCATTTATTCTGGCTGGCACAAAGGAACATTTATTCTGGACCCAAACACACACACACACACACACTCACTCACACACACACACATTCTTGTATTGATATACATGTGAGGGCCTGCAAGACTCTTTGGAGTAATTGTTTATGCCTGTTTTACCTCCGAAGCAGCAATTTGTTCATACTTTACTTACTTACTTATGTTGTAGCTGTAGCTGCTATGAAGGTATTTGGGTAGAAATAAATAGAAACAACGTTGGCATTGAATGTTCATGAAGGTTGTCACTGAACGTGATCCAGAACCTGCTCTGTTTAGCACAGACCTGTCCAGACTCACCGTGATCATAGAAATCATTTGTCAGGCAATATCAGCGTCAGCCTATACATGCAGTGTGCAGTGATGTCCTGGTTGGGCATGGACAATTGTGTCCTCTCTGTCTTTGACTCCTCAGCAGAAAGCAGCAGGAAGCACACACACACGCGCACGCACACCCCACACTCCCACACACACACACACACACCCCACACCACACACACACCCCACACCCCACACACAGGTAGGCAGGCTGTGGTGAGGATTCAGCCTTAATAAGCCATTTCCAGTGGAGCAGAGCTGCAGCAGTCCTGTCATGAGCCTCTGGCTGAGCCCTCAGAGCCGCCTAACATTTATTTAACCTCCAGCTGGCTGCAGCCCTCTCATCACTGCATGCTCACTGATTCACTGTCTGATGGCCTGGTTGTGTGGATTCAAAGCTAAATACTGGACAATACAAAGAGCATCATTGCACATGGAAAAATAAAACATGTTGATGCTCACATTAAAGTAACACAGAAATATGATTACAACAGCACATAAACACATGGTTCAAGTAAGTATAAATCAGAACAGCAAGGTAGACTTTTGGTTCCTAGTTTTGTATCCTATATAGGGAAGCCTTTTACAGTGCCGCTGAACATATTTGGGTGGCTGCCAGCTCCCAGTGGGTGGGCGTGGCTTTGGACTGGAAAAATTGTGCCTCCAGGGATCACTAAATAGCCTCTTTGTATGTCTTGAATACGTGATGTTGTGACGAAGGTGAGAGGGGACGTCTTTAGTGTGATTTGGATGTCAGCGGGAGCTCTTCAATATTTCAGACCACGTGTGGATGAGGGTTCTTTGTTAAGTCCTGTAGAGACACACCAAAAAAAAAAACTGTCAGAAAGCCTGGCTGCAAACAGCTCATGGTGGTTATAGTCTTTCATTGCATTTGAGCCAGGCGGCAACCTCAGATTCTGCCAAGTGAAGCCAATGCGAAAGTGTCTTAAACCCTGCATTCTCTCTAATGTCCACCAGGGGGCGACTCCTCTGGTTGTATAGAAGTCTATGAGAAAATGACTCTACTTCTCTCTTGATTTATTATCTCAATCTCTAGTTTCAAGTATTCTTCAATAAGACATCATTGAGTACATTGTGGTCCATTAGAGTCAAATAGACCATAAAGAGGAGTATGCTTTATGTGGGGCTTATCCAGCGTCTCTATATCATTCCTCCGCATTCAAATATGGCAAATTCCGTTCATTGGTTGCGAGGAAAAAACCAAGATGGCGACGGCAAAATTATCAAACTCGAGGCTTCAAAACGGCAGTCGGGGAAGTCATGAAGTTTGACATGAATAGACCTAACTGTTGAATAGTCTCAAGAAAAAATTGTGTGAGTACTCACACAAGAGCACTCACACTATTTTTTGCACATTATGTCTATAACATCGTGTCCTTGCGCACCGCGCAGCGCAACATTTTGAACTGAACTTTTGTCGGATGCCCCATCTTTATTTATTCCTCACAATGAACGGCTAATCGGTCTGATCTAGAGCTCACAGCTGACAGCTACGTGGTTTGTTTACATGACGTAACGTTACGATTGCTGTTACCGTCTCTCCGGCCAGGTTCTCTGACATCATTACGGTTCTTGTTGAATTATTCCTCGTTCAGATTGACCTGAGGTTGAACAGCCCTAATCATCATTTCAGTTATCAGCTGCACCCCTGGTAGACATCGGGTGCTAAATAATCCTTTGACTTGCTGATATTTGATGTTTTCAGATTAGTAATTTCGTTGGTGTTTCAGCCCTTAGCTGCAAATTGTGGGGGCGATTGTTTTACAGTATGACGCGTTGCGCTCTTTCTGCTTTGATGTGAGGACAAGTGAGAAGCAAAATCAGAGATGTTGTGGAGAACTTAATTCACTGTGATGACTTCTTTTTTTATTTTATTTTTATTTTATTGCAAGACAAGAGACAATACATAAACATAACAACAAGAGGATGACAAGAACAGTGAGATACAAGCCAGCAAACATCATATAGTCAGTGTGTGGGAGAACGGTGTGATTTCGTGATGACTTCTGTCTCATATATTAGCTTTTTTTCATTGTTTTTTAGAGGAAATGGAATTCTGAAATACATACTGTACACATTTTGAGTTTAGTAATAAGAAGAAGAAAAGAAGATGCAAACATTAAAACACAGACTGACATTAATAAAACATCTTTTTAGAAAGATGTGTTTTAAGAAGCAATTTTAAAAGATGTCTGATTCTGCAGCCTCAGACATGAGGGGCCCTCAATGCAGAGCCGTAGTCTTAAACTGGGACTAAAGGACACTTATATGTGTTATATGTATAGTTTTTGTCAAATGGAATATGTTATGTTGTTTTAATTGTTTCAGTGGTATTGAACTACTGTAATAAATGTCAGTTCTGCAATCATTTATGTTTCTTTCTTCCTCCTCCTCTTCCTCTCTTCTCTGTCTCTCTGTTTCTATTCTCTGGGCTTATCTGCTGATCTCCCTCTCATCTCTCCTCCTCCAGCCTCCCCCCCTCCCTCTCTGCCTGCCCCTATCCTGTCTTCGCGGGTGTGATGGGTAGAAACTGACAAGGGGTAACAAACTGATTGGGGTGCCGCCGCCTCTCGTATTTCCTGTTCAGACAGTGTGAGGAGCTGCAGAGGCTTTGGATGGCTGGACATAATGTGTTTTTCTCTGTAAATTCTCATAAACCTACTTTACCTTGTTAGCATCATGGAAAACACATACGTAGTTCGTATTGGTCTTTTTTTTAATGGCATAAGATGCATATGGCTGATTTGATTCGAGTGTCATTTCAGACTGTCCTTAAATGCCTCACACCCCTGTGGTGTTTGTAATCGGGACACTTTGACTTGTCACAGCGAGATGAGCACAGGTGTGACAAACAGCATTAATGAGGGCTCTGTGAGACCTTCATTTAGGTACACCAGAAACCATCGTCAGTGATCCAGCATGAAGAGTAGCACAGCCCCGGAAGTGAAACACCTGAATGGAATGCTGCGTCAGTAATAATTACACCTGTGTTTAACAGGTCAAAATGTCCGCTGGGAGAAAGGTTTGCTCGTTAACTTAACCAGTGCTCTCCATTTAGCAGCAGTCTCCAGAGTCCTCCAGATTAAAACAAACCAAACTGTTACAAATCACTGTTTAGTAAATCTGCTTTATGGTGGGACAACTCTACGGTAGGGTTTGCTTAGGACAGGGGTCGGCAACCTGCGACTCGCGAGCCTCTCTGTTGCGGCTCCCTGAGGTCCCCAACTGGCTCACCGGATCTGGATGCAGCAACTGAAAACCGATAGATAATTCGGAATTATACATATTGGGCAGCGAGTTTGAACTTTAACCGGCGCCTCTTATTCAGCCGTTACGGCACTTGTTCGGCGGTGCAGGAAACACACCGCCCAATGCATTGCAAATCACATCACATGATGCAGCTCAGCCAATCAAATTATGGTATTCTGACACGTTTCCTGACTCCAGCGAGGTTTACACACACGTGACACACTGGGCTGAGATGAGGAAATAGAAAGAAGAGCAGGGAAATTGCGCTAATCGAAGTTATCTCACATAACTCTCCAAAAAGAGAAATGTGTTCAGAGAGAATATAATTTATAAGCAAGAATGAACAGAATCGTATATGTTAATTATTCCCACAGGCAGTTAAATCCTCTACCTCTGTCAAGCGCTTTTCCCTGCAGGTGGCTAATCATGATTTGCTAGACCACATAGAGTTCCTTTCCAACGAGTCATCAACAGGGGCTCTCCATAACCTGCACTTTCAGGAACCATGTTGGAACCAGTAACCGGGCTTTGATACAAGAACTATCAATGGATGAATCCAAAAAAAGAAAAGTCACGGATGGAAATAGAGTTTAACTCTGCATGGACGTCTTCATTTGCTTTCACTGCCAACGATGCTGACTTACCTGTGTGTTTCCAGAACAAGCACACAGTATGTTCTGAAAAGTGTCACGCTGGAGATGAGCGAAAAAGAGTGATTCCTCAACTGCTGCAGCAAACTTAGCTCTTCATAAGAGTTTGATATTGTTATAACAGGTAAAATTGCAAAAAAATGTCAAGAATTGTGTTCATCCTTGTTCTATATTTTCATAAATACAACAAACTATAGGTTTTGTATATATAATATAACTATATATACAACTTTATAAGCTGTGATATCAAATAGTTTTTGCAGCTCCAGAGGAATTTTATTTGGTGGAAAATAGGGCAAAATGGCTCTTTGGACAGAAAAGGTTGCCGACCCCTGGGTTAGGTTCAGGGAAAGATCGGAGTTAAAATAAGGTCAGGGAAACATTGTGTTCACGGTAAACAGAAACCACAGGAAATGGACAGATCTCCTGTGTTGAAGGTGATATTTTCTTGTTATATAAAAGTTAATTCTAGGAGACAGGGTGGTTATTTCACTATTACACAGAGTGGAAGTGATACTACATTGTTGTATCAAAGCCCGGTTACTGGTTCCAACATGGTTCCTGAAAGTGCAGGTTATGGAGAGCCCCTGTTGATGACTCGTTGGAAAGGAACTCTATGTGGTCTAGCTCAGTCAGACAGCTGCTGGTTGAGAGATAAGATGTCTGTTTGTGCGTCAATCATCATATGTCCATAAATGGTCTGTATGTCTGGTATGGCTGGTATTGTAGTGTTTTGAGACTTTGTGTAGATTCATTATTATTGGAATGACTGCAAGTAATCCCTTTACATTAGTGAAAAATCTGTAGATATTTTGACTAAAGCACAAATATAGCTTCAGTCCCTATATTTGACCAGTCAATCAATCCGTCCTCTCTCCCTTTTACGACTTCACTCCTCCGCTGTTTCTTTCTTTCCATCTCTCCTCTCTTGCTTGACCCTCTGGGACATCCTTTTAATTCTTTACCACCAGTCTTTCTCTCTGTCCATCCCTGTCTTCCCCTCCTGCTCTTTTCTTTTCTGTCCAAAACCAGTGAACGTGCTCGTCCTCCCGTTGCATCCCCACTTTGTCTCCTCACCCACACTGTCTCTTTCCATCCGCTCTTTCTCTGTCGATTAAAAGTAGGTCATTCTGCAACATCGAGCCACAGCTCCTGCCGAGCATGACATCCTCATATACACACATTATCGCCTGGCAACCACCCCGCACCCTCCCCTCATCCTCCATCCTCATTCGCTCCATCTTACCTTCCCTGGGGGTGGCGCTCGGTGCAGAGGGCTGGGTTTGCAATCTGACACTGCTGTGTTCTGTCCCTGCTTGTCTTCAATGCTGGATCAAGCCTGAACATTCTAAAGGGAAATAAAGCATAGAGGTTATATCGATCATTTGTGCCAAAATACAATACCTTTAACCAGTGGCGGGCCGTGCATTTTATACTTGGGCCTTCTGTGCGGTCCTACTACAGTTCAATAACCTAATTATGAGCCACAGTTACGGTTACTATTTGTTTCTAGCGGTGTAATAATACACGTATTCGTATTAAACCGTTCCGTTCGAGGCTTACGAAACAAAAAATAGCTGAGGCTACGCTAAACTAGCTTAACGGGAAAACAACCGCGGCAAACGCTGCGATGACGGAAACACAGCTAGGTAAAAAAAAAAATCTACACCAAGCAAAATGCTAAAAATGTCATAACTTCTCTTACATATGTTTCAACCGGAACTCTTACTAAATACTAAGATCTGCTAGCTAGCTTTCTGTTTGACAAAAGTCACGCTGGCCCACTGACCAATCATGGCGCACGTTAATGCAGACGTACTTAGGAGGCTACCTGAGTACCACCGGCACGTCAAAGAATACGCCCAACATGTCAAACTAAAGATCTGATTGGTTGAAGACTATGACAATCAACAATATCGTCCCCATTCTCTTAAACTGCAAAGGCTCTCTAGCCCAGGGGTCTCAAACTCATTTTCACCCCGGGCCACATCAGCATCATGGTCGCCCACAAAGGGCCGGTTGTAAATGTAACTACTGGTACCATATTGTTAAATAACTCTCTGCATTCACAGTTTAAAGTAGTCTTCAATGTACTCACAATACATTTCCATGTTAAATGTACAGTAACCAGCCAAAGAGCTGCTTCTATGACTGTTTAAGTATCTCATAATTTTGACTTTCTATTTCATAATTTTGACTTTCAATCTCATAATTTTGACTTTCAATCTCATAATTTTGACTGTCGATATCATAATTTTGACTTTCAATCTCATCATTTTGACTTTCAATCGCATACTTTTGACTTTCAATCGCATAATTTTGACTTTCAATCTCATCATTTTGACTTTCTATCTCATCATTTTGACTTTCAATCACATAATTATGACTTTCTATCTCAGAATTTTGACTTTCAATCTCATAATTTTGACTTTCAATCTCATCATTTTGACTTTTAATCTCATAATTTTGACTGTCGATCTCATAATTTTGACTTTCAATCTCATCATTTTGACTTTCAATCTCATCATTTTGACTTTCAATCTCATACTTTTGACTTTCAATCTTATACTTTTGACTTTCAATCTCATCATTTTGACTTTCAATCTCATCATTTTGACTTTCAATCTCATAATTTTGATTTTTAATCTCATAATTTTGACTGTCGATCTCATAATTTTGACTTTCAATCTCATCATTTTGACTTTCAATCTCATCATTTTGACTTTCAATCTCATACTTTTGACTTTCAATCTTATACTTTTGACTTTCAATCTCATCATTTTGACTTTCAATCTCATCATTTTGACTTTCAATCTCATACTTTTGACTTTCAATCTCATAACTTCGACTTTCTATCTCATAATTCCGACTCTGGGGATATTTTTATTGTCAAGTCTAATTTAAAAAAAAAAAAAAAAAGATTTTATTTGTTTTACTTATTTATTTTTTTTGCTGGCGGATTCGCGGGCCACATAAAATGACGTGGCGGGCCGGGAGTACAAGACCCCTGCTCTAGGGCATCGGGCCTCTCTCCTTACCTAGAGACATAGAGGCTGAATCTGATTGGATAAAAGCTCTCCTTAAAACAAGCTGTGCTGGAAGCAGAGCAACAGAGGAAGACAGGAGCTGTGCAATGAGAAAATAAGATAATAGGAAAAGAAATTACAATACATGTAGTGTATTTGTGAAAAATGTATGAATTATAAAATAGCTATAACTTTGTGATTCTCTTTAGGCCAGCAGAGAAGGCTTAGCTGGCCCTGAGGGCCGACCACTGCCTTTAACACTGTCATGCCAATAAATCCCTTCTGTGAAATTCTGGGCACACACTGTACGACTTTAGATTTTAGAGACGGACTGAATGTCAGCTTGATCACGTGAGGACCGATCGTGGCCTGATCAACTGCTCCGATCCAGCCGTCAGATGCTCGGGTGAATTTCCAACATGTCACAAATTTTGGTCGGCCATCTCAGGCTCAATTGAAGCAGAGCCACGAGTCGGTTCAATGCCTCTTTCTAACTGTGCCTGTGCAAAGTGGCAAACGGCGCGTCTAAAGGGCGCGTCTTTAGGGCGCGTCTAAATGGCGCGTCAAGCTGTGGCACCACAATTCTTGCCTCTGTAATATTTCCTTGTCCTCCTGTCATGACCGATGTGAACGAGAAAAAACGCCGGCAGAAGTTGCCTTGTTAGCGCTATTGTGAACTGTACTGGTGGAACGGGACAGGCGTCCGCTGGCAAACAAACCTTTACCTACCATGGAGTTTTCAAACCAATCTTTTTTGGCTATTGTCTACAACGGTACGCAGGGGCCGACCGGCCATTTTATGTTCTATTATACACGAACATTGTGAGCACACAAACCGTGAGCTTTGACTTTACATCGCAGAGGATTTACTTGTACAGAATGAGTTGGAATTAAACAGTAACTTTTCTGCAATAGTACCATGCAGGCACCATTATTACACACGTACACATACCATTATTTATCTCAGGAGGGCAAAGCCTCAGCAACAGCCTTCAGACTGCAATTGAAAGTTCATTTTAGACCTTGGAAACAAACAAAAACATCTTACGCTCAAGGTCCACTTACTAGCTGTTTATTGAGCTTTCAAATGCATCTCTGTTTTCCTCAGCGGATGGAGAACACTCCGGTATAAAGCATCTCAAGTTCTGATTGGAGTTCAAATAATGATTGTGAGATGCTGTTGAGCACTCCAGAAAAAGACAATAAGGGAGCCTTGAGTTCAGATTTTTTTTCTTCTTTTGGTCAAGCATTTAGTAAAGACCTTCAGGGATGCCTTTGATCTCACAACTTTAAACATAGTACTGCTTCTACAACTAAGTACAACTTACAATGACAGAAATCAGTATAAGTTGTATTTTTTGTATTTGCTGAGTCATAACATGCTTGGATTGTATCAGTATTCCCATAAACCTGGAGGAAAGCTTGTTGAACAGTGAACAGCAGTTTGCTTATGGTATGTCTTCTGGATCTGATTGGCCCTCACTAACACAGAGCTGTCCAGCAGACAACTCTCATATCTCAGACTTCAGAGCCCCTCACCACCAGCACATGAATGCATCACAAGTCAGAGTTCACGCTTTCAATTGCATCACCACACAAGAATAATGTTGTAAAAATACATTGAATGCCGTCAGCAGTTTCTGCTTGATGATTTTCATAAATGAACTGAAGTCAGTGGCTGCCAGTGAGGCAAACAATCTATACTGAATCATCTTGAATATTGAATCTGGATTCAGAAGTTACACACAAACATGATCGCAACACCTCCCACACTATTCCCAATTATCCCATGAGCTCCTGAGAGTGGTTGTTATGCCAACCCCTTTAAAGATCATCTGTACGAAGGAAGTGATGTCATTGTCATACGGACATTTCCCTCACAATCTCTTTAGCATGTGAACCGTGAGCATGTGTGCATGAGCTATTTATTTCCATGGCCTCTCAATGTGTGTGTGTGTGTGTGTGTGTGTGCGGCACAATAATGGGTTCAAAGGCCATAGCTGGAGGCGTATGGGGTGTGTGTGTGTAATATGCATGTATGGATGTGTGCATAACACACATATGCACACACACACACGCACCTCTGGGACAGTCATTAGTGACTTGGTGAGTGCTGGACCTGTTATAGATCAGGGAATAGCAAGTGATAGACTGGGCATCAAAGTGGCCACACACACACACATACACACACAAACACACACACACACACTCCTCATTGTCCCATGAGGTTGTTGGGAGTAGCTCAGAGAGAGCTACACTGTGGTGTGTATGATAGAGAGATCAACAACATCAGTCGTCTCTTTATTCACTTCACACATTGAGTGCAGTCTTTGCTGTTTACACTGTGTGGAAACACACCTAGATGACCGCTGGACACACTGGCTTCTTCTCTTGTTCCATTGTTAAGGAACACTCCAACAACCATTCAACCTTTCATACGTCCTTTGTTTTGCAATCATCCCCAATTCCAAGCTGCTCTGTGAGCCACATACTTTCTCTTATTTGAGCATCCCTGTATTCTTTACTTAGTTTGTCATAAAGTGCTTTGTGCTGATAGACGGGGTGAATGTTTGTCAGATACCATTTTGGATCATGACGTTTGCACATACACTTTTGGCTTTTGACTGATGTAAATAAACCCGCAGAAAGAAATCTTAAAACATGATAGAATAAAGTCAATGAGTCGGTGTGTAAAAGTGATTGACACTAAATGAGGGCGTATGGATTTTGAAACCTGCAAATATTTTGCACAAAATATACAGACTTAACAGTAGGGTTGGGTACCGAAACCCGGTGCCGGTATGGTACCGGTTCCTATACGACCGGTATCTACCGGACCGAAACGCAACGCAGATTTCGGTGCTTCCTTTCGGTGCCTGAGCCGATTGAAATACTTTTTTTACACTACTCTGATGACTCCGTCCTAGGTTAGCTCGTCCTAGGACCGATGCTATCCTCCGCTCCTCACTCAATATTATTACAACCGGAGGAGCCGTGCGCGCTTAGAAACAAACCCCTCCATCATTCTGACGAAGCTTCGGCCATGATTTATTGAAAAAAACAAAGAACGAGATCTGTCATACGGCTGGCAGGCTACTGACTTCCTCCATCGACATCCGGGTACTTTGCGCTGCCGCTCATAAGCACAACAACACAGGCACGCGAAACTTTCTTCTTCTTCGAGGTGTGGTGGCGGTTGGCAAACGACGCATTAGCGCCACCAACTGGTTAAATAAAAAATAAGCCAGGAGAGGTCTTATTTTGCAAGAGAAGGCAACTATGCTGATATTTCTGCAAAAATAATTGCTGACGTTTGAAGCTGTAGTGTGTGTACAGAGTGTGTGTGTGTTTTGTATTTATTTTATCTATATTTATTTAAGTATACTGTAAACCAGGGGTGGGCAAACTTTTTGGCTCGGGGGCCACATTGAGTTTTAAAATTTGACAGACGGGCCGGGCCAGGAGCAGATGAATGGAGTGTTTGTGTGAACTAATATAAATTACAAGTAAAAGCCATGACCTAAAAAGTAACTTGCATTTAATTCCAGTGGGAACAGTGCTGTTGGTCACCATTTTTAACCAGTGCGTCAACGTCTGGTGTCAGTTTGGGTGTGACAATTCTCAGAACAGATCTGAGGTGTTCATCAGTTAACTGGGATCTTACACGGTATTTTTTTGTTGCATAAATGCACATTTTATCATGCACTTACTTAATAAGCAGTCATTTTTGACACGGAGTTTCTCGTGTAAAGGTTAATGACTGGTCTTTTTAGCAGCTTGATTCTTTGACGGGATCATACAAATATTTGACTGTCACATCTAACATTATCAGAGCTCTGCTCTGTAGTCTTTCCTTGTCTCTCCCCCCTGTGTCACGGTGTGGGTACATCTCACTGGCGTCAGGAAACGTATCAGAATACCATTATTTTATTGGTTAAACTGCATCACGTGACGTGTTTTACAACGCAGTGGTCGGTGTTTTTCCTGCACAGCTGAACAAAGTGCCGTAAATTCTGGAAAGGAGCGTGAATAACTCCGCTGCATAAAGCAAAGGCCACTGAAAACGGGTCCGCGACGAACCACCAGTTGAGAATCACTGGTCTGCAGAATCGTGACGAGTGGAGTCAAGTGGTGTGTCTGCCCCGCCCCCTCTCTGTTTACACATCCTTAATTCTCACGTGAATGCCGCATGCTGGTCGCCATGATGGCCAATCATAACAGACCTCTGTCGTAACCAGAGCTGGGACTGAGCACTGGAAGTGAAACCTAAGCAGCGAATGGGCAAAAAACTGGGAGCCGGCTCTCACTCGATGCGAGCCGGCTCTTCTGATTCACTACAAAGAGCCGGCTCTCAGAGCCGATGCTTGTGCGCATGACCCATCACTAGTGTGTGAAGAATTCATGTCATACGGGAAAAAAACCCGGTATACTGCCCAGCCCTTATAGTATTGACAATTCTGTACCAATATTTGACGGCCCGGATGCGGGCCGTAGTTTGCCCATGCCTGCTGTAAACTGTTAACAGTTAATATATTGTTCATAGTTTGAAGTTAAAAAGTTTGAAGCTGTAGTTTGAAGCCAAGTGTTTTGTATTTATTTATATTTATAGTATACTTTAACAGTTAATATATTGTTCAATTTGAAGAAAAAAGTATCGGTTCAGGCCAGTGGTGTATAGTAACGAAGTAGAAATACTTCGTTACTGTACTTAAGTAGTTTTTTTGGGTATCTGTACTTTACTTTACTACTTATATTTCTGTTTACTTTTACTTTTACTTCACTACATTTTGCAAAGAAAACTGATACTTTTACTCCGATACATTTCCCCTGAAACCTTCGTCACTCGCTACAAAATCAAATCTATCTTTAGAAACAAAATGAATCATGAGAGCAGCGTCGGGGACTGTGGTGGAACACAGACTGCAAGCAAGCAGGTTTGGTGAATCAGTGGTCCTAGCAGCAAGTTAAATCATTGGTTAATCACGTTAATGCACAATTGCAAACAAGTGTGCTCTCAAAGCCGCGGTGTTTTGATTCCCAGTGATGCCCAGGATGCTACATGCTATAAGCTAGCGGGCGACTACATGAGTAGAATTCCACTCTACGATGATGGAAGCAGAAATGGAAGCACCTGCTACTCCCGCAACAAACGACGGTGGTGACGAAGACCAACACCAGTGGATCGCTAGCAAGTTAGTGAGCTGAGGAAGTGTTGACAGTTGTGCAGCACTAGTTGGCTAACGTTAGCTATAGCTAGCCACCACACCATAGGATTGATGGGAGCCGAGAGAGCGCAGCGTTAGCGTTAGCATTAGGGAAATCCTTCGCAGCAGTGCGCAAGCTGTCTGTGACGCTGAACACACCTCTACCTGCCTCAGCGGCCTGTGAAAGGCTATTTAGCATCGCAGGACGAGTCTTCAGCCCAAGAAGAGCGAGACTGAATTCTTGCAATTTTGAAAACCAACTTCTTTTGAAGATGAACAGGACATTTTTCAGTTTCAAGTGATGACTGTGTTGCTGCTTTAGCATTGATCATGTTTTGATATTTGAGTCATGTTGTGGATGATCAGATGGAGTTATGATGGTAGCAGTCGCCCAATTGCAGATTTAGCTTGAGCAAAACCTTTGTGTTCAAATCAGGCCCACAGGAGTTTACAAGGCAGGTGTCCTTTCTCACAACACTGACCTGATGCATCAAGTGGATATGTTTTGCTGAACATAATATTATGCATTGGCCCTCTACATTCTCTAGTCGGAATGAGCATACTTATAAACGCACTGTTACAACTCCTTCATAGTGTCATATTGCTTTTCGGAGGATTATGATGATAAGTTCATAGTAGATGCAAAAGTATACTTATGTACAATATATTATGTTGAACATTGTTGCTCCTGAATGGATCACAGCCAACCCAATTATGTTCAACACAGCTCCATGTCCTTGGTCATGGTGCCACAGCACTTAAAAGAATAAACTTCATAATTCTCAAAATTCTGACCCTTTGCTTTTTTATTACCAGCATTTACTTGTACTTTTACTTTCAATGAACAGGTTATGATGTTCATTTAATGTTCAGGTTATGATGTACATTTAATATCAGAAAATTACTTTTGATACTGAAGTACTTTTGTACTTAAGTACAATAAATATCAGATACTTTAAGACTTTTACTCAAGTAGGATTCTAATAGGTGACTTTTTACTTTTACTTGAGTAGTTTTCCAGTAAGGTATCTTTACTTTTAAGTATGGCTTTTGAGTACTTTATACACCACTGGTTCAGGCACCGGTATCATTTTAAAAGTATCATTTTAGCACCGGTAGGTATCGGAAAAAACCCAAACGATACCCAACCCAACAGTCACTGTGAGGAACTACTGGAATTTTAATGTTAATGGTGTAACTATATCAGTGGTGGGCCGTGCATTTTATACCTGGGCCTTCTGTGCTGTCCTACTACAGTTGAACAGCTACGGTGCAGATACATCAATCCGTGCATGACGGGCCTGTCACAGTTCAGCTCCACACCCTCCTCACTCTACTTGTCAGTCACTCCCTCCTCATCAGTCTAAACTCCCTTCACCTGTTCACTCACCTGCCTCTGATCAGTAATCAAGCCCCTCTATAGACTCCTGCCTCTCAGACCCATTTGCCAGATTGTTCTTCGGTTTTCAATGCCAGACTCTCCAGCACGCTCTCACGGACTGATCTCCTGTTCTACCCGCCTTGCCTGACTCCCGGTAAACCCACCAGCCTTCTGATCCTGATCCTGATTAACTCTGCCTGCTGTTATTGAAGTTTGTAATAAAAGCCAAAGATCCCTGGAATCCTGTGTTGTATTTGGGTCCATATACAACCGGTTACAGGGACGCTGCTTCATTAACGGACAATGCATAGTCAATTCAACGTAATTAACACAATGACAACAACAAAGTCATAAGCACCAGTCATATATATTCATATGACAACAAAGCATGACACATCAATCCAGAAAACCTGCAGCGGAGCCACGAATTCCACCACACAAGAGCACGAGCCATTCAAATATTATTCATAAACAAAAAATGCCTGGAAATGTAACTTGTAGAAAATAATGTGGAAAATGAACACACACCTCAAACTGAGGGGATACTATCTGCAGTGGATACACGGCATAGAGTAAAGGACCTGGTACCAAAAGTGAGTGGAGCAGAGCCGTACCATGCAGTGGCTTTACTTTCCACTTCTGGTATCAGTATTGTGTTGGCTCCAAAACTTTTGAACAAAGAGAAAAGCCCCTGCATTCACTTCTTTGTCCGTCTGCAAAACAAAACAGCTGGTTCAAGTTACAATCAAAAGGTATTTAATAACTAACAAAAGCGAAAACAGTTACAAACCGAATCACACTATAAATAATCGAATGTTCCACCCAACAGCTAGCTGTCCAGTAGAAGTCAAGAGGTCTGAAGCTTTTCAAAGTTCCACTGTCCTTTAGTATTTCAAAAGTCTCTGAAATGTTTAGTATCAGCTCAGTGATTGGCTGAAATCCCTGGGACTTCGGTCGGCCTCTTCCTCATCCAGCTCCTCCTTCCTTCCTGAAGTCAATGTCCCTTCTGGGCACATCTATCACCTTATGTGGTCGTGTCCTGCAAAATCCTCTCTCACCTAACTCTTAATACATTTCAACAAATCTTCTTCACAGTGTTCAATACATTTAATGACTATACTTTTTGGTTTCAAACTTCTACAAGTAAACATATGTCATAATATCCAACACTAGGAGTGCTTTTAAACATACTAGGAATGCTTTTAAACTTAAATTTCTCACAATTGCAATAAGCCATATGGTGATTTCATTAGTGACCCTGTAATGTGGAACCAGAAGAAGGCTTGGAAATTCAGAAGATACTTAACTAAGACTTATCAGAGTCATACACACATACAAACATGCCTTTTTTGGGGGGGTATTGTACATTGATTCACTGAGCGCTTCAAGCTTAACTCATGATTGGCATGTGGCACAACAATGTTGTGGGGGTGATGTAGGGTCAGGTTCAGAACTTCAGGTGTGTTCCCAAGCCAGCTAAGACAGTGCTGCAGCAGATCAAGATGCACTGCAGCCTTATGCTGCGTTCACACCGGTCGCGTTGATTTTTTGACGCGCATCGAGATTACATACAAAGTCTATGCACAGACGCGATGAGACTGGCACGCTGCGATTTTGCGATGGCGCGGCGCGTTGGACGCCGCAAAATCGCCAACGCGCGAGTTGAAATTTTTCAACTTCTGCGACATAATCGCGTGACGCTGTGGCGCGATAGCCTATCAGCGTTGAGTTGCTCCCCCTGTCATCACTGGCTTCCTGCCGTTGTTGAATCAGGAAATAAATCCTGTAGCCGTCTGTGTTCACCCAGAGCTCTACGATACCTCATATCAATAGAGACCGGACCAAACTATGTGTATACATGTGTGTGTGTAAACCATACGATACAAACAATGAATAGACGCTGCCGTATTTACGTCTACGTGACGTTATTGAGTGCTGGTGGAGCTGCTACGATGTTAGCATAGCCTAGTGTAACAGAGTTAAAAATGTACTTTATTATTCTGTTGAGTATGTGTGAATTCTATCTTTATGAGCTATTTTTATTTAGCGTTTGATTTTGTTAATGCTTCCTGCGGAAGCGGCGTCTCGCCTCTTTTGTACCTCCGAAGCCCCCGTAGTCCCGACTTTCCCTCACAGTGGTGTTTCGTACTGATGAGGGTAAGTTGTGTGGAATAATATCGTTGCACTGTTTTGTTGTTTTCTTCGGGAATGTAACTGTTTACGTTACGTACTTTAGTAACTGCTAAGGCGACGACCTTATGAAGCTGTTACGTGCCGTTTTGACTGTGGAAAATATAAGTTTACTGGCTGTTTCAGTTCGCCTATTTGGCGCCATTTACTTTTACGTCAGGCTGCCCTGTCATAACGTAACGACGCAGATACTTTGGCATTCCTTTGTGTGAATTCTGTTGTCTTCTGCAGGTATGTATTTTCCTTTGTTTAATGTTATAATTTTCGCGGGTTTTGTTAATCATTCCACCTCATGTAGTTGTTTGTTTTGTCCACTTGTTGTCGCTGTTAGTCCCGACTTCCCCACACAGTGGTGTTTCGTACTGATGAGGCGAATAAATGCTGGAAAACTACCCTCTGAGTCGTCTCCTTCAATGCCATTCCAAGTCTGTTACACTAGCACCGATCCATCAGAGCTCAATTGAGAAGACCAGTAACCTACAAATCGGTATCATTGCGTAGTTATTTCGGAGTCCCGTTTTGTCGGAGAAGACAAGTACAAATCGGCATCATTACGTAGTTATTTCGGGGTCCCTTTTTGTCGGTTTATTTTCCGTTGAATCACAGCCAAATCAGTTTATGTTGTGTTCCTACAGCTGTAGTAAACAGCGACCGGTGGCTTGCTAGACACAGTGAATACAGCTCGATACAATCCACGGAGCTTCTCTGAACAATATTATGAACCAGACATGACGGCGTTTGGCATTCCGATGTTTGAGGGACTTCCACAACACGTACAAAGCAGCAATTGTCCTTATTCCTTTCACGGTTGACAGCGGAAAGAAATGGCGGCCAGGTGAACGGCTTCCAGGACGATAAACCACGCCCCCTCTCCGGCGCTACGCGATTTTGCGGCGTTTGGTGTGAACACGACCAGCGGCGCGTTGGACGCGATTTTGCAGTGCGTCAAAAAATCAAAGCGATCGGTGGTACGCAGCATTACTCACTTACACAGTCTCCTCAAGTAGGGCATACTACTACTGTGCCCTTTGGCAACGCACTTAACCCAGTTCAACATTTCTCCCCCAGATGTTCAATATGTGACATACTGTATTCAGAGGGGGATGTACTGCTTATACACATTTGATGAACTCTTTAGTCATCACATAAGAGTTAGGATGATGTAACTTAGCTGTAGCTTATACATATTTATATTTTAAAAAGTTTAACCACTCTATACTTTTTTATAATGTAGCAGAGTATAATGGTAGATGCATTCATATCAATAATTTAATCGCAAATTAAGTCATTTTTAAGCATATCCAAATCAAAGCAGTGGCATATGTGTAATGTCTTCGTTACATAAGGTTACTGAGATAGATCCCAAATAGCCCTCAATGGATACAAGCAAAGACAATTCTGCTGCTGTCTTTTAATGTTGAGTAACATCTAAACTTGTGTTAGCCAGCTAAAGGTTGAGAAATGTAGCCAATGATATAGAAGCTCAGCAGCAGCACTAGTCTGCATGATAACAACCGAGCTGAGTTTGTGACCCACTTAGTGACACTTTAAAAACCTAAAAAAACACTATTTGTAATTGTTACATCCAGCAGATGTGCAGTGTTGGGGACTGAAATCAGCTGTTATCTGCTCAATTTACAGCAACCTTATACAGTATTTAGTTTTTTTCTTTCATGGCATAAAGCAAAGAAAGGCATGTTGGGGGATTAGAAAGGATGCATGTAGCTGAGAAGAGTGGGGTGAGTTAAAAAAACTACACATATCCATCAATGCCAATTACATTTTTTATTAAACCTTACCTCACAACATGGTAGGGCAGTTTGGACCATCTGAAGCCCGACAATGGTAATGGTAACCTCTGATACCTGCTGATAACATTCGAAATTGGTTGCTCTGTAAATTTTACACATCAAATTCTGTTTAAAGGACTTGGGGGGGGGGGGGGGGGGTGCTACTGCTTCTCCAGAGGAAGTTGTGCAAAGTCTGATACGTTCCCTTAAGTGGTGTCACTTGACTCAGTTGGGCTACAAAAGACTACAAAAAGATGTGGTGTGGAGATATAAAGAAGTGAGCTACTGCTAGCAGTCTGCAATCAGCTGTTGTGTGTGAAAAGTGTAGTTTGCACAGTAACGTATGGTTTCATTGTAGAATCACTTTAGCACAAACTGTAGTGGAGATACACTGCTTGTGTGTTAAATATTCCCATAGAGGCTTTTACGCAGACCTCCAGGCAGACTGTGGGTTAGTGTGTGTCTCTGTGTATGTGTGAGTGTTTGCAGACTATGGGTTAGTGTGTGTCTCTGTGTATGTGTGAGTGTTTGCAGACTGTGGGTTAGTGTGTGTCTCTGTATGTGTGAGTGTTTGCAGACTGTGGGTTAGTGTGTGTCTCTGTATGTGTGAGTGTTTGCAGACTGTGGGTTAGTGTGTGTCTCTGTATGTGTGAGTGTTTGCAGACTGTGGGTTAGTGTGTGTCTCTGTATGTGTGAGTGTTTGCAGACTGTGGGTTAGTGTGTGTCTCTGTATGTGTGAGTGTTTGCAGCAGCAGAAGCAGCAACACAGACAACAAGGACAAAAAGAAAGAGGGAAAGAGCATCCTGTGATCCTGTGGCTGGCGTAGAGACGAGCTCCTTGAAAGCACAAACATAGTTGAAGAAACAACACGCTGCAGACAGTCCTGAGGCGTGTGTGTGTGTGCTGCTGTCTGCTTTACTGTATTTCTGCTTCTTCCTGCACTCAGACTTACACAGGCTAATGAGCAGCACAGCTCATTGGAGTCTTCTCCTTAGACTTATTTTATTGCAAACTGTCTCTCACACCCAACCCATTCAGCATTACACCACAGCCTGTCAAGGGGTCCAGTCAGAGTGACCACATGTATTTTTTGTTTGGGGTAATACAATAGCGGACAATGCTCCCATATCTGCTGAACTCTGCTGTGATCCTTTCTGTTTAAATGTATGTACTGTACGTTGTCATTTGTCTGCTCAAGAGGCTTCTAGAGGTTGTATTGTTTATTTGTTGTCTTTGTGTCTCACCAGGTCACAGCAGAGTGTGGACAGACGGACGATAAGTGTCCACATCAGTGAACGTAAGTCTGGTTTCTGTTCTATCAGTGCTGCATGGTAGACATGAGAATTCACAAGAATAGACTACTACTTGAAAAGTTTCCCAATTTCTCATTTGGGAATGGTTTTGTATGTATAGCTATATAAACTATATACGTATACACAAGTTAGTCTTTGTCATTGTAATTAGGCAAACCAATTCTACTGATAAATATTAGGAACAAAAGTATCTTAGATAATGTTACATTCAATGTTTTCACACGTATGAACAGCTTTTATGAACACATAAAATAATAATTGGAAATATGAAAAAAAGTTTCAACTGACATTTGGTTTTGTCGGCCACAGTTATCAGACATTGCTTGTCAAGTTGAGCCTACTGAACAAAGTGGCCTCTCTCAATCTCAATCACTCTCAGAATTATGGGAATATATCCTAACAAGTCGTGAGTGGAAACGGCCCACAACATATAAAAAGTAGCCCAAACTATTACAACCCTCATTATAGTGGAGTAGGAGTGCTACATTAGAGAACATGGTTGTTCCCTCGACAACCTCCAAACCAAAGTCTGTACAAAGTCTGAACACTGTATTGCAGTTAAAGGAAAATAATTGGTTTCTATAAAACAGTGAAGTTTTACAATAAACATAAAATAAAATAATCTATCCAACAAAAGTGCTGGCTCACCCTTAGTGAAACAGACAAAAGGTCCTTGACTAAACCTGACCTTCAAAGATAGAGCAGAAACAGGAGGACACAGTACAACGCAAATGGCATTTCACTCACAGATTCAGTGCTATTTACAAGAAAAAGGGTTTAGTTACAAAGTTACTCACAAATCAAACTAGGGCACGAGGCCAAAACCTCACATGTTTATCACACAGAGAACTGCACTCAGGTCTGGAGTACAGCTACAACTTCCCTCTCTATGGTGGAAAGAAGAACTCTTCGTAACAATGGTTTCGTATCAGCATCTTTGTTAGTTTTGATCAGTTTACGTGTAAATGTTTTTACAGGGAGTCGCACGGAACCATTTTTATGAGCTTCTTCTATGACGAACACAAAACAGTGTTGTGCATGATCAGTAAGGTCAGCTGGTGTAGTCAGCATCATAGACTCACCTTTGGAGGGTTTTATAACTCACTTCCACTCCCCATTAATGGCTTTGAGATGCCATTTAATGCCAACGGAAGTGGGTATAGAGAGGGTGTAGGGGCCAACTGGAATTGGGCCAGAGACAGGCACCTACTATATAGGTTGAGAACAAAGATCCACACAGGACAGAGCACACTCTCACACAAAACAGCCACACCAAACATGGCCAGGACTGTAACAGCTGTGACCCGTCCAATTAAAACAAAAGTAGCCCAACTGGGTGGAAACAACCCAATCTTGCAACAGAACTTCTGACTTATCAGAAAAGAATCTTTTCAAAAACCAGACCACCTAAAAATGACATCATAAATAACAGGACGTTATTCTATGTGCATATTGCTGTGGTTGCTTTTGTACCAGTGGGGGATTTACCTTGACGGCGGGCTTGCTGGTACATACAGTATTTATCTGGGTGTGCAGTAGCCATGAGAGTGCTGTGAGGCTGAGGGTAATTGTGTGTGATGGTTGGGATATTTTTGGGCTACTTGAACAACAGATTTGGTAATGCTGTGTTGGGAATATATATGGAGGTCAGAGAAATGGTTGATTCGGCAGATAATATGTTAATGCCTGCAGCTTTGCCACTGTCTCAGAGAGATACAAGGGAAGAAATGGACAAGATTTGTATTTAGAGCAAAGCTTTTTCAGGAAGAGGGAAAAAGGGTGAAGGGGAAATCAGACTTACATTTTATCTGCCTCCTTTTCATCATTCTAACCTAGAGTAGTATAGATCTGTATGACCTACATTCACTTCAAATTGTATATGCAGTGAATATATCATGTATAAGAAGTGGGATTAAATGTAATGAAAGTCACATTAAAAAGTGGATTTGTTCTTAATTTTGCAAATCTCTACCACTACCATGCTGTTCCAGGAATCATTTCTTTCATGAAAATCAGTTAAAGACGAATGTGGCGACCGCTTTGCGTGTTCCACCATCTAGCGGTGCCGCCATTATAACAGTGTTAACAGATGACTTTCAGCCGAATGCTTCCGTAGTTTCTTATAGCAATTTACCTAAACGTTGGAGTAGATCAGGGATTCCCAAAGTGGGGTGCGCGAGCTGCCTCTAGGGGGTGCGCGAGAGGAAAAGTGTAATGGCGGTCTGATGGTGTAATAATATTAAATATTAAAAAAAAAAGTAATTTTAATTTTAAAACTGTCAGGTGGGACATCTGAAGCTATCAGTCGTAAAAGAGGAGAGGGACAGAGAGAGAGAGAGGAATCGGAGGCGAGGGGAACGGAGAGGTGCAGCACAGACAAATCGGGAGCACATCGGCCCATCGCGGAGTCAAGGTGAAAAAGAGGAAACGAGAGTGAGCATCAGACTGGGAAAAAAAAGAGGAAATATGATGAAAAGTATGTGTGTCTGGGCTTCACTTGGATTGGCAACGCAGATTCCCCAAAGCCACAGTGCGTGGTGTGCAGTGAGGTTCTGGCTAACAGTCTGAAGCTCTTATTTACGTCGCCACCTGAACACCAAGCATGCCAGTGCAAGTCAAAAGCCCCTTACATTGTTTATATCGAAATTGGAGGAGTTACAAAACAGCCAAAAACAACTGGAGTCTCATTCATGTGTTGGGTCTATAAATGACGCACTACGGGCTTCATATCTGGTTACAGAATAGCGAGAAAGGGGCTACCGCACACAATCACTGAAGACGTGAGCTTGCCAGCTGCCAGAGAGATGGTGGAATGTATGATTGGGGAGAAAGAAGCAAAAAAGTTGGACATGATCCCGGTGTCCAACAACACTGTGTCGCCGCATCGATGCTTTGTCCGAAGACATCCTGGCTACATTAGTCGCTCATTAATTGTAAATTAAATGTGATAATCTGCCTCTGAGCCTGTGCGTGTGTGCTCGCATCCTGATTGCTCTTTAAAAGTGACGCCTTGTGTCACTGAAAGATATTGAAACTTTGTTGCAGTGTTTCAGGGCGTTTTCACACCTTCAGTTCGTTTCCTTTGTTCCGATTCAGGGATTAATATGATACAATGTTGCAGTTGCTCCTTTGTTCGGTTTGTGTTCACACTGCAACATTTAACAGCGGACTAAATCTTGTAAACAAATGCCACGCGCGAGCAAACTGTTCTCTCATTGGTCCGATTCTTATGCGGCTATGAAGGCTTAAAAGGCTCTGTTGCTTCTTTTTTATTAAGGGGGGGGTGCGCGAACCCAGTCGGGATGTAGAAGGGGGTGTGCGGCCTAAAAAGTTTGGGAACCGCTGGAGTAGATAATAAACACAGATGGGTATGTATTTGAGCAAGATTGATTGAAGTACAATTTCAGTAATTTACAAGTACACAGCTGCCATCACTACAAGATAAGTTGAGTTAATTTATTCTGTGGGACCAACACAGCCCCTAGACCAGTAGTTCTTAACCTTATTGGAGGTACTGAACCCTGCGAGCTTCATCAGTGCATTCACCGAACCCTTCGTAATTGGAAAAATAAAATATGATTTCTTCAAAACATAGGTATATATTTTATTAGTCTTCCAGCAGTGATGATGCTTATGTTTTTGCAGTTGATGCTGACAATACCTCTGAGCTGCCACAGACTCACATCAAGCTGAATGGCAGTAGTATGCTAGTTTTAATTGATTCAGGAGACACAGCAAACTGTGTCGGTGAAACAAGTTTCGAGAAATTGATTCCACATCCACAACTAAGCCCCACCAGCACCAAGATCTACCCCTTCCGCTCCAAGGTTCCATTGCCTGTCAGTGGTGTTTTCAAGTGCAGCGTGGAAAAAGGACAGAAAAGGACATGGTACACATTCTTTGTAATTAAAGGGGACGGATTCAATATTCTCAGTTACAAAACTTCCAAAGCACTGGGACTGATCAAAATAGTCACAGCAGTATCATCCACACCACAGAATTGCACAGTCGCAGATGAGCTAGTGGAGAGTCATCCTGAATTATTTCAAGGGATCGGAAAACTGAAAGACGTTCAGGTAAAGCTTCAAATAAATCCTGACATTAAGCCTACATGCCAACCACATCGACGTGTGCCGTTCCACATCCGCCAGAAGGTTGAGGATGAACTTCAGAAACTGGAGGCAGATGACATCATTGAGGAGGTCACTGGCCCGACACCATGGGTCTCACCTATTGTCGCTCCTCCCAAACCTAAAGACCCTGACAAAGTAATACTTTGTGTTGACATGCGCCAAGCTAACACGGCTATAGAGAGGGAACGCCACATCACTCCCACCATGGACGATGTGATACATGAGTTGAATGGAGCAACTGTGTTTTCCAAACTGGATCTGAGAGCTGGATACCACCAGCTAGAGCTTCATCCAGACAGCAGATACATCACTACCATCACCACTCACTTTGGATTGAGGCGCTA
Source organism: Melanostigma gelatinosum (assembly GCF_949748355.1). Classification (NCBI taxonomy): domain Eukaryota; kingdom Metazoa; phylum Chordata; class Actinopteri; order Perciformes; family Zoarcidae; genus Melanostigma; species Melanostigma gelatinosum. Next base: position 27,964,175 of record NC_136636.1, read on the forward strand.
CAAGAGACTGAGTTTTGGCATATTGTCGGCTGCTGAGGTATTTCAAAATGCCATATGCCAAACACTGCAAGGTCTCTCTGGTGTGAAAAACCTCAGCGATGACATCATCGTCTACGGTGCCTCCCAGACTGAACATGACGACAACCTCCGAGCACTGTTCCAGAGACTCAGGGAAAGCGGTCTCACACTCAATCGTGACAAATGTGAGTTCAACAAGTCCAGGCTCGAGTTCTTTGGTTTCATATTCTCTGCAGAGGGTGTCTCAGCTGATCCCAAGAAAGTAATTGCAGTTCAGCAGGCTGCAGACCCCCAGAATCCACGTGAAGTCAGGAGTCTGCTGGGCATGGCAAACTATTGCTCCAGATTTATCAAAGACTTCTCCATTTCAGAACCACTGCGCAAGCTCACCAGGAAAGACACACCCTGGGTATGGGGCCCAGAACAGCAAGTTGCGTTACAGACAGTGAAAGACAATCTCACCAGTGACACTACTATGTCATACTTTTACCCAGGTCGAGAGACAGAACTGATTGTGGATGCTAGCCCTGTTGGACTGGGTGCAATCCTCTGCCAAAAAGATGAAAAAGGGGTGAAGTACATGCTAGCATATGCTAGTCGGTCTCTCAGCAACGTGGAGAGGAGATACTCCCAAACAGAAAAGGAGGCGCTGGCCATTGTGTGGAGCTGTGAGCATTTCCACCTGTACATCTATGGTCATCCTTTAACTCTAGTGACAGATCACAAAGCACTGGAAATCATATGGAACAATCCCAGGTCAAAACCACCCGCCAGGATTGAGAGATGGGGACTGAGGATTCAGCCCTACAACTTCAAGGTGGAATACCGAAAGGGAGCCGACAACCCAGCTGACTATATGTCTCGTCATCCTATCTTGTCTCAGACAGCTGACAGTACACGTGCAGCAAAGGTAGCAGAGGAGTATGTGAACTTCATCGCAAGTCATGCAACACCTAAAGCCATGACACTCACGGAGATCAAGAGAGAGACACTCGCAGACCCAATCCTTCAAGTGATTAGTGCTCACATCAGACACAACACATGGCACCAGAGTGACAAGTCACGACATGCTGACATAGTAAAGCAGTTCAGACAAGTTAGCAGTGAACTAACAACATCACATGCATCAGACATTGTACTGCGGGGCACTAGAATAGTAATTCCCACGGCCCTACAAGATAGAGTGTTACAGCTAGCCCATGAAGGACATCAGGGCATTGTCAAAACCAAATCCCTACTCAGAACCACGGTTTGGTTTCCAGACATTGATCGCAAAGCAGAAGCAGTAGTACGCAGTTGTCTTGCATGTCAAGCCAACATGCCAGTTGCACATACTGAGCCACTAAAAATGTCCGTTCTGCCAGAAGCTCCTTGGCATAGTGTTAGTGCAGACTTCTATGGACCACTTCCAACTGGAGAGTACTTGCTTGTCATCACGGATGATTACACACGCTACCCAGTTGTAGAGAGCATACGGTCAACCTCGGCTAACAGTCATTCCGGTCATGGACAAAGTTTTCTCCATGTTTGGGATCCCCAGAGTTGTGAAAACTGATAATGGTCCCCCATTCAACAGTGACCAGTTTGCAGAGTATCTAGGATTCCACCACTGCCGGATCACACCGCTGTGGCCTCAAGCTAATGCTACAGCTGAAAGATTCATGCGCACCCTAGGCAAAGCTATTTGTGTGGCCGAAACACAAGGCATTCCCTGGAAACAACGACTGAACATCTTTCTACGTGAGTATCGATCCACACCTCACAGCACTACGGAAAGCTCACCTGCTGAGCTGTTGTTCCAATGTAAAATGTACACAAAGATTCCTTCAATCACTCACACTGCAAGGAACTGTTCAGACTCTGAAGTCAGAGCAAGGGACAACAAGGCTAAAGCCAAGATGAAATCTCATGCAGACTCTCATCGTAATGCTACACCACACACTCTCACTCCAGGTGACGCTGTGCTTCATCGTCAGCCCAAGCACAACAAGCTCACTGCACCGTATAACAGTAAGCCATACACGGTGACCAAAGTCAAAGGCTCCATGATCACAGCAGCCAGAAGTGGACACTTCATTGTCAGGAATTCTTCATTCTTCAAGAAGATCCCTCCAGAAGTAATGGACAGCTCACCAGATCCCGATGATGAGGATTGTGATTACAGTGATGCCTCCAATACCTCAACAACACCGAGATACCCCTCACGGCACAACAGACGTCCTCCCGCCTACTTACAAGACTATGGGTAGATTATGGACTGTTAAACGTGGACAATCTTTTGACTGCATACAATAAATATGCTCAGGGACATGGACACTAATTTGATCTGTTGTGAACTTAAAAGGTACTGATTTAGCCAAGTTTGTGAAGTTAAGAGTTTGTTAAACATTTCTATAAGACAGAGTGTAAAATTAATGTTTTAAGGGATACAGTTAATACAGAGCTGCCATATCTCTAGATGAGTACAATGTTCAGTACAGTAAATATAGTTGTTGAAGTTTGAGTAATATGTAAGAGCAAGCCTAGTTTAAGAATGTCAAGTTTTAGGTATTTCTTTAAAAATAAAAAAAGGGCAATGTGATGTTCACAGTAGAACCCCGCCACCTGGTGGGCGGAACAAGATATACACAGGATACACTGTCAGTCAGCAAGATCGCATAAACAGCGTGTATACGAAGCTGGGAATAAAAGCCTGTTGCAGTGCATCAAGTCGTTGTTCGTCTGGGTCATAATTACAATACAGAAACATTACAGATATGACTGTGTGGTGGGGAAGTATCCGTCGAGGGACTTTGCGAGCACATCCAACAGTGCATGGCAATCGCTTGCTTCAGCTCCCCAGGTACAGAAATGTCTCCAATTCCAGACACGTCTTCGATCTTACTTACGCAGTCGTCCAGCAGGGGAAAGTTTGCGAAGTTGTCATTCTCTGTTCGTCGTTTCCATAAAGGTAGCTTTTTTAAAAACGCATTCAGGTTTTCTTCCGATGATGTTGACTCCACCGCCCTGCATCTGTCGATTGAGATGATTGAGAGCATCGAAAATATCGGCCATGTACGCCAAGATGAGAATGAACTCAGAATCTTCGAAGCAATCTGCGTGACAATGTTGGTGCTCTCGCAAAAACAGGGCTAATTCCACACGCATGGCAAAAACCCAATTCAGCACCTTTCCCCGGGATAACCACCGAACGTTAGAATGGTACAGAAGTACCTCGAATTCAGAGCCCATTTCCTGACAGAGCTCTTTGAAGATGCTGTGCTTCATAGCACTATTTCGCACGTAGTTCACACATTCAACTACGATTTTTAGTACTTCTGCGAGTTTTGGAGGCAAGGTTTTTGTGGCCAACACATGCCTGTGCAGAACACAGTGTGTAACAATGATGTGTGGTGCATCGGATTTCACCAGCGCTCCAAAACCAGAGTGTCGTCCCAGCATGGCTGGAGCTCCGTCCGAACAAACTGCAGAAACCATATTCCACGAAAGATTGTTGTCGCTGAAGAAGTCATCCACGAGTTTCTTCACATCGACTGCCTTGGTTGTTGTTGTAAGAGGCTTACAAAATAAAAAATCTTCCTTTATCTCGTCGTCTTTCATATAGCGCACAAATACAACAAGCTGGCTGAGATTGGAAACGTCGGTGGTCTCATCGAGTTGGAGGCTGAATTTTGCTGGGCTTGAAATCAGATCTGCAACTACTTGAGCCAAGATGTCATTGCTCATGTCGTCTATTCTGCTGCTGATCGTGTCATTTGAAAGAGAAATTTGGGATAACTTATCTTCAGCAGCTTTTCCCAGCATGATATTCGCCATCTTCAACGCAGCTGGTTTCACCAATGGTGTGTGGTTTGCCCTGCTTTGCGATCAGGTATGCAACTTCGTACGATGCTGTGAGGATCGGTTTGTCGATGGGTACGAAGCCGAGAACAGAGTAGCCTTTTCATAGAATCTGGCTCTCTTCACCTTGAATTCAGCGAGCGTTGTGTTCTTGTATTTCCCATCATGCAGCTTTAGGAAGTGTTCCTTTAGTTTTGCCGGTGCTAGACTAGAATTGCTCAACTTGGCATTGCAAATCATGCATTGAGGACGCTGACTCCCATCACGTTCCTCTTTACACGTGAATCCATATTGTACGTATTCGTCCAACCACTTTCTTTTTTTGCTCGACATGTTAGTATGAAGGGATTGAAAATCACAAATGGCGTACAACAACAGAGCGCAATGTGGCGTGATCAGCTGCAGCCAATGATGGCCAAGCATGATGTCACGAATAATACGTGGGATGAATTTAGTTTGAAAAAAATTGTGTGTTGCCAAATTGTCTGTAGAAAATGTTTTGACAGCTGACAAAATGGCCGACATTGCTAGTGTGAACCGGGCTATACTGCGTGTGTCTTACTGCGGTCAAGTGAGCAGTCAGCCGCTGATACTCGGTCAAGTGAGCTGCCGCTTGAAAATGTATGTGGGTAATTTGCGGCATTCGCGCCTGAAAGGGGGCGGGGCTTATCTCTGTGGCTTATCTCCCTAAAATCTGTAAAGTCTGAATGACGGCCGCTTCCAGCGTCATTCGCGCAGCCCGGTGGAAATTCGCGTCATTCGCAACCATTCGCGTCTGTGCATTGACTTTACATGTAAACTACCTCTGCCGAACCCCTCGGCAGACACGCACTGCGATCAAGTGAGCTGCCGCTTTAAAAATGAATGACCGTCTGTTCCTTAAGGTGCGTTCACACAGAGCGCCCCGTTCGGTGTGAACGCAGCATAAGTTTTAGCTTTCTCCGTGCTTTTTGGGGTACCCAAGCCACCGTAGGGCTATCCAAGCCACCGTACCGTTATTAATTTTTAAAGCGGCGGCTCACTTGACCGCAGTGTGTGTCTGCCGAACCCCTGAGAGTGACTCATCAAACCCCTGGGGTTCGATCGAACCCAGGTTAAGAACCACTGCCCTAGACATTGTCTTAGTCCACTAACGCTAGCTATTTTTTTAAGTGACAGAATCAAAGTGTTTGATTTTTGGAGAGTTGGAAACTGCATTTAGGACATAGTAGTAGCAAAGCAAAGTTATGCACACACAAGCACAAGCATTAATGCATACATAAAGATACAGACCTGCTCTTCAAGTGTACTCCAAGCACAATTACTCACAAAGGAGGGATTTTCCCAGTTTTGGGACATGTTTACACATATAGAAACCAATGCACACTGAAAATCGACATGAATACAGTGTTATTTCACCTCCTCAGCCCTTTCCCCACTCTATCTTTGTGCCAGAAAAGCACCATTAGCACTCAGCATCATCCAAAATGGAATCTCACAGTCACTAGAACAATGGCAATGTGGCAGTTGGGACAAAGACTATGTGAGCGTTTTGTGTGTGCTGGGTTGGGGATGTGTTGAATATGAATGCTTCTCTGCATGTACAAAGAGCAAGCACAACAATGAACTGAATGTAATTGCACATGGCTAAGGGAAAAGACGACAATAAAATAATACAATAAAACCCATTTGTAAAATGGTGTTTGAAGACATTCTACATTTCCAGCACTGTAGTGTTCTCACTGTACTGTAGTGTAAGCCAAATCTTTAAAATGCTTGCCTTCACAGTTCATTTGATGATTAGCAATTGATTAGCTCTGGTAGTTTAAGTTCCCTCTCTTAAGAAATTGAAAATGTAAAGGCTATGATAAGAAAATTAATCTTTAGGTGGATTGATACATTCTACACATGGCCTACCAAGACTGGGAAATGTCCCTTCCTGTGTCTTCTCTCCTAGACTTCTAATGGATGAAGTCATATGATATTTAAAGAATGCTTTTCTTAACAGCCTCATTTAGCAAATGAATGCAGCAATGTAGGTTAACATTTTTATCATTCTGTGCCATGATTTGCACTTTGAGCGTGCTTCTGGCAAAACTCATGGAAGGTCACTAAGCAGGGCTCACTGATACACAATATGCTGTACACATAGTACAAATTAACATGGTCATTTTAAAAATAGCCTGCAACAGGCCAATCTGTTTTTGTTAGAGCCTGTAGCAAAAGACGCAGAAGGGAGAGACCAGACGGAATTGAATCCACTTGTCTACTGGTTTCTACGATGCACCCGTTGATGTAATGTTGGGAGAAGTACTCAGCGTGTGTTTGTGTGGGTGATGATAATGTGTGCCTGAGGTTGTGAACCTCAGGCTGAACTGAGGTAACTCTGACCTGGTTGAGTTTTGGCTAATCTATTTGGTCACCTTGTGTGTGTGTGTGTCGGGGGGGGGGGGGGGGGGGGGTAATGTGTAAACCAAACTATGTCAGCTACAAAATGTGAAACGACCTACAATGGACAGTTTGGTCAGTTTGCACTGTTGTGTCCGAAATGCAGTTTTCAACACTCCAATAATCAAACACCTTGATTCTGTCACTTAATCTTAAAAGGAAATGTGTAATCTAAACTCTGGGGCAGGGGTCTTCAACGGTTTTCAGGACAAGGACCCCCCCCCCCCCCCAAACTGATAGAGAGATGGAGCAGGGACCCCCGACTATATATATTGTATAAAATTGTGTTTTATATTAAACTGGGCCTAGTACCATGAATACCTCTTTATTGTGCATTCAATACTAATCTATTCAAATAATACATAGGTTCATATATTCATGTTTTCATTTTAAACATGTGCAAGTTACAGTGAGTAGGGAGGCCGTGCCACTGCCATTTATAAACACACATTGTCAACTGATACCAATGCCAATATCAACATTGTCTGTCAGTTTCTGATAATCATGCATACAAGCTATTCAAATTGATGTTTTCATTGTTGGAATGCTGTTAAGCATTCCAACTATTGTCATCCTGTTTCTTTATTGTTGGAATGCTGTTAAGCATTCCAACTATTGTTATCCTGTTTCTTTATTCAACTTCTATTTCTTCCGTGCCCCTCTTCTCCTCCTTCATTTTTTAAGCTACAGAAACCGTTCAACTATTAAAATGTTCAGCTCTTTCACCAGAGGTGTGCTATGCCTTTTTATATTTCTAACCTTTAAACTTTTTGAATTATTAAGCTTTTTATTTTTTCAATAGGATCTCTATGGAGAATATTTTCAAATGGCTTCAGGCACACAGGTGTTCGCGATTGAGCCAATTAGTGATGTTATAAACACAGACTCACAGACACACGCACATACACTCCTCTCCCTCTCTCTCTCTGTGTCTCTCTCTCATACAGTCATTCAGGTCTTTCCCCCCTCCTCCCCCCCCCACACACACGCCATTTTAAAAATAAAAGCCCCACAGAATGAATCCTATGTCCCTGCTGCTAATATTTCTAGTATTACTACGACTACTGCTGCTACTACTTCTACTACAACTTTTGCTGTTGCTACTATTACTAGTGCTATTACTGCTACCATCAATATTATCACTACCACTACTGCTATTACTACCACTACAACTATTACTTATACTACAACTGCTACTACTGCTATTTATGCTACTACCAGTACTAATACTACGACTGCTACTAGTACTACTACTACTACTACTGCAATTCAAATACTGCCATTACTTTTACTACTACTACTGTTATATTAAATACTACGACCACTACTACAGCTATTACTACTACTACTGATACTAGGCTACTACTTCTTCTAAATACTACTACTTCTTCTAAATACCAATACTTCTTCTTAATACTAAAACTTCTACTACTAATGATACTTCTACTACGACTTATACTACTACTATTACAAATATCACTACTGCTACGACTACTACTTATTCTAATGCTACTAATACTTCTACTACTAATAATATTTCTACTTCAAATACAACTTCTACGACAAATATCACTACTTCTGAAATTTGTTTAAGCTACAGAAATTGTTCAAATATCAAAATGTTCAGCTCTTTCAGGAGAGGGGTGCTTTGACTTTTCATATTTGTAATCTTTAAACGTTTTGAATTAAGCTTTTTGCAATTTTCTTTTGAATGGGATCTCTATGGAGAAAATCCTGTTATACTTCAACTTTCAAAGCCTTCTTCTTCCTCTAGTACTTTCAGCTACAGACGCCATAGTTAGACATTTCAACTAGAAGGTTTTTCAGCAGTGCAGTTTAAATGCTTTCGAGCTTCAACATTTTTCAAACAGATTCCCATTTCTTAATTTTCAGCAATTTTTTCACAATTAATTTCAGCTTTCAGCATTCCAACGCATTTTCAGCAGAAAATGCTTTTTCTAGTTCCACTATTTCGTCCGTCCCCCGTTTCGTCGCAACGCTTCTTCATTTTTTAAGCTACAGAAACCGTTCAACTATCAAAATGTTCAGCTCCTTCAGCTTATGTCTGCTATGACTTTTTCTAATTCTAACCTTTAAACCTTTTGAATTATTAAGCTTTTAGCAACTTTGTTTTGAATGGGATCTCTATGGAGAATATTTACAAATCCTCTTAAACTTCTTCAACTTTCAAATCCTTCAACTTCCTCATACTTTCAGCTACAGATACCATTTCAACTTTCAAATGTTGAGAAAACCCTCAACTATTGCCAACATTCAGCTTTTTGATATCTTTTAAACTTTTTGAACTGCAGCAATTTAACTTCTATGATTTTTCAGCCCTTTTCTGACTTTATAATGGGTGTGTATTGCGCAGCTTAGAGTGCGTGATGTCACCGCTAGAGTGAAGAGCAGCTTGAGATTCTTGTGAAAAAAACATTTGTATTTTGCCACTGTGTCCACAATCTTCACTCTTCATGCATAATTTCTGGATGTAGAAGTAGCTAATATTGTCCTTGTCGTAGAAAAATTACTGTGGAATCCCACAGATTTCCACATTTGACACGGAAGCCGTTAATTGAGAGGAAAACCAACTTTCTGCTCCATAGAGACCAATGTTAAATTTTGCTTCAAAAACATCTTCCACAGAACACGGTACCCCATTTCTAGATCGCCAGTTAAGCCACATTTTTTACACTAGACACAATTTTTACAGAATCTGTTCTTCAACTCATTCTTCCCCTCAATTATTAATATCGGAGCAATAGAAGCTACGGTTATGGGAGTTTTGATGATTTGTTTGAGAGGTGTTTCCCTGTTTTATCTCCATGAAATGGCTTCAGGCACACAGGTGTTTGCGATTGAGCCAATTAGTGATGTTGATAAACACACATGCGCACATACACTCCTCTATCTCTCTGTGTCTCTCATACAGTCATTCAGGTCTTAGGGATCTTTAGAGGTCTTTCCCCCCTCCTCCAGCCCCCCCCCCCACACACACATGCCATTTTAAAATAAAAGCCCCACAGAATGAATCCTAACTGAAATGCTTGTGATGAGCCTGTCATTTAATAACCGGTTTGTGTTTATCTAACATTATGATTCTGTCTCCTCTCCCCTTCTCCCCCACACCCCATTTCAAAATAAAAGCCCCAGAGAGTGAATTCTAACTGAACTGCTTGTGATGAAGCCTGTCATTTAATAACCTCTGTTTATGTGTCAAACATGATGATTATGTCTCCTCTCCCCCTCCCTCCCCCACCCAGTCCCACCCTTTCAAAATAAAAGCCTCATGGATTAACTGTATTTAAACGTTTCGCTCAAAATTAGGCTTTTTTGTTGAAATAATGAATGCTCTTACTAATACTGCGACAACTACTACTACTGCTAATATTTCTAGTATTACCACTACTACTACAACTTTTGCTGTTGCTACTATTACTACTACTGCTACTGCTATTACTGCTACCATAAATATTATTACTACCACTACTGCTATTACGACCACTACCACTACTATTATTACTGATACCACAACTGCTAATACTGCTATTCCTGCTACTACCAGTACTAATAACCAGTACTAATACTACTACAGCTATTAGTACGACTGCTGATACTACTACTTCTACTACTTCTTCTAATTACAAATACTGCGACGACAACTTCTACTACTACTGCTACTACAAATATCACTACTGCTACAACTAGTACTTATTCAAATGCTACTCATACTTATACTGCGAATAATACTTCTACTACTACTACAACAAATATCACTACTGCTGGAATTCTTTTAAGCTACAGAAACCGTTCGAATATGAAAATGTTCAGCTCTTTCAGGAGAGGGGTGACATAACTTCATATTTGTAATCTTTCAACTTTTTGAATTATTCAGCTTTTTGCAATTTTTTAAAAATTGGATATCTATTTTCAGCAATGTTTTTGAGATTCATTTCAGCTTTCAGCATTCCAACGCATTTTCAGCAGGAAATGCATTTTATAGTTTTAAACATGAATGTGGAAACAAAAAATGAGTGATGGCCTATTAGTGCCACTGCCATGCATAGATAGATGTTATCTTTCATAAAATACTGAACTATTAAAATAATGGACAGATTCATGTTTGGGGAAACATTTTTATAAAAGAAATATGAAATATTGTCTAATCAACCAAAAATTTCTCGACCCCCCTGCAGTACCCCCTGTTGAAGACCTCTGCTCTAGGGCTTAAAAAAATAATAGCAATATTCATGTGGCAAAGATGTGTGCCAACATTTGTTATCAGTGTAAAAATTGTTTTGAAGAATGGGCCCCAGGTTTTTTGCAGCCTGCGATATAGCTGCTGTTGGGGTCTGGCGCCACCTACTGGCTGGCTAAGCTAATCACATGTTTTCCTTCCTCATTAAAAGCTGACCTCAGATCAGAGCGTTGTCCACCCCAGAAACTCCACCTCTCATAACCTGAGCCTGACCCTCCATTGGCCGAGAAAGGGTCCCCCACTGTTTGTGAGACCAGATTTATAAGCTCTAATGCTGCGTTCACACCAGTCGCGTTGGTTTTTTGACGCGCGTCGAGATTACATACAAAGTCTATGCACAGAAGCGATGAGACTGGCGCGCCGCGATTTTGCGATGGCGCGGCACGTTGGACGCATTATTGCAGTGCGGTGGACGCGTTGGACGCTGCAAAATCGCGAACGCGTGAGTTGAAATTTTTCAACTTCGTGACGCTGTGGCGCGATAGCCTATCAGCGTCGAGTTGCTCCCCCTGTCATCACTGGCTTCCTGCCGTTGTTGAATCAGGAAATAAATCCTGTAACCGTCTGTGTTCACCCAGAGCTCTACGATACCTCATATCAACAGAGACCGGACCAAACTATGTGTATACATGTGTGTGTGTAAACCATACGGTACAAACAATGAATAGACGCTGCCGTATTTACGTCTACGTGACGTTATTGAGTGCTGGTGGAGCTGCTACGATGTTAGCATAGCCTAGCACCGATCCATCAGAGCTCCATTGAGAAGACCAGTAACCTACAAATCGGTATCATTACGTAGTTATTTCGGAGTCCCTTTTTGTCGGAGAAGACAAGTACAAATCGGCATCATTATGTAGTTATTTCGGAGTCCCTTTTTGTCGGTTTATTTTCCGTTGAATCACAGCCAAATCAGTTTATTTAGTGTTCCTACAGCTGTAGTAAACAGCGACCGGTGGCTTGCTAGACACAGTGAATACAGCTCAATACAATCCACGGAGCTCCTCTGAACAATATTATGAACCAGACATGACGGCGTTTGGCATTCCGACGTTTGAGGGACTTCCACAACACGTACAAAGCAGCAATTGTCCTTATTCCTTTCACGGTTGACAGCGGAAATAAATGGCGGCCAGGTGAATGGCTTCCAGTCGATAAACCACGCCCCCTCTCCGGCGCTACGAGATTTTGCGGCGTTTGGTGTGAACACGACCGGCGGCGCGTTGGACGAGATTGTGCAGTGCGTTGGACGCTTTTTTGCAGAAAATCAACGCGACCGGTGTGAACGCAGCATTACACAGCGAGTTTTTTCATCTTCACGCTGGATCCGTCCTGGCCACATGAAGACACATCAGCCTCCTCTCCCCAGCATCACGCTGGCGACGCAGGCTCACGAGGAAGCCGCGGCCTCAACCCTCATCAAACCCTGTCAGGTCACATGCCATTTCGCTGGTCGAAACAGACTGTGTTATTTTGAGTTCCGGATCCCTGTGCGAGAAACGGATAGCTTCTATCCCGCTTCTTCACCCCTTTTTGTGTACACAGCCGGCAGAAGGATCACGACTAAGCCTCACTCCTCTACTGACCGATGATTCCCGGGAGGGACGCGCCGACACGTCGCCTCAGCCGAAGTTAAATCTTCCTCTCTGCAGCGAGGACAGATCACGTTGCGTACTGCTCCAGAGAGAGCCACGTCACGACGGACAAAATCCGCGCCAGCTCAAACGCCGCGCCGAAAATCAGCCCCCCCCCTCCTCGAGGGAAGAACAATCCCTCCACGGAGACTGACCTTTTTTTCCGAAGCTTCTACAAGTAAGGTTCATGGTATCTGGGCGTAGCTTAGCTTAATATAACCTTAGTTTAATCTAGGTTATTCATTTATGTATTGTCATTCCCGTATCCTGTTGTGTTAAGACACTGTCGCGTTATACGGAGGTATTTACGCAATCATCATGGACCAGAGAAGCTCTGTTGTATTGTGTATTAACTGCTATGACTGTTTTGTTTGGGGATTATTTTTGATTTATTTCATTTCGTTCTGTTTTATTCTCTCTTCATTAAATCGACTCTGTGAGTGAGGTGAGAGCCGTGGCTATCACTGCATAAGCTGCCGACAGCGGTAGACTTGTGCAGTGTAAGATCAGCTGTTTCTCATCCTCAGAAGACACCACAGCAGAGTTTGACCCCCCCCTTGCTCTCTTTCCTTTCTCTCTCTCTCTCTCTCTTAACCTGCACACACATAGCCAGGGCCTATGCCCCTGGGGAAACCCCTAGCAGTCGATTGGCATCGGCACATGTGATTACATATAGCCACATCTCCGCCATTTTGTCCGCCATCTTGGTTTGTAGTTCTTGGCAGTAGTTCTTAGATTGCCCCTCCTCCTTTCATCACTGATTGAATAGGTTACACCCCCCTCCTCTCACACACACACATCCTCATCCATTTTATTCATTTGACTTTAGGTAGTAGACATAAAATTGTGTGATAGTGTTTGTTGGTTGCAGTATTAATTGATCTGATCATTTAGATTGAATAAACTCTGTTATACTTTAAGGAGCAGTCGTCTGTGATTACTTTTGGATATGTGTGTCATGAAAACTGTATGTAGTAGCCCGTGTACGAACTTAACCCTTCACTGTCACTGAATGTGTCATACGCAGACTATTGACATTATGAGTGACTACTAATTATGAGACTTGAGTTTTATCGTTTGGTTATTGGTCCCTGTTCGCAGGGTGGTGCCCCGTTGTTATTAATAATCATTAATAATTGTATTGATGTCAAGAATTCAGTTTCTTAAATGCTGATAACCCAAACACGCTCCTTTACGTCCCCAACACTGCTATGTTCCAGCTGTGAGGTTCCATGTGTGGTAATGTGGAGTATGTAGTATGTGACGTTCACTGACCCTATTTCTTGCCTATCGTGTGCTGTCATTTATAATGCACTGCGGTGTGTAGAGTTCCACATGTGGGAAGAAACACTGACCTATTTCAGAGCTTTCACTGCCATCCTCTCTCTCCTCTCTGTCTATTTCTCTTCTCCTTATCTTGATTTCTCTCTGGGAATAAATCTGCAATTCAAAGTAGATTTCTGTTTTAAGGCTCATATTGGACTGTGTGGCATGCTCTTCTCTTAATCCCTTCCCTCTGCTGTTTTTCCTCTGTGTGTGTGTGTTCTAAAGATGTCAGTAATAAACAGAGATGGGGTGATACTACAGAGATATATGTGCTTTATATGTGTGTGTGTGTGTATGCTGAGTGGAATGAGAGTGTGTAGGGGTGTGTCTCCATGTGTGACCATGTGCTGTACATCCCTGTGCATCTGCATCCCTGCATTTTGAGTGTGTGATTGGCACATCATGCCAGCCGGGTGTATTAGCTCCCCAGGGGCAGATTAGCTATTTATTTGGACAGTGTTGGACTGACATACCCCCAGATGGTTTGTGCATAATGTGTGTGTGCACGGGAGTTGTTTGCAGGTTTCAGGCCAAAGAGCTGTTGTGTCCCTTCTGTTGTGAACTCAGTTTGTCTTTTCACAGCTACCATAATACACTAAATTGTGTATGTTTTGACTATTTGGATCAATTTGTGACCAAAACAGTTTGTATGATTATCATGAAATTCCAGTGGAACTCCACAGAGCTGACATGCATGTTCGCTTAGAAGGCTGAGTGTCAGTGTGACAGTAGCAGGGGTGGAAAGAAGTCAACAAAGAGACTCTTTACAGCAATGCTCTCTAAACATTGTTAACGTCAGCTCACATTACTTTGTTTATTTTCATTTTGATTTATTGTTTATTCATACAGTTGACTCAATAAGTCATAGTCCTCCACAGCTCAACAGTCCTTTGTGTGATGTCACAATCTGGATATTTGAAATGACAACCTCATGGTAAATACCCACCCCCACACTCCCACCTGATCTCTTTTTTTAATGTATCCTGTTGTCATAGCTTTGAGTGCTGGTGTGATGTGGAACAGAGTAAAGGATTGATCCTGGTGGGAGATGGTAGCATGGGGGACAGGGATTAACAGTGGGCAGGTGGTCCTGCTATTGCTGCCAGTACACAGACCTGGCTGTCATGTGGAGGTGGTGGGGAGTAAATTAGAAATCTCTGGCTTGTGGGCTGGCTGCTGAATAACGTGGCAGGAAGAAGAGTTTAGAACATGGACGTAGTGTCTGTGTTATCAGGGTCATTCTAAAGCTCCTATACAGGTTTATGAATCGCGGCCATCTTTGCCAGGTACTGAGGCCAGAAACTGGGCAAAAGGCCATGGGTGTAGTTGAGATAGCACAAACAAGAAGCTACCACGACAGGTGAGGGTGACGCTTGTAATCAAATAAACACACTCCAAAACACAGAATCTCTCAAACCCTAAATGAAAAGCTCATTTTAGATGATGTGATAACACACAACAAGTCGCTTTTGAAACCCTGACCTGTGGAAAAAACTGTCTGCGAAGAATATGTCCCTTATTCCTAATACAATCTGTGGCCTCTAGTTTGACAGCAGCAAATTGACAAGATCAGTCAAGAAGTTAGTAGTGCTGTGCTGTTACCACCAAGCTGAGTGTGCCTTTAGTGCATGTGAGTCCCAGTATGTGTGCCCCACTAGCTGCAGCTAAGTGTTCAAAATCGAATGATGGAAACAAATACATCTTTATAAAACTTTTATTCAAACGGTAGTATTTGTTTTTGTCAAATTACATTTTGCCTGTGTGAATTTTCATATAGATAAGACCTTTGAGTCTATATATATATACACCTTTTTAGGCTGGCGTTTGAGTAAAAACCCATGTCCTAGACCTGCTCTTAAAATATGTTTTAATTTTTATTATCTTATTTATTTTTTTATTTTATTCTGTGTATTTAATTTATTGACCCTAGGGTCACATTGTGTTTTTTTTTATGTTTTTTTAAATTTCTGCTGTTAAGCACTTTGTGATATCATGTCTGTGAAAAGCGCTCTATAAATAAATTTCATTCATTCATTCATTCATATCTTGTCACAATGACAGTGGTGATGATAAATGGTAATATAGAGCTATTTCCCAGTCCTATGAAGTCTTTCAACACCTTTTTGTAATTCAAGTTAAAAGATAATAACATTGTAGCAAACAAATTGGTGTAATTCCAATAATCTGTTCTCCAGCATCATTTCTGGGTAGATGATTGAAACCGTTCTAGATTTGACTGTGAAACAGCTTGTGATTGGAGCCTGATCCTACGTTAACAATCAGTGCTACAGAGCTTCTCCTTGGCATTGTTTCTAGGCTTCTCTCTCTAGGGAGCCATACAAGGACTCAGCTGTGAATGTAGCCCAGAGTCAACACACACTTTCATGCCAGGATGCGTACAGTACACATCTACACACAGAGGGTTTATACTGTAGATATACGGTCTTCATCCTAACCATCTGTCTCTGTGTCTGTGTCTGTACTCTCAGGCCCTCGGCTGTCAGGAGAACCATCTTGCCAGTCAGGAGAGGTGAAGGACGAGGCCGGCCAATCGGAGGGGGAGAGATGTTGGGGCAAGGGGGCCACGTTGACCTGGCTGTCATGTCATTAGTGTTGTTACTGTGTCGCGAAGCAGCACCGATTGAAGTCCCACAAGACCGTAAGTCATTCAGCAATCATCAGATCCATTTTAACACAATATGGTACAGCAAATGGTGATCAAAACCTATGACCATTCACAAAGGCGCTCAATGCTGCTAGGACTGCTGCCGCCCCATTGACCTGCTGTCTGGAAAACAGCACTTTGAACAAACAAGAATGGTAGTGCTGATTATTCCATTTGGTGTCAGATTCGGCAAAGCATTTTTAGCTCACATTTTACAAACTCTTCAAACTGCTGACACAAGCTGATCCAGAACAATGGAGCTGTTAGTTAGTTTGCTCCGTCACTGTTATGTGAGAGTTCACAGGTAGGACCCAAACGCAAGACCACAGGAGACAGAAGTTAATATTAACAGGTTTTATTTAGACTGTGTGAAGGTGTGGAGCCCGTGGTCCGACACCCGAGTGGCAGATAGACGGTGTGCGGCCGGTGGCTCGACACCGGAGAGCTGGCAGCTTGACGGCGAGAGTAGTCCGTGTCACACTAGGAGGGCAGAGCGGCGGAGTGTAATCCGTAAACACAAGGAGGGCAGGGGTTGACGCGGGTGAAAGACGGTACGACCTGACAACCCCAGACTGCAGGGCCAGAGCTTATGTAGTGACAGGGGAATCATTAGTGGGCCCTGAGTCTGGTGTGTCAGGCAGCAGGAGGTGATCGGCTGGAGTGTCCTCAGCTGTGCACACTCAAGGGTGTGGCCATGGGAGGCGTCTGGAGGCAGAGGACAAACACAGAGCACATGGCACACAATAACAAACGGGGGAATGACAGAACACATGAGGAGAGGAGATCAGGGGAAACAGAGGTAACACCGAACAGGTCAGACAGGGATCCTGGATCCTGACAGTCACATTGCAAGTTGGTGCTTCTTGCCCTTTGAGAGATGTTTTGCAAGTCCATTGGATCATGTTTTTGTTGGCATTGTGAGCTTAAAGTGAAGATAGGAAACATGGTGGAGAGAGGGGAACACACATACTACACTGTGTTTTAGACTACTAGATCACCAGGATTCCCAGATTTACACCGCTTGTAACAAATTCAACAAATGTTTTTGAACCTGACCTTTATTTTGACAAGGCCCAGTGATAAATGCATCGTCATGCTGTGGCAGCTTTTCCTGTCAGTGTGCAGTTGAGATACTTTAAACCTTTAAAATGTCAGCTGAATCCAACACCATGTGAAATAAATAGAAAATGCAGCTTGGGCTGTTCAAAATACCATTTTTCGGGCTTTGGAGCTTAGGCATTAATCAACAGCCAGTATTCTGAGCATACTGTTCTTCCCACACACAGGCTTTACTTTAGCGGGCCACCCAGGTATATTGAAGGTCGTCCAAGTATATTTAGCAACCCATTTTTGCATTTTTAGCTTTTTGATCTGTCCGACAGATCAACACCAACCGTGACCGATTAGCTCGTAAACTGTGGAGAAGAGGGCGAGCCGGGCTCTGAGCTGGATTCACGGTGTAACTAGATTCTCACCCGGGACTGTATCCTGGACTCTCTCTCTCTCATACACATTGACAAAAAATGAAACAAAATCCCAAAATTGGAAAACCATAATCGATACAGCGAACGAATATCCGAATAGACGAATATTGAGGGCCAGTGAAGCTCTGCAGGATACTGCAGGAAACCCAAACCAGCATCAGCATTGTTAATCCCTATGAATACCATATCCTTAAACCAGACAGACACTGATATGAAGGGATCAAGCCCCATTATAGCCTCAAATTGGTTTCCTCGATTGTGGTTAGACGTGCAGTTTGTGAGGCCTCAATAAACACTGAACAAACAGTCTGTGGAGTTTTGACAGGCATGGAAGGACACTATCAAGTTGTATTTTGGGAAGTCTAGGATCCAGTGTTTCTGGAGCTCGACCTATACCAGGGGCTAAAAGTCAAGATATTGTGATCTCTGCTACATTGATTTTGTGTTTCTTTTAAGTCCACCAACTCACAGGAGCAACTCCTTAAGGTCATCTTGGTAAATATTTCTTTAACCTTAGAATCACAATTCTATCATCACCAACCTGTTGAAAGCACCGCTGGGTTTAGATGGAACCTTAAGTAATGAAACTGTTTGCTCTAAGTAAGGCCTCTTTCAAAGAGTTAACTTCGTTAAAATTATTTTAATGACATTTTTCAAACCAGTTTTCTTATCACACAATAAAAATCTCGAATATGTTGACATGATTTAGAGGAATAAATATATAAATAAGTTAACTCCGACAAAGGTTTTAAAATATCTTTACATTCATTTTTAAAAATGTAAAGCATAGGTGTGCTGCTAGATCCCATTAACATTTAATTATCATGAGAATAGACTGCTTCAGATCCCTAGGTGATAGCGTATCACTTTGGGTGGCTCCCAAATAAAAAAATTCCTAGGTTTTCTTTGGTTCCAACATGCAGATATTAATATATTATACAGCTACAGTCCCGACACAGACACATGCAGTCACACATACTCTCAAACCTGTCCATTGTGACTCGTGAAAAGAGCCTGACTGGATTCTGCTGTTAAATGGAATCCTGAGGGGAGTTGGGAACAAAAGCACAAAGGAGAAAGGGAGGAGTCATGCCTTTTCTTCCTCTCACCACACACACACACACACGCACACGCACACGCACACGCACACACACACACCCTGCGAAGATGAATGTTTCACAATTGTGTGATGATAAATGATTGGATACTGAAAGCCCCAAGGACACCTGGCCTATATGTTGCATACACAACTGCATGCTGACACACTCGCAGCAGTCAGCTGCTCTGTCTTCTAGTCCTCTGCCCCCTATGGCGCCATCTCTCTCTCTGTTTTTTTTATAAGCTTGACCTTTCAACTGTGGACTTCTGATGGCCTATTGATCTGATACACACACACGCACATGCACATGCACACACCCTGCCCAACAGAGACTGTTTGGATAATACCATTATGACCCAGTGACCTCTCCTTAATGTATTCTCCACAATGTGATAAACTGACAATCAGGGATTTTATTTATTTATGACAATAAACAGAATCAGTTGGTGACTTCTACATAGATTCATAATTCAGTATGATACACAGTGTTCACGTTTGCTGCATGAGCTGATGTGTGATATTGCATGTGCAAAACACTGTTGGAGTTGAACACCTTCTTAGTTTCTTGTTATGTTTTTATAATAGGCTTCGGTGCAAAATGGAGATGACGGAATCACTTAGATGAAAGAAATACACATAGAATAACAGATCAGACAAAGACGATAGGTCTGGAAAGAGAGGTTATAAGTCAAGCTTATAGTAGGGTGTGGCAACTAATATAGTTTTATAAAGTGCTGTTTTTTTCAAACTGTACTTTATTAAAAGCTTTATTTATAAGCCTGTGCTGCAGGTAACTAACCTTTTTTTCCAAATACTTCAGTTTAAACATCATCACTAGACAGGTTTTAAAGTTCTGGTCCACAATTTCAAGCAGCAGAATCAGAACCAGAAGCGGCACAGAGGTATCTGCTGTCATATCACCGGACTACAGAGCAGCTTTTCTCCTCTGTACTCCATCATAAAATACACTTCTTTGTGCGACCCAATGTAGAATGACAATGTCAAACCCCGAATGGCTCTTCCCTTGTGGCTTTCTGTCAGAGCTAACTACGGCACCACATGCTCCACAGAGTGTTGATGGTTTCATTCAGTAGACAGGATGAGCAGCCCCATCCCCTCTCTCTTCCTTATGCCTCCTTATCGGCTTCACAGCAAACTGCACTCCTGACCTTTATTGATGAGAGCTTTCTGCACATCAACACACGTTAACACACACACACACACACACTCCATTTACACATGATAATATCTAAAGGGCTATTGATGAGTGCTATTTAAGTTCAGTAAATGTTCTACTGTAGTGGACAGAACACAGTCATCATTATTAACTGGATCAAATATATAAGACAAAGATATAATAGTGAATAGCAGCATGGATGTGAGCATGCATTAGTGCACACACAGCACACCCTATCAGGGCTCATCTGTAACACAAGGTCAGGCTCCTGATAGGGGTCGCTTCATCTTTGTGTGTGTGTGTTTCTGTGTGTCAGTGGAGAAATCAAAAGCAGACCAGTCAGGCAAACATAATAACAAATATATATCTACACTAAGAGGTATTTATTCACAGCAATTGGTCAAATGTTCTTTTAAATTCTATGATCTTTGGCTCCAGTTGAATAATTAGTGTTGCATTACATTACTGACTACAAAAAGTCCCGTTACACACTAAGATCCCTGAGTAGGATCCCTGTCTTTTTAGCAGACTGTGGCTGTCCATCAGCACAACACTTTATTTTAAAAAGCCAGCATTCATTACAAGACGACTGGATGAACTAGATTTATACTTTCTATACAGTATGTACTTATGTATGATACCACATTACTCAGTCTTTTCTGACACATTGAATCCACTTTACCACAGTTACCACCTCGTAGCACCCAGTAATGTATCACTTTCCTACGAATTGAATATGGTTTGAAAATGTAATAAAACCCAATAATGTAATAACTCAACCAATAGAAGATAAAATGTCCTGACTGATGTTGTAATAACACTTTTATCAATAATGTTATACCTTATTACGTTATTGTGAACCATTCTCGACACAAAGTGATGCTAACTTTGCCTAGTCAGGAAATAAATCACCAGGAGTGTAAAGAGTAGCTAGAAAATCAGCATTATACTTTTATTACAAGTTAAAGCAGTGGTTCTCAAGCTTTCTTGGTGAAGCCCCCCTTAAAACTAACTAAATATATGATTTCATCCCCTCCATCATAATCCATGAGGGTGGACTAAAGTAGAAGTCAATAAGTTTGTACTAAATTTAAGTACTAAGGTCAACCTTTTTCATCATTTCAAAATGGATTTGAAAGCAGACATTTCGTAAGATCAGGTGAGGAAGAGGAGACACTTCATTTACTAAGAATCCCTTTTGCATTTTTACATGATAACAACGTTTGCAATCTGTTGTAAATTTAAAATTTAAAGCCTAGTTCACAATGTCAACCATTGTTGACCAGTGTTTTCAGTAGTAAACATGACATTAACAGTGTTATACATTTTCTATATTTGCACACTTTACATTTAGGAGAAAAAAACATCCCTTTTACATTATTACATCGTCTGTCAAAGTTCTTACATCAGCAGTTCAGTCAGGACATTTTATTATGTTATTTCTCAAATCACTGCATTGGGTAACATTGCATTTTTGATCAGGTTAGGTGTCAATTGTATTACATTTTCAGGAAATGATCCCATTATTGGGTGCAACACACCTCACTGTATACTCCTCACTTTCATTGGCGATGAAGAAACCAAAACACCTTGTGATCACGTACAGAATCTGGCTGCCTAAGAAAAACGTGTCATGGCCCCACTCACTGAGATGAAATGAAATGAAAGTCTGAAGGAAACAAACTGCCTCGTCACCAGCAGTAAGCAGAAAGCTGCGCAGGACATCTGTAGTCTCTCCTGTGACTTTTATTTTCTGCGGTTGGTTAAGTTAGGAAATATGAGTGGGCTGCCTTAAAGGATCCGTTCCCTGGTTTTATCATAATGTCAACAGTGTCTGCAAATCCTTCCACAACTACATCAGTAAAAACTACGTACAGTGCAGACCTTTAAAGACTTCATGTGCTGGCCTCCTGAATACAGCAGCTTTATATGCAGTTATGGTTATGCTTCCATTCTTTTACGAATCCATTATTTTCAATGAAATACACAGTTATGACACTGCGTTATAATCTAAATCATAACTTGTGTGTTGTCTGTCTCCTCCTTACTGCTCTCCCTTTGCTGATACGGGAACGCCTTACAGGTGAGTGATCGTTTCTGTGTTTCATTCTGCAGATCACAGTTCTCTCTCTAATGATTTTATAGCATTAACTCTACACGGCATAACTGTAAGCTCAAACGGTGGTTCGCAACTGGTCCAGCCATGCTGCGTTCACACCGGTCGCGTTGATTTTTTGACGCACTGCAAAAAAGCGTCCAACGCACTGCACAATCGCGTCCAACGCGCCGCCAGTTGTGTTCACACCAAACGCCGCAAAATCTCGTAGCGCCGGAGAGGGGGCGTGGTTTATCGTCCTGGAAGCCGTTCACCTGGCAGCCATTTCTTTCCGCTGTCAACCGTGAAAGGAATAAGGACGTGTTTGTACGTGTTTTGTACGTGTTGTGGAAGTCCCTCAAACATCGGAATGCCAAACGCCGTCATGTCTGGTTCATAATATTGTTCAGAGGAGCTCCGTGGATTGTATTGAGCTGTATTCACTGTGTCTAGCAAGCCACCGGTCGCTGTTTACTACAGCTGTAGGAACACTAAATAAACTGATTTGGCTGTGATTCAACGGCAATAAACCAACAAAAAGGGACTCCGAAATAACTACATAATGATGCCGATTTGTACTTGTCTTCTCCGACAAAAAGGGACTCCGAAATAACTACGTAATGATACCGATTTGTAAGTTACTGGTCTTCTCAATGGAGCTCTGATGGATCGGTGCTAGGCTATGCTAACATCGTAGCAGCTCCACCAGCACTCAATAACGTCACGTAGACGTAAATACGGCAGCGTCTATTCATTGTTTGTACCGTATGGTTTACACACACACATGTATACACATAGTTTGGTCCGGTCTCTATTGATATGAGGTATCGTAGCGCTCTGGGTGAACACAGACGGCTACAGGATTTATTTCCTGATTCAACAACGGCAGGAAGCCAGTGATGACAGGGGGAGCAACTCAACGCTGATAGGCTATCGCGCCACAGCGTCACGCGATTATGTCGCTGAAGTTGAAAAATTTCAACTCGCGTGTTGGCGATTTTGCGGCGTCCACCGCGTCCACCGCACTGCAATAACGCGTCCAACGCGCCGCGCCATCGCAAAATCGCGGCGCGCCAGTCTCATCGCGTCTGTGCATAGACTTTGTATGTAATCTCGACGCGCGTCAAAGGATCAACGCGACCGGTGTGAACGTAGCATTAGGGTTCAACCATCAGTTCACAGTAGGCCAACGTAATACCCACTCTGTTTATTTCCATCCATCCAATGCTAACCATTAGGTATGATATCACAACATAAAAACAACTTGTTCGGTCTACGGAATATTTTTTCCAACATATTTGAATAGGTCTGATAAAAGAAAAGTGGTTTTCCGGCTGGGTTTCAACTCAGGCCAGTACTTCACTTTATAATACTCTTTTTCCATTTGTGTTCAGTGTAAGTAAAACTAAGTTGAGTATATACTGTGTCATACTGGTGTTCACCTGTACTGTAAAGTTGGTTAGCAGTCCAGGAGGACAGAAACAGTATTTAAAAATGAATCCACTTTTAGAAAATTCACAAAATTTCTTTTACAAAGTTGAACCAACGGCTTACTCAGAATGCACCTGTGCCAGCTGGGAACCACTGAGTTGAACATAACGTAACATGAAAAATATGTTATAACATAGTACTATACATGTTAATATGTCTCTAAAACGATTAACAATCACATTACTGTTTGTCCATGCTTCTCCCTGTCTCTCTTTGGCTTTACATTGGACTAACAGCAAAGATCCTGCAAGACTGTAAGTGTTTCGTTTTAACATTGCTAATGTTTCTGTCCCACCAGCTCCTAGCTTGTCGCTCCTAGCTTGTCGCTCCTAGCTTGTCGCTCCTAGCTTGTCGCTCCTAGCTTGTCGCTCCTAGCTTGTCGCGCCTAGCTTGTCGCTCCTAGCTTGTCTGCAACAGTTTCTTTTTTATCTTGCTAGAGGTAAAATACACTCATAGAAAAAGAATAGGGGTAGAATGGTCATTAAACAGTTTTTGGTCCTTTGAGTAATCCAAAAGAAAATGTATTTTGTTGTTATGTTGACAACACACGTCAGAGGAAGTGTTGTCGCAGCTTGCCGGTAAGAGAGCGGACATAGCTCCGGAGACAGATGGCTGGCTAGTTAGCTAACTGCGACAATGTCCACCAGCCTACTGTTTAGCCTATTTTCTATAACCAGCGTAGCACTAAAGCATGGTGGAGCTAGCAAGCTAGCTAACTAGTCAGCTAGTTAGTTGGTTTCAGGAAATGAGCCAAACAAAGTTGTAACTATAATGGCGATAGCAATGTGCTTTCCTGTAGCAACAGTGTTTAAATGAGGCATTACGTTTATTTTACTCATTAACTATTGCTCTCTGTGCTTCGTACGTTTTCTACTCCAATGCTCGTTTTGCAAAACCTCAACAAAAACTTGGTTTACTTTAAACGAAAGTTAGCTGGCTACAACTATCACAATGGCAACAGTACACATATAAATGGCCGCCGCTCCGACCATCCTGCTACATTGATTTGAATGAGAAAGCACCTTCTACCCCTAATCTATTTTTTGGTAAACGCATACTTTGCATTTGTGATTAAAAAAAAATGCTTTCAAATCCCCAACAGTTGTTAATGAATGCGAGTGAATGATGGATTGAAAGAGTCAAACAGGTCATTGGTTGGAAGAAACAGTAAATAATGTGCATTTGAAATACACTAAGGGAACACCAGTATTATTTAATAGCAGTAGAGCATTTATAACTCAGAGGTGGTTTAAGAATCTGAGTCAGAAAAATGTTGGCTGCGTGGTGTGTCTGTAAAGTTGAGGGGTTTGATGAGCCGTTAAATATGTATAGTAGACTGAACACCGTTGGGGAGGTGGAAACTATCATCTGTTTATTTATTTATAAGAACAGATAGGTTCAAATTGATATGTGAAATATATTTAAATCAGAAAGATAAATTATTGGAGATTAAAAGGTTAAAAGGTAAGATCATATTCCATAGCTTCTCTAACGTTAACAAATCCCTTGAAAAGAAAAATAATTGTGTGTATCAATGTGGGATTGACACCGTCCTCAAATACACAAATATTCACCATAACAACAAATGTGTATTAATCCGCCACTAAACATAGTCCCCCAAAAAAAGCACTATTTCCTCTTGTTAAAGTACAACAGAGACTCGCTGTTTAAGAAAATTACTGAAACCTCTTTAAAATAATTAGTTTCAACAATTATTCATAGAGATCCATTGTTTTGACATTAAGAAAACTATAGAATAACACCAGTTTTATCCTGCTTCAGAGTAAGACAAGAATTCTGGGTAAATGGCTCAATATTAAGTAGCTTTTTACGTTTGAAAAACGGTGATGTTGATCATTGGTTGAAAACACACATATTCAGATATCAGTTTATAACTAATGAATAAACATAGTGGGATAAACAAAGCAGCAGGTTATCACAACTGGGGTTGTTGTTACCATTTATTGTATTAGTTATGAGGATATTTACTCACCATGGTAAATGCTGAGATAATCAACTGTACCTGCACTGGTTGATCCAGGAAGTCAGTTTAAGCTCTGATGGAGGCTCAGGGACAGTTTTACTGTTTGCCTTTTTTGTCACTTCCAAATGAGTCTGTGTACAATCTATCCGATCTTCTGACTGCTTGTGTCTCCACATTGGACACATTTTAGTAATGTCACTATTCATAAGGTCATGAGGTTATCACAGCTGACTGAACGAATTGCCAGAGCTTCTTCTTAAATTTCTTAAACTCCACTGTAATTGGAGGGAATGGCTTTATTTTTGGTGAATCACAGATGTATCTGATTCTGTTTGTGTCTATAAACACACATAAGAGTCACTATTTACCTGTCACTGGGGTTGGTGAAATGTTCATTTAAGAGCAGTATGTAATGAGATGTAGGAGGATGGATGATAAGGTGCATCTGGGTTAATGTTGAGCTAATTTCCCATAAACTCTTGAACCTTACATTTTCTCTTATGTCACTTTAAACTTAGTAAAACATTGTCTCTACACGGTGAGACAACTTTACTGACACAAATGTTTCAGTGAAGCTACAGTGTATGATGATTTACACACAAACCAAAGATATCTTCATGGCTGCTACTGGACATATTGGAAACTAAATCCATTTGTATGGCTTTGTCAGCTTACATGAGCTGGGTGGCCTCCCTTCCTCTTGAGTTGTAATACTGTAACACAAGAAATTGGTATATTGATCTCTAGGAAAGCTTCCTGTAAATCGTTGTATTGAACTATTAAAAACCCATGTTGTCTAAAGAGCACACAATGCTGTATGTGTGTGTGTGTGTGCATTATCTGTGCACAGCCTTATTATACCTGTAACCTTCTCTCTCCCTGTCCCCTCCCCCACAGTGAAGCAGCCCCCCACCATAGTCAAACAGTCAGTGAAGGACTACATTGTCGACCCCAGAGATAACATCATCATCGAGTGTGAGGCCAAGGGCAACCCAGTGCCAACGTAAGCAGTACACACACACACACCCATCACCCACCCACCCACACACACACACACACACTGCCCTCACAACACGCTCACACACATGTGTCCTCTGCTCTTTGTTTTTTTATGGAACAGATCCAGTTGTAGAGACACAAGAAGATAATAAGTAGAAGGAGGTAAAAAACATATTTAAAATGTATTTTTGAATAACAATTCAATTTACTACAAGACTGCATAGTCTGAACATTAACATTCACCTCCAATACAATAGATTAAGGTACATTTGACAGATATTAAAACTAAGATTAAAAAATGTAATTAAAAGCCTCTGTCCTAAAAAAGTGTCCCCATAATTCCTCAGGTGTAGAATCGGTGGGGCACCGTTTCATGGAAATGAAATCGAAATAGAGAGGCTGAAGTTAACAGGCGTAGAATAGCTGGTGAGATAGCTAGAAAAAGCTTGCAGGTAACTCAGAAAACAGTGCGATTGATGCGTCAACTTGCCGAAGTGATTGTGTGCACCAGTCAGACGCAGCTGCAGAGGAATCAGGGAAAAGCAGCACGTGGATTCACGTGATGCCGAACATGAAACATTCCTCGACCCTCCTCTTCCTCTCCTTCCCACTGTCTATCCAGTCATTCCTTTCTCTCGGGCTCATTGTCTTTCTCTGTTCTCTCTTTTGTCTTCTCTGCTGCTTTTTGTCACCCCGGTCTGATCTGTCCTTGGTGTCTCCTTGTCCTCTCCATCCAGCCCTGTGTCTCTCTGCCAGTGAGAGTTATGCAAAGTGCAACTCACATGTGCCACTCTGCCCTTCCTCCCTGTCTGTCCATCTATCACACACACACACACACACAATAACACACTTTCACGTTAGCCAACCCTCTCTTTTTCACTGACGCTCTTCCCCTTCAGTTGAATGGTGTCGTACCCCAAAGCTCTTTTCTTGCCCTCTAACAACCCTTTAAACTCAGTGTGACACCGGTCTGCCTGCCCTCCACAGCCTCAACCTGACAAGTGGTCTGTTGTGCTGTTTGCTGCTCTGTCTCTCTATGCTAAACCAAACAGCATGATGTGCATTCAGTAAATGATGGTCCATTTAGAGTCAAATAGACCATAAAGCAGAGTATGCTTTAGGGCGGGGCTACCTTGTAATTGACAGGTCTCTACCACGGTGTTTTCCATGGTAGAGACCTGTTTTTCCGTTGTCCATGTTTGCGTCTTACACCTTGAACCCTTTCGCAATGTGTTTTCACTTCATCAAAGTAAATTGTAACATTTTGGTCTCCAAAAAATGTCTCCTTCAGCGTTCTTAGCTCCACCCTCTCCTATCACATCTGGTTCCAAAAAACAAGATGGCGACGGCCAAAATGCCAAACTCAAGGCTTCAAAACCATAGTTCACGAACCAATGGGTGACGTCATGGTGATTTTGTACATATTATATATACAGCTATGGTTTAAATGGATGTTTATACACAAGTTCACATGTTACCATGGTTGCAATTGCGACAATATGCATAAAATGGCCGCTGCTCTGACCATCCTATTCCCTTTCTATAGTCCTTCCATTACCTCCATCACTCTGTCAGGCCTCCACGTACCAGCAGCTCTCTCTGTCATACCGTACTTTCTTTTGTGGTTGTTTTCTGGAAAAACTATGTGCTGTGTTTTCTCTCTTCTCTCTTTCCTACAGTCTTATCTGCCCTTGTAGGCTAAATTTAACTAAATTGAACTTTTAACTAAATGTTAAAATGTGGTCATCCAAACACAGTTGACACCAAGTCTCAAGTGGTCTGATACAATGTTTTTTCTCTCTCCATACACACCTGGCGTCAAAGTACTTTCACATCTGTGACAAATGTGGTATGTTAATGGTATTTTTTTCTGGAGGAAGGGGTGATTGAAGATCGATGAAGAGCTCAATCAGCCAGGGACAAGTCTTTATTGTTCTTCCCTGTGTCTCTCTCGCTCTTCCTCTCATCTTTCTCATTCACAGATTTTTTCCCTCCCACCTCTCCCTCTTTTCTGCTTCTGTTTTCACACACACACACGCACACACACACACACACACACACACACACACACACACACACACACACACACACACACACACACACACACACACACACACACATAAAGGCACTGTAAGAAACCTGCTCTGATGTACACTCAAATCACACACACACACACTGGGTCGCCAGTGGTTACATCACTGGGGGTATGACCAGCTCAGGACAGTGGTACATTGTTTATTTGGAGACAGATTGGCTTTACGTAAGACACACACACACACACACACACACACACACACAAACACTTATACAACCTCACAATAAGGCACTCTCTCTCCCATGCACACACACTGGCTCTCCCCTTCCCAGGACAGGCTTTGTGCTCCAATAATGCACTCAGTTGACTATTCATGCTCATGAAACATTCAGCGTAAGGGATCGTTCACTTATTCACTCATCTCTCACTACACGACACATGCCACGACATACACACACACACACACATAAACACACACACACACACACACACACACACAGCTCTGGTCTCCAGACCTTCAATAGTGGCCCATTGTTCAGGCTTAGTGCTGTGCTGCACCTCAAACAGGCCCAGCTCCACTGGAAGTGGACAGGAAGCATCT
Organism: Melanostigma gelatinosum; assembly: GCF_949748355.1. Classification (NCBI taxonomy): domain Eukaryota; kingdom Metazoa; phylum Chordata; class Actinopteri; order Perciformes; family Zoarcidae; genus Melanostigma; species Melanostigma gelatinosum. The sequence continues at coordinate 27,993,308 of NC_136636.1, forward strand.
TCTGTAAATCCTCGCTTATTACTAAAAATAGCGGCAAGTTATGTAAGCATATATCAGTGTTCCTCACTAATCAGGGAGCCCTCTGGAAACACCACATGGATCAGGATTAAGCTACAGTACAAGCGCATGGAGAGTGTGTGGTGTGGCGAATTTTTGTGCTGCTGCTGTCATGGGGCAGTTGAGTAACAGAAGATGGCAACCACGCGACAAGCAAAGGACTTTCACATTTACCGGTTGTTAAAACAATTAAGAGTCCATGTTAAGCTGGTGGTAGCCCAGCGGTGTACCTCATGCTTAGATAACTTTTTCCATGTTTCCCCTTCCTTAATGGTCTCCTCCTAAACAAGTGAACTGGTGTTTTTTTTATGTATAAAACATAAAACTACACACACCTTATTATTGATTTATTCCATCAGTCATCATCACATTAGAGTCCTATCATGTGCTACACTACCCTGAATTTCTTTTCAACAGCAACTGTTATCATTCACCCATTCATTTGAGCTTTTTATACTCTGCTGCGTTAATACTTTTCCTGCAGCTTTAAAACCCTGCCAGGAACCATTGAGCTGCTGGAAGGGTTTAAATGTGAAATAACTGTATAATCCACATATTTTCACTCCCAACTCACCAAATATTGACACTTGGAGTGGCACTATGCTACGAAACTACTTGATGAGGTTATTGCCGTTGGTTTAGTATGTAAGTTGGTTAACAATGTACAGTAAGATAAGTCAATTGTGACTTTGGTAAACACAGGACATGAACACGGGACATGAACAGCGGTCTCCTGGGTGAGAGTCCTGTTTGTTTTTCCGATCTAAACTGAGTTTCTCGCTCTTCAAACTAAGTCAATGGATGGGTTTAGTCAGTTGAAAGCCTGGTGGTTCTCATATAGATGCTAAAGGGGGGAGTATAGTTGCATGAAGGAAATGTTTTATCACCTTTCCCTGCTTGAGAACACTTAACTCACTCAACCAATACAAACTTATCCAGTCTTATTTAACCTTTTTTAGATATTTATAGGAGTTGGATGGTTGGTTGTAATGCAATAGAAGGTATGGATAGTTTCCATTGGGTTAGCTTTCAGGAGTGTTTGCTGACTCATATAAATGTCCTCTGACTACAATGGGTTTTAGGGTAAGAAGACTGATGACAAGGAAATAAAAGTTGGTTGTCACCAGAAAGACTGTATCAAAGTCAAAATGAGCATCACATAAAGAGGACATCAGCAGAATGAACTTCAGTTCCAGGGATCAACAATGTTATAACGCCAACCCTTTGATCCGTTGTCTTCTGGCTCAGGTTCTCATGGCGAAGGAATGGGAAGTTTTTCAACATCGGGAAAGATCCCAGGGTGACAATGCGAAAACGCTCGGGAACTCTGGAGATCGGTTTCCGTAGCGGAGGACGACCAGAGGACTATGAGGGGGAGTACCAGTGTTTTGCCACTAATGACCTCGGAGTGGCTCTGTCAAACAAAATCCTGCTCCGGGTCTCCAGTAAGAATACACAAGAACACACATATACACAATATTTGGACATAATGCATACATTAACATATCATAGGCGACAAATAAAGCATTATGGTATCTCACATAAAAAAGAAGAAATGCAACAGCAAAGTTTAATTAAATGCTTGTTTCAATGTGACTGTGCTTGCTTGAAATAAACTGGTGACCACAATTGGAACCAGCAAAAATGCCCTACAATACAATACAATCATTTGTGAAGAACAGCAACAGTTCCTAGGATAGTTTGCAGACTTAGTCTGATGGACAATATCCTGTTATTCCTCCCTCACCTTAGTTTGACTGAAATTCTTGTCATGTATCATTTCTCACATCTCTGTCTCTTTTTCTTCCTCCCCTTTCCCTCCTCCATCTACTCCCATCCTCTCTGTCCTCGTCCTCCAGAGGCTCCTCTCTGGCCTAAAGAGGTGCTGGAGCCGGTAGTGGTGACTGAAGGCACCCCGCTGGTTCTAGCCTGCAACCCTCCACCAGGCCTGCCTCCTCCTTTCACCTTCTGGATGAACAGCGGTGAGCAACAATTACACACAAGTACACTGAGTGTATTTCTCTCTATGTAGTGTGTTTTAGCTGTGTGTCACTGATGATGGAAATAGAATAGGAGTAGAACTGTTTTCCGTGGTTATTTCACTAGTACAAAGACAATAGTGATTATTGTTCATTGTTATGGTGATTACACACACAGTGGAGCCGTAAAGAACAGCTTGCTCTGAACAGCCCTGGAAACGAATGGGTGGCTAGTTTGCTAGGTAGCTTGTCCTTCCCCAGAGCAGCAGGTTGTGAGGCCAAGGGACCTTTAGACTCAACGCTGCCGCTGGCCACCAGCACGCTGTTCGGCTCATGCAATGAGGAATGATCAAGCTAGTTGACGAGTCAGCTAGTTAGCTAGCTAGTTTGCTAATACACCCATGTTTTAATGCTACATTGGTTTCACAAAATGAGCCGGACAAAACTATCACTCATCTGGTGATAGCAGTGTGTGGATAAATCATCAGGGATTCTGTGACTTGCTGTAAATCGGTTTAGGTAATACAGAGATTATTACGCTACAGTGGTCGCAAAGTCAACGGTACGTTGATTAAAATGGGAAAGTCGGTTCTATTCCTATTTTCGTTATTCGGTCCTAATACTTTCCTTCACTGCCATCACTGTATTAGCCAGTAAAAATGACTCACACATTCGTCTACCAGCAGTCTTATGGTAGACTTTGACATGTTATCGATATTTTTGACAATGGTGCAGCAGAAGACAACTGTATCTTGGCTTTTATAGTTAGAGGGAATGAGAGGTGACTTATGACCTTTCCATTTTCCACAAAATACAACTTTGTGTAAAATAATTGTTCCTGATCAGCTTTCAGGCTGACTGCATCATTTTCATGTTTACTGCCTCAAGTAAAAGTCAATTAGCATCCGCAAAGAACAGCAACCTGGTTGCTGAGAAGTGCATTTTGGTTTTGGTTGCAGTCCTTTTAAATTGTGAAAGGCTAGAGGTCTATCAGGTCATCTAGAGACAGGCTTGATGTCCCTCTTTTCATAGCAGTGTGTCTCCAGTGACCTCTGAGCATACTACTTTAATTTGGGCTTTTATTCCTCATTCTCTCTCAGTTTCTCTCTTTCAGCAGTTGGAGGGAGATTTCATAGTCTGGAGCCAGTCTGGCATCCTTTCCTCACCTCTCTTCTTTGCACTGTACGGTCCTTCTCCCAAGTGGGTCACGCTGAGTGTGTGTTGTTGTGGAATATTTCTATGAATAGTCGGGAGAAGAGTGTTAAAGTGTTATCAAATCATTGTCAAATGAAACAGAGTCTGGATGAACGATCAAAGTTGTAATAGTCAATTTATTTGCTTGCAAGCAAAGAGAACACAGTCTCACAGACACATCACCGTCATCTGCGAGAGGTGCTCTGACAACATAGTCAGATACATGGACATTTATGCCCAGCCAGCATGCTGTTATCTTGGTTCGCAAACAAGAATAAACAAAAGAAGGAAACCAGTCAAGGCAGATGTTTTCCTTTGAAGCACAGTGTCCTGTCTTTACGATACCCTGAAGGCACTTTATGGCCGGTTTACGAATCCCTTATTTATCAGTTTGCCCCACAATAAACCATGGATACACCCAGTCAGATGCTTCCTTTGATGTCACTGTGACCTGGTCAAAGAGTTAAGTCACAGTATGCAGAGACGGAAAAAACCTGTGAATCGTCACCCATCATAAATACCTAAAAAGGGTCATGCTCTTCCTGATGCTCATCAGGAAGTACCGTAATCTAGACATCTGTGTGTCGCCGTCTTTGAAGACAAATAATGCACAGGAAAACAGATAACAGATAACAAATAACAGATAAGACACCTGGATGCAAAACTTACGAGAATCATTTAGAAAACACAAGGTTTAGTGCCTGCTCTTCTAAAACTCACATTCCTTAACCCTAAAACAGTAGACTGACATATTTTCCCATCACAGTGTGCAGACCTCCATGTCCAGCCAGAAGCCGTTTTACAGCCAAACAGAAACACTGCAAAAAGCACCGTAGTCCAACAACCATTACATTAACTGAATGACTTGAAATTACTAAAATACCTGGAAAATGTTTGAGAAGAACATTGCTACACAAATATTTTTAATACAATAAAGATTTCCTCCCCAGTTACAGACGTAGATAGTGCAGCTGTTGGTGTCTCATATCAACCACAGTTCATCAGTGTGTCATATGCAGCCCACACACTTTAACAAGCCAACGCCTGATGAGGACTGCTGGCCCGGCTGCTGATTGGTCCCGGGGCATTTCCTTGACGATCATACGGCTCACGTCAGCTGGAGCAGTTAGAGTGTGGATGACGGTCCGTCTGGACGTCTGTGTTTGTGGGCCGCGCGTTAACGTTTGCCTGTAGCTACTGTAGGATGACACATCAGCTCACCAGGACAGACACTGAACTGAGTTATACTGTATGTGAAAAAAGATATATGCATCGAACAATCTACAGGCTAGTGGTTGGATTATTTGATACAGGATGTGGGAGATAGATGGTGATGGTAGCAGTTGATTTCTTGACAAACAGCTATAGTTGATACAGGCCTTCATGAAGAACTTTTTAGTATAAGTTGTGGGACTTGAAATATGCAGATCAAAATCAAAGCAGTAGTGGCAGAGATACCAGACTTGTAGTTATGTATGGATCAATCTACAAAAACACTGGATGCTGCATTTCCCATAATGCAATTGACTATGCCCCTCTCTTTCAAACTCCATGAACCCAAATTGAAATTTGGAGTTCAACCCATAAGTTTTGTAAAAATATATATTCACGATATTGATGTCATCGCAATAGCTACAGGACATTTGAGTAAAAGATTATCATAATAATGTCAGTCAAATTCATTTTTAACTTTAACTTTTTTTATTGTGCTTCTTGTCTCTTTTTGGCAAATGAATGACACCAACCATATCCATAAAAAGGGTGATTTAAGAGGCGCTGGACTGTTTGCACAATATTACATGTGTATAGCAAATTATACATTTCCAAATATGATTACAAAATGGCAAATTATTAAATCCAAAATATTCAGAATGAAATGCAAATTGATAGAAAATAGCCAATGTATCACATGTGTTCTCATCAGAAAACAATATATATTCAACAATATATTAAACAATTAACAACAATCTATGATTTTCCCAACAATAATGTGTGTTAGTCCTGAATTCTTGTTTCATTACTTATCCAAGGTGAAGAGTCTTCAACTTTATTTAAGTTCAACATTAAAACTGCAAATCCTCATGTCTTCACCTCAGTGTTAATGTTAACATGCGACTACAGCTGCTACTTATGCTGAAGATTCTATCAGATCAACTTGTTCATGTGGTTTCATTCTCTCTCTCTTTCCGTTTCCCTCTGTCCGTCCCTCTGGTCACCTCATCTGTCGTCCAGCGATGACTCCGATCCCTCAGGATAAGAGGGTGTCCATGGGTCTGAACGGAGACCTGTACTTCTCCAACGTCTTGACCAAAGACGCTCACACCGACTACAGCTGCAACGCTCGCTTCCTCTTCACACACACCATCCAGCAGAAGAACCCCTTCACACTTAAAGTCCTGACTAGTGAGTCGACAACACACACACACACACACACACACACACACACACACACACACACACACACACACACACACACACACACACACACACACATGCAGATCTCGTACTGACTTTGAGTTAATGTAGTCATTTATTCTCTCTGTTCTCTCTCACTGTCTGCTGTGAGTGTTCTGATCACACACCAATCCAACCAATGGAGTATGACATGTCCCCATCTAGAGGTGATGTCATGACATGACATGAGAAGCATTCAATCATAACCTTTAATGAGAGTTTTTCAGGTTGCTGCAGAGAAGAGAAGACAATGAAATGTTGGGTTATCTGATATAATGTGAAATATTTTTCTTCAGATGTGACCGTGTGTCGTCAGGTTCTGTGAGTGTGTCCCATGTGTGGACTGATGAGCCACTGTGTGTGTGTGTGTGTGTGTTTTCAGAGGAGCCGTATAATGACACGTCTTACACTGCCACTGACCCCTACGGTGGTGAGTCACTTCCTGTCCACCTCATTAGTCAAGTCCCACAGTAACACGGCTAGCACACTAACCTCCTCGCTCAGTGAAGCTCAAGTCATTACTGACCTCAGCCTGTCCTTCGACACACATTTAACCTCCTAACTGCTCTCTACCTGTGTAGAGTTCACCGAGTGGCTGCAGGAGGAGAAGTGAGTGTTGGTTGGTGTGCTTCTTTAAGGTATAACTGTATCTTATGCTGCCGATATTATATATTTTTTAATTGGATCCTTATCAATAGAGAAAAATCACAACATCTACGCGAATTCAACCACATTTAGATCATTCAAAAAAATTAACAAAACAACTATTTCCCTTATTACATCTAACAAAGATCACATAACCTAGACAGGAGAATGGAATATGAGACTTGTGAGCAACAATATTAGAACGTTCTTGAATTGTTGCTTCTTACATATGACTCAAATGTTCTCAGGTCAGTCTGGGGGCCATAGGATTCATACAGTATATCCTGGAAAGTTTGGCTGACTTAATTTACAGATGTCAGTTTTTGAGACGGATCATCTGCCACTGCTTCTTTCTGTTCTGTTATCTATTGTGAGTTAAAAACTGAAAGTTTATTTTTAGCGATATTTGAGGCTTGGTAAGCATTGGTGTTAATGTCACTGAAATGTTATTATACGTAGGCTCCATAATATATTATTGTCAGTTTTACCATTCACTTACATATCAACTCTGCAACCCTGTCTCCAAAAATACGTCCTCATACAAGTGAACTGCATTCTCAATTATGTTTTGCGGGAAACATATTTTCTCCCAAATTATAGTGGCAGTTCTTTACTCGTGATTAACATTGTAAATTCAAACAAAACAAAAAACTCAAAAGAACCACTTGTTTGAGTTCATCACAAACATCCCGGTTTTGCTTAAAATAAGTAGGTTAGTTTCATTATTGAAATTACGGATATAAATTTAAATAATTTAATGTTGACTTTTGGTGTTATTCGGAACACAAACAGCGGCTCCTGGGTGAAAGTACCATGTTTGTTTGACCCTTTTCAGACTTGATTAGAAATGTATTTGAGCTACGTTTAAAAAAAAAAGCATAGGTATTTTATCGGCTGTTTAAAAAAATAGGTTTCTCTATAAAGATTATTGAGAATGCAGTTTTGTTGTACGGGAACGCACATTATAAGAGACAGGACTAAACTGATTGAACACATTTACCAGTCATTGGAACTTTATTGGATTTTCCTTCCCATTTTCAAACAAGAAAAACATAGTGGTAGCTCTGAAAACATTGTTGTATTTGTGCTTAAACTACAGTAAAACCAGTGTTGCAATAATTGAGCTTCAGTACTTTAAAGACATGTTGAGTCATGCTATTATCTAAGCATTGACCATCATTTAATTAAACCTTGTAGAAGTCGATGTTCTTCACATTTCAATCTCAAAAGCTAGTGAGGTAAACAGTCCAACCTCGCAAGACATAGTTTACACTGTGTTTTAGATTGAAGCTTCTGCTATTTATGTCTAGATGCAGTACGGCCCCCCCCTCCCCCAAAAAAAGTCCTCCGAGATCAAACATGTTTTATTTTTAATTGTCGTTTCCATGAGAATAAAATATGTTAATCCCTTTTGCACATCTTGCCACATGCCAACTTTCCACTGAAACTCCTTATATAACTGACAGAGATGAATTAATGCAATATGTTGCAGCAGAATAGAATTGCTCCTGTTCAATCGGTGTAGTGTTTGTCAGCTGCTCATTAAATGAAGAATCAAACCAAATTCAACGTCGGCGAGGAGAATGAGCGACTGGGCCAGATGTGACTTCCAATAGAAGACTTATCAACATCTTTCTGACCCTAATATGCACTCACACAGTAGAAATAAGTAATCAGTCTATTCCACCTTTCAATCAGTGTTAAACGATCACATGTAATGAATAAACATGTCTTAATTAACACACAAATTACCCTTAATTCATATGCATTGCACATACAGTATATTCATTATGCTAAACATGTATTGAATGAGCCCATAGCTGGAGGGAAGAGATCAGCCAAAGTGACAACATATGTGTCAGTGGCTGAACTGGGGGGTGATATGTCCCTAAGGGGAGAAGATGCTCCCAGTGACAGACCAGGCCGGCGGCTCCGAGGCCCCAGTGGGACCGAAGACTCCGAAGAGGCTCCAGCTCAGAGAGGGATCAGATCACATGATGAATATTCAGTCCAGATTCACCCTGTGTTCATTAATAATCATATATGTATGGATGTAGGTCTGCACTCAGACACATTTCTGAGTGAGCGTGGGAGAGTAACAGCTGTTGAAAACACTTACACGAGGCTGTTATCACACACGCTCATGTACATATGCTAGCTATTTTATTTGTAATCTACAGATGCAAAAACATAACTCAAATTTGTTTGTGAGTGGGATTGAATCTAAAGCTACAATGCATCCTGGGAAGCACTGCCATTCTCCTCAGCAGGGTGATAGCCATGTTAGCCACATCTCCAGGTAGCTCACTGCATTGCCGTAGCTGTATAGCGAGTGTGCACATAATCACCTTGGCTTTTGTTACCACTAACCGTCTTCTGTATGTTTCCTCCTCTTCTTATTCTTCTTCTCCTCCCAGTTTCACTAACAATAGCAGATCCTCCTTTGCCGGCCACTGGACAAGCTAACCGCTAACAGATGCTTTAATCCCACACAGATCTGCATCACAAAGGAGGCTAATGCTAATTTAATCCCACACACTTCTCAGCATGCTGCCGCTCTGTGCTGGCTGGATTCTATGTCCACACTGTTGGCAGCATTTGTGTTGGGATTGGATCCGACTGGAAATGTGCTCTCTCGAACTCTTAAGTAATCATCAAAAAATCTGTCTGTGTAATAAGATTTAAAAAGCAGCAGTTTTTTGAATTGGTTTATTCCGTGGTGCAGTTTTGAATAATTACCAGTCAATCAACATTACCAATGCTGCATACAGTGGATGTAATACAAGGTCGGCCCGAGACTTTAGGAGCACTCAGCACAATGTCATCCTCACAAATGTGTCCAAACCAACGTGTAACTCTAAACTCATGCAATTTAAACGAGTATTCCTGTACAGATTTAATTATTCTGTTTTATTACAACTTGGATCTTATTTTCACAAGGGAATAAACACGGGCAGTCAGGCAATGATATGTGGAGTTATTACCTAAACTCTGTGTTGTAATATCCATCACAGTTTACAGACCCACTTGCTACATCAACTTTCACTCTGTTTGACCTCCAGATTAAGTGTAAGAAAGTAAAAGAAAGGCTTTATAGTTTGAGTTCCATTTCGCAAAATTAACTTTGAATTATTTAAATGTGCAGTGCAATAATAAACTACCGGTACATCTACAACAGAGAATAATACAGAGATGAGACTAAATTCTCTTGGTGGGCTTGCTGAAAATGACAGCTGCAGATAATATAAGGGTTTATACCGGTAGTTTAAAAAGTCTGAACATGTTAACTGTTTCCATGTAAAGGTGAAGCACTGAAAGCAGTTGAAGAGAGTTTATTTGAAACAATCTAAGTGTCAGTTGAAGTGTTTGAGCTGAAAGCAGCTGACCTTCAAGCCCCTTGGACAGTTGAATTATCAGTTTGTAAATTGTAACACTTAAAGTGGTAGTTTAATGAAGAGCTGAATATAAAGCAGTTGAAATAAATGCACACGTATGGCACACACACATACAGAGTATAACAATGAAACGATAGGTGACATAATATTTGACACACTTAGTTTTGTCACGAGTGTAGTTTATGTGAAAGGTGAGTTCACGCTAAACTACGTGCCCGATTAAAGTGCTACATGCGTTTGGTTGTTGAAGTAAACACAGACAGCACTTAGCAGTTTACTCACGTCCCACACTGCTTAGCTGGACTTGATTAATTAATGTTCAAATGGTTTGTTCACAATTTGTGTTAAAAAGAAACAAGCTGAAGCAACACTGATGCCAAACTAACCCTCGATGATTTTATAGAAATCAGAGGTTTAAGATAGATTTGATCCCCCCAGTCACTGTACTGTGTGTGTGGATTATTAAAGGCCTCACACCCTAAAAGCCAACTCCAAACAATACCAAGGTTCTGTTCTAAAGGCTCTCATTCCTGTCCAATGCTGCTCCTTGCTTTAGCCAAGCCCTGCTGGAAGGTTCAACATGGGGTTATATAACGACTACATGACTTTAATATTCTTCAGCTTCACGTTGAAGTCATCTCATCACAGCAGAAGAACATTTTATCAGCTGCTTTATTTAAACTTTCAATGCCAATCTTTGCCATCTCTGTTCTCATGGCAAACACAAAGCAAGATCAGTAGATCCGTTGTTGTTTCTGCATCGCTTAATGTCTTCCTATGAGAGAAGCCAGAGGGCGTTCAACCCGTTTACAGGCGCCTTGGCCTCACGACAGACTGCAGGGAGAGCTGAAGCCTGGTGGAGATGGAGCGCAGCCACATGGAAAGTGCAGCCACATGGAAACAGACTAGTAATTCTAGGTTCATGTGGCAGTACCTGCAAACAGGATGTTCAGCTCCTGGTAAGATAAACTGTAATGTGTGTTTGTTTGTGCGTGTGTTAACCCCGCCCTCATTCCTTGTCCGCAGGCCGTAAAGTAGCCGAGTCCACGCCGACCTTCCTCTCACCCTCAGGGACAGAGAGCTCCAAGATGGTGCTACGGGACGAGCAACTGCTGCTGGAGTGTATCGCTGCTGGACTGTGAGCTCTCTCGCACACACACACGCACACACACACACACATATCAGAGATAAAAACTGATAATTCAGACACCAGATGTTTGATTTACATTTGAAATAGAAGAAGAATGAAATGATTCAAATCTCCATGTAGTCCATGTCCCCTCTGTGATGCATGACAGGAGAATACTCTTAGAACTTGGATGCTGAATTTGTTCTTCCTGTCCAGCACCAGTGACCCTTGATCATTATAGAACCCCAACACTGCAACCGGGCTCTAAATATTGAGTTAGTATGTGTTCCTTTGGACCCTCTGCAGTCTACTCAGTAGTTGGACTGAAGAGGTTTGAGCTGTAATTTGTCAGTCCATAGTATGTTCAGCTGATCAAGTTCCAATAGTGCGAGACCAGCCTTTTAATAATAATAATAATAATAAATGACAGTGAGGATTTCCCTCTTTGTCCCTATACAGTCCGACGCCCACTATCAAATGGTTTAAGAAGGGTGGGGACCTGCCAGGGAGAAAGCTGAAGTTTGACAACTACAACAAGACCCTGAAGATCATCAACGTGTCAGAGGAGGATGCTGGGGAGTATGTATGCATGGCTAACAACCATCTAGGTAGCATACACCACTCCATCTTTGTCCAGGTGAAAGGTGAGGAGGTGACACTGTTATGTGTTTCTACAGATGTATGTTTGTGTTTGAGTCCATCGTGCTCATCTGACTCCCTGCGTCCACAGCGGCTCCTTATTGGCTCGACAAACCCTTCAACCTGGTGCTCGCTCCGGAGGAGAACGGCCCTCTGGTGTGTCGGGCCAACGGCAACCCCAAACCCAACATCCAGTGGCTGGTCAACGGACTGCCTATAGAAAGTACATATTCTGTCTTTCTCTCTTTCTTTCTTTCTATCTATCTATCTATCTTTCGTTCTTTTCTTTTTTCTTTCTTTCCTTTTTTTCCTTTCGTTCTGTTTATCATTCTTTCTTTTTTTGTCAAATGTATACTATTCATTTTATGATATTGTGATTATTGGGCTCTATTTAAACATTACCACATTTATTTACAAAATATAATAAAACTGAAGGTTGAAAATTGTGCCACAGTTTTTCAGAAGATGGCTTGATAGATGTTCTTGTTGAAGATGTTCTTGTTAAAAAGCTCTGTGAGTGTGAGTGGTGGGACATATTTGATGGTATGGTATGATGACAGTCTTTACAAGTCTATGTTATAATAGGGGCCTGATTACACTCGTACATTACAGTTGTTGTATATATTATCCAATCAGCTCTCTCAAATTCAAATTGGCTTTATGTCAACCAGCTTTTCTGACCAATCTGTTCTGAATGGACATATTTCAGTAAATGAAAAGGACAATGAGGACCTGGTTCTGTTCTGATCTTATTTACTGAAGTCTGTAGCAGACTACAAATGTAACCACTCAAATCAAATCAGTTTAAATTCAAATATTGTCTTCACTAGACATCCGTGTAAAATTAATTCTGTAACTTTCCTTATTATTGCTCTGTTTCTTTCCTCTCCCCTGACCTCAGGCACTCCCCACAGCCCCAGCAGACAGGTGCTCGGTGACACCATCATGTTCCGCTTGGTGCAGATGGGAAGCAGCGCTGTCTACCAGTGCAATGCCTCCAACCAGCACGGCTACCTGATGGCCAACGCCTTCGTCAGCGTCCTCGGTGAGACACAGAGGAGGAAGTCTATTTCAAAAATGTATACAGAGCAGTGGGTGTGTCGCCCATGTGTCTGTAAGCCTTAGCCCTCGCCTTGCGCTACAGCCCTGAATTATCTGTGGAAATATTAATGCAAGGCCATTTGGTTTAAGAATATTTCCATCACCACTGAACCTGTGCATGTTTTCCTTCAATGATTAGAATGAACAAAAGTCGATAGTCATCCACACACATCTTCATAGCCTCTTGACACTTTTTACATTCTGTATAATCAGGGTTTGATTGATCTAGCAGTCTTCCATGTGTACATTTTATGCAAAACTAAACACATCATGGACTCAGTAGATTCAATTTCTACTGATAATGAATATCACTGTGAAATACTCCGGATAAAAAAGCAAACATGCTTATCCTAAAGTATGTGAATACACTGCTATTCAACTTTAACCGGTTAAAATTTGACATTTATCACTTTTAATTGATTACAAATGAATTCTAATCGAGTAAGCCTTTTACACAGAGGATATTTAAACATGTTGCAGACAGATAATAAAATGAGAATGCTGAATTCAATATAGCTGCTTCAGTACCAGTTATGGTGCACACTAGCTGACTGTCACACTGTCACAAATATTAAAATCTCTGTGACTCGTGCAGAGTTCTGGTAAGTGATGTAGTGGTGAAGGCGTCATCCTCTGTCCCTCTTTTTGCAGACATGCCTCCGAGGATGCTGGGCCCTAAAAACCAGCTGATCAAAGTCATCGAGAACAACCGCACCTTCCTCGACTGTCCCTTCTTCGGTTCTCCTCTGCCGGACCTACGATGGTGAGCATCGACAGCTCTAATACTGGTTTTAGCATCAACCTCTGTAAACCCACATCTGTGTATTCTTGAGCACAACATTCATACAGCTATACTTTATCATTCATATTCCCCTATGCTGTCTGTGCTTGCAGGTTTAAGAACGGACAGGGCAGTGGGCTGGACGGAGGTCAGTACCGCGTTTACATCAACGGCACCCTGGAGATCAAACGGGCCCGAGCAGAGGACGAGGGCACCTACACCTGTGTGGCCAACAGCATGCTGGGCACGGCCGAGAACCAGGTCCGCCTTGAGGTCAAAGGTCAGTCATTACATCTCTGCTGTACAGGGTGTGTTGTTAAGACTCACAGCGAAACTGAAACTTAAAGTAATGTTTCAACTCCAAATGAGTTGTTATTACATCATCTGCAGCATACATTGTGCAACAATCAGCTCCAACAGGGTTTATGACGTTGTAAACGTCATAAACCCTGACGTGCTCCCATTGCATGTCACTATGTGTGTGGAAGATGTGAAATGATTTATTTTCCTTGTGCCAAACAGCCTGCACTGTTGGACCGTGCCTTTAATTCAACTTCTGTCTACTAACAGTTACATTTGTATTCAAACTGCATATATATTCCCATCCTAGCATTCAGGGTAGAGCTGAACTGAAAACAATTTAAACAGGTGCATTCAACTGCCAAGGCAGTGAGATACATTTTCATCCGTCAGTATGTTTTGTCAAGTACAATGGCAAGTAGAGATCCTCATCTTTAGAAAGCATCTGTTAGTTCATTATGTGCTGCCGAGATTACGTTGAATTTCCCCGGTCCAGGAAGTGGGATGTTCTTATTCTGCACAGCCGTTGTACAGAGGAGGTACATGGAGGGTGGATGGACGTACAAGCTAACCCTAACCCATTTACTACAAAACGGATTTGCCAATGCAAAGAAGTTGTGTATGGATGTCATCATACCTCTGCACCGTTGACAGCAGTGGCAGGAGGCATAATGACATCCATTCAAACAAAACTTATTTGTACGTCTGTCCAGCCATGTATACTGTCCGGTCCATTCTCGTGGACGCGATATCTCAGGAATGCTCAGAGGGAATTTCTTCAAATTTGGCACAAAAGTCAACCTGTACACAAGGAAGAACTGATTCAAAAGGTCACAAAACACATTTTGGGCCACTACTCAAGAATTCATATCCGAATCATGACAATTTCTCACAAGTGGCTAACAGGATATAATGATGAATTGATGACATGTTGGACAGACATGGATGTAAACTGATTGGTTGGTGGGAGGCATGCAACTGCGAGTGGCTGAAAGTACAGTCGGGGCAGATTTTTTCAACAGAAAAAAGAACGTTTTAGGTGCTGTGGTAGAATAACAGATGTTGAAAGTGACCTTGCAGTCATATGCGTGTGAGCATTTTGGAAAAGAGTGTGTTCCATCCAACTCTGACAAGTCAGTCATCACACACACCTGTCACTGACTTTTCCTGGATGCATCTGAGTGTCCGAGTTAACAAAGAATGTGCGTGTGTGTATGCGCTCCCCTTCAACCTCACTCCCGCTCAGAGCCGACTCGTATTGTTCGAGCCCCGGAGCGCCAGTCGGCCATCAGGGGCTCCACGGCTCACTTTGACTGTAAAGTGAAGTCTGATCCCAGCCTGCCCATCACTGTGGCCTGGACCAAGGACGACAAGCCTCTCTACCTGGGCTGGAGGTAACGGCACACAAAGACATCTCTGTGAAGCCAAAACACTGAAAATAATCCAAGCTAAGATGTCATTTAACAACAGTAAATGTTTATCATTTCGTCTGAAAAGAAATGGACAGCAATGGATCATTGGTCTGTGGTTTATGTGTTATGAAGTAAAAAATAAGATATGATTTTTTCATGTCACATTCAATGCATGAAATGAAAATTCTGTTTAGTTGTATGGAATATTATTTTGTATGAGACAGGATAGTTCTCAGAGTTATGACACACACCAATAACTTGTCTCAGAGAGGAAATAGAGCTAAAACGTGTCATACAATGAGAAATACCACTTTTTTAGACAGTTATTTGATTTTAGAATTGAACGACTGATTGATTTTATACAGATGTCAGCTCAAGTAAATCCTTGAATTCTTCCCTGTGTTTGTCCCCCAGGCTGAGGAAAGACGAGGAGTCACTGACCATCCCCAATGTGAACGAGGGGGACGAGGGAACCTACACCTGCACTGTCAAATCTGAGATAGACCAGGACTCAGCCTCAGCCCGCCTCACGGTGTTAGGTACACTCACATATAGAACGGACCTGGAGCACATGGCATATTCCAATTGAATTTTCAAAAGGAGTTTTATTTTAAAAATACGATATTCTCTGAGCCCAAATAAACCACAGTACTTATTTCATTATAGATAATATGACACAGTATCAGTTTATGTATTTTGCATGTAAAACCATTTTGTGTAAAGAAACTACTGACTACATCTGCCAGGAAAAACGTTGACATTGTACATTTCAGATTCGTAGAACACAAAAATATGTTTAATGAACACATTTCATATCAGCCTCATATCGCTCATGCAGAAACGCACAATGCCACCTGGTTAACATTGTGAAATGATTTGCTCGGTTTACGCAAAAGACAAAGGACAAAGGTTTAGCCTACATGTTCAAGGTTAGAAAACATAACATGGTGTGTGTTCCAATTACAACACAACAATGCTTCATGACAAGCGTAGTAACTAGCGTAACTAAATAACCAACCTTAGCAGACTTTCTTACGTAACATTGTGTAACAAGCGTGAAAAAGTAATGTAACAAGGGTAAAGCCATTGTTTGCTTTTGGTTTCACAAAGGGCACTAACAGCCCTCTCCATCATCCGTCCCTGCCGCTCTTAGTGGACTCGTTTACCTGTTATATTCATTATTTAACCACGTAACTTTTAAACCAACTTTCAGTAACAGTTGCTTGGTATATCACGCCACTTGCTCTGAGGGACGGTATCGATCGTTTGCAGTTCTAGACGTACAATGACCACGTCCTGCCTTGTGTTTTGATGCTTTTAATGGTTTTATGTGAAGCACTTTGAATTACCTTGTTGTTGAAATGTGCTATACAAATAAACTTGCCTTGCCTTGTGTTGTTGAAATATAGTGAAAGAGAAGAAGGCAGTCTCTCAAAATTGTCAAGTACTGGCACTTCATAATTATAGTTATTTACCTCTTAGATGCACGCACACGCACACACACACACACACACTCTATTATGCTTCTACTTTTGCTTTGTATTAATGCTTTTTATATGCTCTCAGTAGATATTTTCTGTAAATGTCTTCTCTTGACACTACTATTTTTCAGCTCTATGTCTTCAAATGGAAATGATGCATGTTTTATTGTTGCAACAGTTTACTAAGCTACGAACCTAGCTCAGCTTTAGCTCTACTCACTCCCACTGATTCAACAGTTTGCATGCAGCGTATGGAGAGGCTCCTGTATGGTGCTGTGTAGAAAGTGCTGTAGTAAAGCTATATTGTGGACTCAGTTTGAACATCCTCTTTTGACATTTGAGACTTTTCATTAATGTCAGTCAGTCACAGTCGCCTCTGTTTTTGACCATTTTTTAAGGCATGTTTTGTAATCTTCAAAGCCTCATCCTATCTTCTGAAAAAGTATTTCCTCTCCTGAGCAGTACATTGAGTTTGAGTCAAGAAACAGACACAGTTGACAAATGGCTCAAAACTCCACTATTTTTGTTGAATGACCTCCTGGTTCACAGAGGGTAATCTATTTTCTTTGCTAATTCTCAAATCTAATTGTGAATACAAAAGTCTCAAATGTAAATATGAGGACAACATGATTGGCCATTGAAGGACAAAAAAGAAAAAGAAAAAACGGAGCGAGGGGAGGTGGCCAATATTCTGAAAATGAAAACATTCTGAGATTAAAGACATAAATTTACAAGAAAAATACTCAGAAATTCTCTGAGATTAATACCACACCTTTATGAGGAAAAAACTCGTTGTTTTATTTGTGAAATACCCCTATCGCTTGACTTTACAAGGCACACATACTGACATGTATGGTAAATGCATTCAAACAGCCGTTTTTTTTAATTAAAGTGTTAACAAAGGGCATATACATAAATGGAAATAAGATTAATTACATTATATTCACCAGAAGTATAACGAATGTCTCCCTTAAAATTCAAACGAAAATGCCGCTCGATTTGGAATCCTTACAATGACTGATGCATTTGAGTTGAGGACATCTGCAACGCATACAGACACAAAAACAAGCAGTTTTAATTTTTTCCCCTCAGAAATCTGCCACTTTAATCTTGAAAATTCAGAGTTTTCTCTGAGAATATTACCTCCCCCCCTTGCTCGCGGAGCAAGGGGGGGAGCTTATTTTTTATTTTTTTTTAACTAACAAGCACCTTAATATGGCGTCATACTAACTGGAGCTTCGTGAAGCTGCCTTATATTAATACATTGTGTACTAAATGACTTGTTAACCATTGTGCTCCCCTGCTGTTGACTGGCTGGACTAACATGCATACTCTAACCCTTATACCCACTTCCTGTTCCTTGACCTCGCCCCACAGAGGAAGCCTCCCTCAACCCCTCAGTCTCTAGTGCCTTGCCTCCAGGTAACACACGGCGCGAGTGGAATTCTCTCTTTTTCTTTTCTGTCATGTTCTCAATTTTTCTTCCGTTTACTTTGTCTTCTTATTCTTTTACTTTTTGTCCTCTTCCTCATCTAAACGTGTGCCTCTGCTGTATGACACTATTTATATTAAAACACTGTTATAATGGATTTTATTTCATTGTGTGCCAATGATGATTCTGTTTCTGTGTGTGTGTGTGTGTGTTTGTGTGTGTGTGTGTGTGTTAGAGGAGTTTTTAATACCGAATGGATTCTTACATACATGCACCACAAAACATCCCATCAAGTCTTTTAATCTCATGAGTCTGACACTGTTTTGTCCAGTTTGAAACCACATTCCCACTCATTCTAAGTTGTTTGTGGAAATTATTAGTCGAGTAGTTTTTCTCATTTGTCCTCATTTCACTGGGCGATGTATTTACCACTTCCTGAAACTTTCAGACAGTGAACTGGGAGGAGATTTGAAGGTGCTATTGGGTGTTATAAAGTAGTTTGTCAATCTAAATAAAGTGTATCTTAAATTAAAATTGACTTACTGATGACCATTGTACAGTATGAGTGTTGCTGCATGCCTATGGTTGTGTGTATATGTGTGTTTGTATGTCTTTTTTACATGTCTAAGGTCAGGTTATTCCCTGTTTCTCTGCAGACCGCTCAGACCCTCCTATGGATCTGGATCTGTCAGATCCCGCAGCCCGCAGCGTTCGCCTCACCTGGATCCCTGGAAATGACCACCGGAGCCCAATCACAGGTCAGTATATACACACACACACACTTCTCATTTTCCTGGACATCTTGGAAGGGGTTGTATTACTCTTGCATCCTCACATTTCTCTCTAAATTTTTCATACACAGGCCTGATTTGTTTATGTGAAGGCGTTCTATCTTATAGTGTCCTGACACACCTGGAGCAGTGAAATGTTCATCCTGTAGGGAGATTGTGTGGATAAAGGAGAGATAAAAAGGTGGTGAGATTCGTCCCAGGTCTCCAAGCTCAGGAAAGAAATGATAATGAAGGCATGCAGAAATAGAGGGTTGTAAAATGAATGTAACAGGCTCATTAAACTAGAAGCTGCAGGAGACCCTACCGACCTTCCTACCTGCTGAACGCCTTGAAGGACTACATGAAACCCCCACGATCTCCTCTGCCTTCACAATAAGTGGTCTGCCTATCCTCACGCCAGTTGTGTTATCTCGGCAGAATTCCTGGTCCAGTTTGAGGAGGACCGCTGGGAGCCGGGCAGGTGGCAGGACCTGTCCACATACCCCGGGGACCTCAACTCTGTCATCCTGCAGCTCGCCCCCTTTGTCAACTACCAGTTCAGGGTTATCGCCATCAACGCAGTGGGCCAGAGTCAGCCCAGCCGGCCCTCGCCGCGGTACAAGACCAGTGGAGCTGGTGAGGAGCACCACACACACTCACAAGTGTAGTTTATGTACCACCACATCAAGAACATTTCAGCTACTTTACTTAAAAATTATGACTTTGTTGACTGAAGGACTGTCTTCAGGTCACGACAACCTCCCTACATCTTGTAAGAAAACATTTGATTCGACGTAGTGGAACTGTTTAGCCTGTAGGACTCAAATGACCTGGGGGCCAGGTTGTTGTCGCCTAGCTGGAGCCACTGAAACATGGAAGTAGAAAAAAACAAACTCCAATATAAATTTGAAATATATAGCCAATTATTATGCTCTAATCATGCAGCCCTCTTAGAAAATAAATGAATTACTCAAAATATATATGTTATATATACATACAATGCTCATACTATTTTAATTACACAGTCATATTGTATACTATTCTGGTGTATGCCGTTATAGTTAAGAGTCTCATATTACTCTTCATATACACATATATATTTGCTGACTTTGCTGCAACTAGCCACACCTCTAAGTTACGACCTCGAGACGATATTTCACTGTTAATTTAAGAGTTTACAACTCTGGTCTGGGTATGATACATGTAATGATTGTTTGCCTTATAATGTTCAGTGTAATTGCTCATTCATAGTTTGTATTTTGATTTAATATTGTTTGTACTTCATATACTGTACTATCCTTTTTACTTTTAATCCTTTCTTTAATTATCTGTGCTATTTCTGTCCTTGTGCTGTTGCGACACCAATCAATAAAGGCTTATCTCATCATACCTTGTTTAATCGCATCGTATCATATTTTATCTTATCTAATCGGAAACACTTAAGGGACAATCAAAATAGGAACAAAAAAAACAAGTATTAAATTGTCGACCTAATGAAAGAATACATTCTAAACACATGCGAGGGTGAGATTGTCAGATGGGCTGGATGTGTAGTTTGTAGCCCCTTGCTTTAAAGTAAAAGTAGCAGTTCAAGACAACTGGCCGGTAAGCTTCAGGTTTCTCAGGTGGTGTTAACACAACTCTGTGCCTGAGGACATGGGATTAGTTGCAGTTGATGTTGTTCAATCTGAGTGAATTTCGTTATGTTACATCCAGCCCCAGATGCCATCCCCAGAGATCTACGAGGATGGGGATCCAAGAAGGACAATATGGAGATCACCTGGGAGGTAAGACATGTACAAGGCAGGACATTACAACTTGTGAGATTCCTGTTGAATTCATGAATACATCGATCATGATCGTAGATGGAACTGTTTATGAAACCAAGTAGTTTAAATAGTATTTTGTAAGTGAGAAGAACAGCAGTTTTGATTGAGTGGTTGGGTGTTATGTTCTTTTCATGTCTTACAAGTGAAAACAAACCCAAAGTAAATCTTACTTTCAGTCAGTGTGTGTTTCACAGCCAGATTCTTGTCTTGTTTTCTCCAGCCTCTGCTTGATCTGGAGAGGAACGGGCCAAACCTGCACTACAGCGTGTGGTGGAGACAGAAGGATTTGGGAGAGGGGTGGAGTAACATGTCCACGATTGGGTCCAAACATGTCGTCCACAACACAGAGACCTACGTGCCTTACGAAATTAAAGTCCAGGCCAGGAATGAGTTTGGACAAGGACCTGAGTCTAATGTGGTCGTTGGATACTCTGGAGAGGACAGTGAGTAGAGACACAATGGGTATTTGTTTGGGAAAGACAGTACCAGATTAAACCTCTCACAATGTCATCAGTGAATCTTTTCACTTTGATTTGAAAGTCATTTGTTCTTCTTCCTGCATAAACAGAGCTTAACCTTTCCGACTATTCACACATACTTTTTGTGTGTTCAGAGCCCACCGACGCTCCCACTGACCTGAGGGTGTCAAAGGTTGACAGCACCAAGGCCAACTTGCACTGGAAGCCCGTGGACCTGAGCTCTGTGCAGGGAGAGTTCAAGGAGTACAGAGTGAGACTGGCTGTGTACTTTTTGTAATGATAATGAAGTTACTGCAGAGTTATTCTGAAAATAGATCCTCAGTTTGCTGACTATTTCTCCGGTTTAATTCATCTCGTCACCCTCTTCTGCACTGTTTTCCCACTGACCACTTTCTCATCCTTCTACTTTTCAGCTGTACTACTGGCGTGAGTCCAGTCTGGTTCCGGGTCTAGTGGTTAGTAAGGAGAAGAAGACCAAAGGTTTCTACAGCATCGTGGCCGAGCCGTCAGGCATCCTCAGCGACCTGCTGCCCTACTCGAAATACAAGATGTTCCTGGTTGTGGCCAACAACCTCTTTGAGGGTCCACCCAGCAACACGGTGGAGGTCACCACCAAGGAGGGAGGTGAGGACAAGGCCCTCGTAAACTAATATATCTAAGAGTAGGGGTGCAATGGCTCACAAGAATCATGGTTCAGATTGTATCAGGGTCTTGATTCACAGATCAGATCAGCAGAAAAAAAATGGGTAACAAATATAACTTTTAGAAGTGTGCCAATTATTGTTTTTGTAGTTGTTTTGTTTTGTTCAGCAGCTGGTCTACAACGCCTCCAGACTATGTTTTAGCACCACCATCCCAAGAAATAATACCCCGAAGTCAATGTAAACCGTCAACAATTCTAAATATTATCCTTCTTTGTTCAAGAAATATATTGGTTATCTGCATAAAAACACTCAATTCAAATTCATTAGTAGTCTTACTGATGTGTTATAAGCTCCTTAGAGCTATTGTTAGGAAGTTCATAATTCATCTCTAATATCTATTCATGTTGTTGAACAATCAACAGTAAAACTGGTTTGTGTGTTTGTAGTGCCAGATTCTCCGAAGTTTTTCACGATTAACCGGAGAACTTTTGACACCATCCACCTTGAATGGGACAAACCTCTGGAGCCCAACGGCATTCTGATTGGATACCAGCTCAAGTACCAGACAGGTGAGCTGCTCTGAACCTCTCACACCAAAGATATTCACACAACGGTACCTTTCAAACCTTCAGACAGAAAGCATTTTTTAACTTGGTGATGATGTGCTTCAACATTATGAACTGTAATGCCTATGTTATACTTGTGAGTGTGCGAAGTTCCATGAGGGTCCTTTAGGATCCAGGTAATGCAAATGTAGTCATGAGAGGGTGTACGTGAAGATTCAGTGCTCGGACATCTGCCTTGCACCAATTTGTTGTGATCACACGCATTGCCCCAACACTAACAGTGGTAGGATAGCAATCGACTGTGCATGTAGATTGCTTCCTCCAAATGGACTCCAAAAAGTATTATAAACAGAACTACTATAAATAAAGTAAGGTATAACTAGGGCTCATATTTCTTTTGAGGGATTTGCTTTGTTTTATAGTTTTTATTTGAGTAAGTTGTATTTACACCACGCAGCTCTGCAACACAATACAATCAGAAAGGCTTGAACCAAACCAGTTTAACCCTGTTGCCAATGAAGGTGAATGCACTCAAAATGTCTGTTGTATTCAGCCACTGCATTGTGAAAGTGCTGCTCATATGTTGCCAGTCAGATGGAATTTCTGTAAGGAGGAAGTCTATAGTTGCAGCAGTACCAGACTCCCCCAGATTAATTGGGAATAATTGTGATAGCAAGCCAACCCATCTGTCCCTCTCTGTCATTCTTCTGTGAATGTGTGTGTGTGTGTGTGTGTGTGTGTGTGTGTGTGTGTGTGTGTGTGTGTGTGTGTGTGTGTGTGTGTGTGTGTGTGTGTGTGTGTGTGTGTGTGTGTGTGTGTGTGTGTGTGTGTGTGTGTGTGCGCGCGCGCGCAGTCAATGGCTCCAGAGTGGGTCGTGCCCAGTTGGAGACTCTCCCCCCTAATGTGACAGAGTTCAGCCTCCGCCTGCCACACCGATCCACCCGCTTCAAGTTCTACCTGTCAGCGTTCACCCAGGTGGGAGCAGGGGAGGTCTATGCTGAGGAGTCCCCTCACTTCGCCAATGAAGGTGAGTCTTTCTACATTTGACAATTTGACAATTTACTTGCCAAAAAGAGCTCACATTCAGCGCATCCCAAAGAAAAATTCAAAAATCTTGGTGAGGGTGGTGAGGCATCATAATCACCAAAATTCACCAATGTTTACATTATAGCCAGTGACAGAAAATATCACCTCACATTTAATAGTCGATCAGCCCACCACTTTTCTTACTGTATATATTTTAGCCATTGATTTTAAATGATGAGGATAAGGCAGTAATCTATATTTTTCTAATTGTCGACAAATCCCATGAAAAGACCCAAACCAATATTGAATGGCCAAAGCCAGATGTATCTAATTCACAGTCATAGAACTCCATCGTTCACATGGAGAACTCCATCGTGTCCAGCTGTCTTAGAAAAGGACCTTTGTAAAAATGTATTTATAAGTTTAAAAAAATGTCTTCAGAAGGAACCAATGGGGGTTGAAAGCTACAGACAGAGTAGGGAAGATGGACAGTGATGAGAGGCAGTAAGAATCAAATCGTATTCAATTCAATTCATGTTTGTTAGCCCAAAATCCCACATTTACTTCAGAGGGCTTTACAATCTGTACACATACGACATCCCCTGTCCCAGGACCCTCACACCGGAACCCAAAAAAACCTTTCACGGGGAGGAAAGAGGAAGAGACCTTAGAGAGAGTGTACAGAACGAAAAACACAACAGAGTTACAACACAATGCATATCCTTGAACACGTTTCACTACACTCATCAAGTTGAAATTGGCCTTGAAGTAGATAATAGATTTAGATATTTAGAAGTTCATCAAGATCATGTCTGACCCTGTTTACCACTTACTGGAATTGTCCCTTTAACACAGTGTGTCCAATGTTGTCTCCTAACTCTGAACCTTCACTCTGCTGCATTGTGTCTTTTACTGTGTAATTACACAATTAATAGCCATTTTTCTCTGCATAGAAACCAGGTCGGTTCCATAGTGTGTCTATATAGTGAGAATCACTGTGTGTGTGTGAGAGACGGAGGCATAGGAGTAGAAAGTAAATGTGATCGTTGCCCTTGAACACAGGCCTCTTTATTAGGGTATCAGATGGAGAGATAACTGCTCTTTCTTTGATGGATGACTTTAACAGTGTGACTCACATACATACACACACATTGATACACAGCTGGATCAGAGGAGTTATCAACATTTGCAAACATTTTACAGTCATGAATGAATCACCTGAAACGTTGTTTCACGGCTTTTTGCCAAGAGACAGAAAATGGTACTTGTGGCACAATTATAGAAAGCACTAACTCATGTAACCTCTCTGTGGACCAGCCATGTTTAACTATAACACAGTGTCTGCTTTACACTAAGTTTGACTTGAAAACATCTCCACGCCGTTATACATTAGACTTACTCAAAAGTAAAAGCCTTTGTATGTTGTTTGCTAAAAATTGACTAAAAACCTGTGAAGCTAACATTAGCAGAGTACGTTAGCACATCATTAATTAGACGTTACTGTGAGAAATTTTGAACAGAACTGTTTCTTCAGTAGAAAGTATAGTTCCAAACAGAAGTCTGACGGAGGCTCTGAACCTTAACAGACTACCATCAGTGGTGAATGAGAACCTTCCAGCTGCTGTCTTGTGCTTGTTGTCCCTCTGTGTCTTTCTTACACATCTCCCCTGTCTCCTGTTTCCACCTCTCTTTTTGTTGGCAGAAAACCTTACTGATCCTACAGCTCTAGGTAATGAATGAGAAGTGCAGTGTGCCTTTCCCCCACCCTCCATATCTCTATCTGTCCATCTTAACACTGAGCAGCAGTGCAGTCCACCTTCACCTTCTATTCTCCACTGAAGTGCACTACCACCCCCTGCAGCTCACTCTGGTGGGCAACAGAGGGAGAACTTAACTAATTTTACATAATCATATATATATTTTTAATTTTTTTTATGCAAGGCCCTACAGGAAGCTATTCCATGACTGGATATTGGCTTTTTCATTCACCATTAATGTTAACAATGAAAGCTTGAAGGCACAATCAATAATCCTGCCATCACTTCATTGAGTGACAGATGTTCTGAAATGAGGATTAACATTAAACTAAGTAATGAAGGATTTTCTGAAATTGTAAAATGTTTGACAAAACTAGACTGAGTTATGGATATAGATATGTTGACGTACAGGCTCATAGTTAAACAGGTATACAATATATATCATAATATAGACATTTATAATATGATATGTTATATGATGAAATCATGACTGCTGTTTAGCTTACATGTCAACAGATGCTCAGATGAGTGCTGGACCTTTAGTTGGTTCTCAAACTATTGATCGGTAGACATGAAGTACTTGTAGAGGTTGATGTCAAAAATGACTCAATCACATCTAATAGTTATTTTATAATTGATCAATGTATTGTTTCCGATTTAGATTAGTTTACTTTAAAAAGTCAAAGATAATAATAAGGTATGCATTTCTGGGTCTGTTTAAGCAATTCAAAATCGAAACCCAAATCAAAAATGATATGTGTTGTTGCTATTGGACTGAACTGCTGTCTACGCTGCATTTTCTTCCTTTCATCTTCATCACCTCTCCATCCTCCCCCTGTGTGTAAAGCTGCTGGTTACCTGCTGATGTGTGCTGTCAGGGATTGAAGAACACTCAACATGCTCAGGTTTCCCTCTATGATGCACACTGTTAGTTTTTTGAAAATGAAACATATCAGAACCATCACAACACATATTTCACAAATCTTTGGCATCATATTCTACGATACGATCCCCCTGATACCTGCTGTAGAATCCTGCCTCGATCTATTTGTATGTATGTTGACCGTTAACCTTCCTGAACCGATCCCTGATGGCGCACCTGTACAATGCAATCTCTCGACGCCCTCTTCCTGTCTGCCATGACACGCAACTTAGCCCTGTGTAGCGGCTAATGCGTTTTGTTCTTCAGTCATTGGATACAATGTCATGATGACACTGCTGTTTAGGGAGTGTGCGTGTGTGTTGATGGGAGGATGCATCAACATGTCACATTTTGATGAATGATGTGACTTGTTGAGTGTGCTGGACACAAACAAAACATCAGCAGTTGGCTTGCGCCCCTCACTCACCGGCTTGATCACCTCGCTTCTGAGCTTTTCTCAAAAGTCACGTCACTCTGCCATCTTTGTCCACTGCTACTGTTCATTTGGTCCGTTTCTATGTCCAGTACTGAGGATTACAGGTAAGGCTGTTTGGAGCTTTGGGCTGAATAGGCTTACCTCACGGGGCTGTAACGGCTCCTGAACATGCTGATGTTCCCATCATCCCGTCGTACTTTCTCTTTCCATCGCATGGCGGTCTGAGGTCATGCTTGGCATCCGGCTTGGTGATACAAGCATGCTAGCCGGGTGTTTGAGGCTGATATATGATGGAAATGTTGGGGTTGGGGCCATCAGATCAGTAATGGGCCCTTTAACTGGCTGGAGATGACCTCAACTTCACGGTACTGTAGGAGTGAACAGCACTGAAAGTGGAAAAGGATGTGCTGGTTCCCAACCTGAGCGGAGCCTGACCCCCACAAGAGGGCACCATAATGTCACAAAAGTCACAAGATAGAGAAGACCAGGGCTGGATGCATTCTTTTTTGTCTTCAATTTATGAAAATTATAAGTTAAATTGGTTACTATTTAATCAGACAGCAAGTAAAAAAGACATGAGTTAGTGCCATTTTCGATATTTGACACTTTTCCCAACTCCCAATGTACACATTTTGGTTGGTTTTTCAACCCTCCAAATAGCCTGTACCTGCATGATAAAAATACTGCAAAACAGGAAAAATAACTGTAATCAGAGCTGCTACTTTAATGACAGACACTGAATGAAATGTGACATAACTATAAAATGTGTTGTATTTTTCCATCAGTGATGCGTGGGTGAAATAGTTGTCCGTAAAGGAGGAGAACTAGCTCTGCAAGTGTATTACATGAGGTCCTCTTTATCAATACAGGAGAGGAGCAATACTTAAAGGGGCACTCTGGACAATTTAAATTGAAGTTCCATAAAAGTTGGGGAGCTAAGAGAGGCATATTTTAAAATAAAGGGGTCAAAATGGAAGCATCAGAGGTTGCGATATCTTGGCTTTTAGTCCCTAGTATGGGAGAAAATGCTGGATCCTACATTTCCCATAATGCAACCAATATCGACATTTTTCTTTGACCCACAAATTTCAAACTCCATGTTTGTAACATAGTCTTAAAGTCCAAGTTGAGATAACCCCAGATGACATCATCAGCACCGAGGCAAACCCCGATGACATCATCAGGGGTTGTTCTCTCAGATATTACAAAGTCCAGTCGATTCTAGTCAAGTTCTTGTGGCTTCTCCAGAGATCTAACCAACTCTCTCTGTCTCAGGCTGAGTAGTACTTCCCATAATGAGTAAACTGACATATATTTAATTCACCAGTGGGGAGCCCCTTTAAATGCAACATAAATACTTGATGAAAGAGTTGAGCATTTTCCAAACCAGCTCTTATTAAATACAGTATGCTCCTTCAAGGAAACCCAGCAATATGTTGTAATATCAGTATCTGTCCTCTTGGTGGCAGTGGAAGCTAGGTCCCTGCAGGACAGTGATGAAGTGTGTGTGGATCCCAGCAGAGATGAAGTGGGAAGCACTCAAGTGAATACTGTGATCATTGATTGACTCATGGTGCCTTAGTGAAGCGTGTGATGCTGCTTGTGTGGACTCTCTCTCGTGTGTGTCACTGTGTGTGTGTGCCTGTTTGATGTTCCTGCTGCCTTGTCTTTAACCCTCTGCTCTCTCCCTCCTCCTCCATTGTAGTCGAGCTTACGGATGCGTCCGTGGCTTCAGCTTTCTCTCCTACTCCTCCTCCTCTCGCTCCTCCTACTCCTACTACCATCGCTCCTACAACCATTAGTACCTCAACATCTGCCACTCCGACAACTCCGACTTCTACTACTACTACTGCTACTACTACTCCTTCTACCACTACTGCCACTACAACCGAGGCGACCACAACCACCACAACTCCTGAGCTGGTCACCTTCAAGCGTACCGATCAGAATGTGTTGGGTACATGCTGTTGTCCCACTATCGTTTCTATTGTCTTTCTAATGTTTTTAGTTGACCATGAATGGCTTCATGGATATCAAAAGACAATTGTCTTCTCCCACCTGACCAAACAGGAGACTACATCAGGGCTGCATTCCGATAAGCTGTGCTGTACCTACCGTACAAAAAGTGGGGAATTACTTCAGAATATTGGGATGTAGCCAGCAACTATCCTCCTGGTCAGGAAGTGAGAATCCAAACTTTTCTTTATGATTGAATGGATGTTGATGAGTGTAAAGGTCTTGGAGAAAAGTACCCTTCAACACTTTAGAGCAGCGGTTCCCAAACTTTTTAGGCCGCGCACCCCCTTCTACATCCCGACCGGGTTCGCGCACCCCCCCCCCCCCTTAATAAAAAAAAAAAAAAAGAAGCAACAGAGCCTTTTAAGCCTTCATAGCCGCATAAGAATCGGACCAATGAGAGAACAGTTTGCTCGCGCGTGGCATTTGTTTACAAGATTTAGTCCGCTGTTAAATGTTGCACTGTGAACACAAACCGAACAAAGGAGCAACTGCAACAAAGCAAACGAACTGAAGGTGTGAAAACACCCTGAAACACTACAACAAAGTTTCAATAACTTTCAGTGACACAAGGCGTCACTTTTAAAGAGCAATACGGATGTGAGCACACACGCACAGGCTCAGAGGCAGATTATCACATTTAATTTACAATTAATGAGCGACTAATGTAGCCAGGATGTCTTCGGACAAAGCATCGATGCGGCGCGACACAGTGTTGTTGGACACCGGGATCATGTCCAACTTTTTTGCTTCTTTCTCCCCATTCATACATTCCACCATCTCTCTGGCAGCTGGCAAGCTCACGTCTTCGGCGATTGTGTGCGGTAGCCCCTTTCTCGCTATTCTGTAACCAGATATGAAGCCCGTAGTGCGTCATTTATAGACCAACACATGAATGAGACTCCAGTTGTTTTTGGCTGTTTTGTAACTCCTCCGATTTCGATATAAACAATGTAAGGGGCTTTTGACTTGCACTGGCATGCTTGGTGTTCAGGTGGCGACGTAAATAAGAGCTTCAGACTGTTAGCCAGAACCTCACTGCACACCACGCACTGTGGCTTTGGGCAATCTGCGTTGCCAATCCAAGTGAAGCCCAGACACACATACTTTTCATCATATTTCCTCTTTTTTCTCCCAGTCTGATGCTCACTCTCGTTTCCTCTTTTTTCACCTTGACTCGATGGGCCGATGTGCTCCCGATTTGTCTGTGCTATCCCTTCCTCCTTTTCGGTCTCCTCCGTCTCATCTTCCTCTGACTCTGGCTCGATTTCTTCTCCCGGTCTCTCCCCAACGCACCTCTCCGTTCCCCTCGCCTCCGATTCCTCTCTCTCTCTCTGTCCCTCTCCTCTTTTACGACTGATGGCTTCAGATGTCCCACCTGACAGTTTTTAAATTAAAATTACATTTTTTTTTTATATTTAATATTATTACACCATCAGACCGCCATTACACTTTTCCTCTCGCACACCCCCTAGAGGCAGCTCGCGCACCCCCAGGGGTGCGCGCACCCCACTTTGGGAATCCCTGATCTAGAGTGATGAGGGTTGTGATATTGGCAGAGCTCATCTTTTTCCTTTTACTTTTTAGTCCACTCAGAACCAGAAGTAAGCATTGCAATTAAATGTTTCATGAACTGAAAAATCCTCTGGAATTTTCTCATGGGGGAGTTTTCTGTCCATGAACATATAACATTTACTTGGGTTTTGAGAAGACCATGATCTGGACGATCATTCTTGTAGATAGACTCCCTTAGTGCTAGCACCATGCATAGGTCTAAATAGAGCCCTGTTTATGGTTGTTGTAACTGTGCAATCTCTGCCCTTTGCCCCTGACCTTTAACCCTTTACCCCTGACCCCTCCCCCTTGTGTAGTGGGCCGTGGGCTGAAGATCTGGAATGTGACAGTGGAGTCTAACAGTAACTACACTAACGTCAGCTGGACAGACAACTTCCCGATCGGCAGCAGCGATTTTGTGCTAGAGTTCACACTGGACAGTAAGAAACCAGACCAAGCCTACATTGAGCTAAAGCAAGAGCTAGATCTTAACTTCTTAATTAAAGGCTAAAAGAGACAGGGTAGTGAGATACAAAGTCAAAAGGAGCAGGAGCAAACAAAGGACAATATTTCAAAGATCAGGCAAAACAGATCTCAAATTTATGAAAAGATCGGGACACGAATGAGAACCTACTAGTTTTGGTAGGTTTTAGACTTGACCAGCTCTCATTTTAAAGCCGCACTATCAACATCTTTTATATCAACAATGGGCCAAATGACTGTGTATGATGGTGTTTTCTGGTTGTAGTAATGAACCCAACTCTTCAGTTCCCATCAGCTATAGAGCATTTTAGCACCTTTCAACCGACTGCTTTGGTAGTCAGGCCCTCAACTTTACTGTTTGGTTTATTCTCACGGTTGTTTCCGGGGCATGTAAAAAGTCTTTGCTACACACGTTAGCCATGTCAACTTTACAAGACCACAATATGCCAAATTTGCGTGATCTTTAGCTTGTTTTGGGGTTCTGTCCCAAAGTGGCAAATAAACCCAACCTGATTAATACAGCTTTGAAAGAGCTGATCATTTATAATTTCACTTTTAGTGACTAACAAAATCCAGTGTTTGACAAAAACTAGATTTGTTTCATCTTTTTCATTGCTGGGGATTAGAGAAGTGACAGGATGTGAAAGACACCTTGATCTACAGCAGCACCCGAGCCCACTGTCTCAGTTCAACTTTATTCACAGAAATCCCCACGAGACAGAAATGTCATCATCTGGCCCCATTCCCTCTTGAATGAAATTCAATCCTGTTAGCAGCAGAATTTTGATTACGATTACAATATGAAATAATGGAAAAACTAAAAAATGATTCAGGGTCCTTCTCATTAAATAATTGATGCCTTATCTTTTTCGTACAGACTTCTATTACCCCTCAATGGCAGGTTTTCATTACCCCAAAATTCCTTGCTCTGGGGGTTTTGCTGAAATGTGTCCTTGCCTTACCAAAGCATCCTTAACGGAGAGCTCTTTTTGCTGACAAGACAAGCCAGTGATGAGGCCAGAGCATTCAGAGGAAACAGAGGACACCTGCTTCCAATGTCATCACAATGGGCGTTATTGGTGGTCAGTCTCATAGAAATATGGTTTAGACCTGCTACACCTACAAGTAGATTCAGAAGACCATTATCATCCATTCACATGGTTGATCACTGATACGAATACAAGAAGACGAGGGCGATGTCAGGTGAGGTAGTATGAAGACCAACAAAGTCCATATGGGACTGCGGTCAGGGACAATACAGGACTTTCACCCAGGAAACTGCAGTATGTGTCCCATGTTAAACCAAAAGTCGGCCTGTTATTATACAGTCGTTGTTTTTCATAAATTCCGAAGTATTTATTTGAACCCAAACCACGATCTTTTCCTAAACCTAACCAAGAAGTTGTATTGCCTAAACCCAAAGTTGTTTTGTTTCAACTCAAAATGTTAATTTTCACTTTCACATCGTGGTAACAGTTTCGTTCGTCTGCAGCATTACAACGGTAGCGGTAGCCGCTGATAACGCCCATTCACGCCCAAAGAATGTCACCAGAGATTACCTTTAACAGCAGCAGCTGCTGCTCCGTTGGCCAGTTGTTTTACTTTTTATTGAAGGATGTGATGTTTGCACTTTAAAAGGCTGACGTTTCGATCTGTTTAAAAAAGCAGAAGCCACAACATACCACAGTCTGTGTTTCTGTGTGTCTGTCTCTCTTTCTATCTCTGTCTGGTCTTTATATGTTGGGAAATGTTGATCATCATCATGTCACTACTACCTTCCTATGCAGTGCTCCATCACAATGGTTTCTTTCAACACGCTGCCTGGCTTCCAATGGCTCCTGTGCCCTGTGAATGAGTTGCTCGGCTTGCTTTGTCTGAAATGCTGTTTGAATGTATCACTTCTTTGGCCATCCACGCTTCCATAATCACTTGCTTTTTGCTTTGGATTGGGTGTTGAGCACTCTTGAAGTCTTGTGTTTTTAAAACACATCATCCCTCCATTTTTGGAATCCCAGGACTGGTTGAGATTGGATAGTCCATCACTTATAGGCTCTCTGTTATTGCTCTCTACCAATTCAACAGTCTGTGATCTTTGATTAAGAATGGAAACAAGGCAGGATGTATTTTTCATGTACTTGGGCAGCGGCTTTAATTCTTAATGATGTCCGAATGTGAATAGAAAGGGAGAGAGGGAGGGATGAGCGGGGGATGATGAGACTGATCTAATGGTCCCCACCCCTCCCACCCATCCCCTGCTCTCCAAGGTCAAATCTGAAAGCTTTGACTCTAAGTGAAGAGTAGCAGGAGGCCTGTGACACTCCCCCACCTCGCATCATCATCTCCTCATCCTCCCCGTCTCCCTGACTGTGATCCAGAAGTCTCTGCATGTCTGTGAGAGGAGCGTTTAGGATGATGCTTCTGTGGCATAAAACAGAAAACTGTGTCCATGTATAGACCACTACATATTTATATTCTAACTTTGTCTTTATGCAGTAAAAGTGAGCTTATGTGTAACCAAAGTTCATTTAACGTTTGATTTAACCAAGCGCTTTTCTAGTCTTCCGACCACTTTAACACTACATGTCATCATTCACCCATTCACACCCATTCCTGACCATCAGGACTCTAACATTCATACACATTCATACACAGTAGGCACAGCTACGGGAGCGGTTCGGGGTTGAGTGTCAAGCACACATGGACATGGACTAGTGGAGCCGGGGATCAAACCACCGATCCTCTGATTGAAGGACGACCCTGCTCTACCACTGAGCCACAGTGGCCCAGTGAATAAATAAAGGCCTAGTGGCCGCAGCATTTATTTCTTATTTTATTTTAACTACATAGAGAACTGTGCGTTATCTGAAACAAGCTAGATATCACTGGCATTTCACAAATTTCTAATTTCCCCTGTTTTATCAATATAGTTTCATTTATTTAAGTCGCTGACCTGTTGAACACATCCTCCACGTTTGGCTGTTTCTTAATAAATTCAGGATGAAGGACATTTCACAGCCTAATCCATGGGTATGACAACAGTTTTTTTTCAAGCTACCATAAATGAAACTGAAATTATGCCCACTTTTGCTGCACGTATATTTCACATTGAAATTCTTGCAGCTGCTCAAAGGGCATAACCCGTCCTGTTCCTGTTGCGCTTTTCATCTTAAACATCTGCAGACAGTTTTGAGTTCCATTGACAGGAGCTAAGCAGTCTAGTAAAGTCTCATTTGTCCTCCCACTCCCACCCACCCTTCATAGACTTTCTTGCTTCTGTTACTCGTTATTATACCACTAAACTTTTAGAACAATGTAACTTTCAGTAATGGTCACTCAACATACAGTAACTTGCTCTGCATGTCGCGAGTTGTATACGACCCTTCAGAAACGCACAAAGCCCACTTATCTTCCTGGTGTCTGGGCTAAAAATAAAAAGACATTTGAATCATTTTTGCTTTCAATGAAAAACATAAAGATCACCATGCTGTGTTTGTAATACAAAACCTCAGCCTTGGCGTCACTCATAGCACTACATTGAATAAGTATGTAAAAAAGGACTGGCATGTCTTCTCTGGTGTCTGCGTAGACGTTTTGCTTGGCTGGTTTTAGGGCTGGTGATAACAGCATGGCTTTGGAATGAGTTCTGTTAGATGACGTCAACCTTGACGAATGGTTGACAGCATGGTGCATGATGTCACCACCTCGTGCCCCTTACTCTCACTGCAACCTCAGAGTCATGCTCATAGCTCAGCCATGTCATGGCCGACACATCTTTCCACAGGAAAGATGCAGGTTGCTGTGTTTTTTGTTTTGTCTTCATGGAGATAAGTGTGGGCCTGTAAATGATTGAGATAAAACAATGCTTTGCCACCTTCGACACTCACATTACCCAAGATGGTGAATGGTGAATTTCAATTCTACCCGGTTTGGTTGTGTGAGACTCTGAAATCCACAGTGTAGTGGGTTTGCCTGGAGGAACACCTGCTCCTTGAGCCCCTATTCGTCCCTTCTCATTTTCAGATTGCTGGAGAACTTTGCCCTTGAGAGAAAATATAGCCATAAAAGAGTAAATTGAACCAGAATGTGTCAGCAGCACTGAGCTTCAAAGAGTTCCACCTCATACATAATGGCTAGACGTACTAAAGCACACCATGGGTACGCTTCTAAACTGTAAAGAGTCAGAACTTAATGATGGGGATGGGCACTGCATTGTTGTCAGTCTCAATTCACTTCAGTGACCCTGCTCTGACTGAAACCAGTCTCCCAGCAAAGCATCGTGATGCCATGACTGTTGCTAGTCAGCGCAGCCTTTACTGTGGAACGAAGGCCACACTCCCTCGAGTGTGATTGGCCCCTTTCTTGTGTCTTCAAGGCGACAAGTCGGTGAAAGTTGTACCGGTGAAACAGCAGCCCCCCGTTTCAGTGGCGGATCTGATCGCAGGCGCCAAGTACGAACTGAGGGTGTACTCCCATGAGCTCAACAGCATCAGCAGCACATCTTTCATCTTTAAGACCAAACCAGGTGAGGCCCCATCTGGCCAGGTGGAACCGGGGTTCCAGCCAGGTGGGCTACTCTGGGTGCAAGTCTTACAGTAGTCATTTCTACGGTAACTCAGTCAAAGCTGGGTGAGTTATTATGGTTTGTTGTTTTTGTTTCCATGCATGTTCTCCTAAAGGTAACCTCAAGTGAGTCAGGATAAGACTTCTATTTTTGGATGTCATCAAGTTTGACTTGGTTGTCTTTATGAGCAGTATCTAATGCACGAGTGGAAGTAAAAGTTGTGTTCCTGTGAGATGGAACTTTGTGAATTATCACAACTCACATGTTCTCTTCTGACAGGTAAATGCTCATATTGTTCACAAATGTACCTCCAGGTTCCTCTTTGATTAGTTTCCATGGACATAATGAGTAACATAACAAGTATAAGCTGAATATACTGATGTGCACCGTAAGATCTTTATGCTCTTGAGATATATACTCTGGTAATTATGATGGACAATGGCATTTATTCTAATTCAGTGCAAATATCTGTAACATTTCAGAGTTACAATGTCTGGCAGCTGTCAAAGAATGTGTCTTCTTTTAGGTTGTACTGAAATTCTTTCTGGGAACAATTATTTTCACACCACAAACCCTTGTACCCCACCTCAAATCCACACACTGTGTAATGGGAAAGAAGACCAACACATTCATGGTAGAGATCCTGGATATGAACTCAGGGCCAATAATGAGATGTTGGTTCTGAGTTGTTGACTTCTGCCGAGCACTCTGCGATGCACTCTGCGATGGTCCTGAAAAGCACTCACTGTGATTCCACTCTTCTTTATTTTCCCCTGTGTGTATATGTGCCTCCAGCCTACATAGACCAGGTAGACATAGCCACTCAAGGCTGGTTCATTGGCCTGATGTGTGCCATCGCCCTCATCATACTGATCCTCCTCATCGTCTGCTTCATCAAGAGGAGTCGCGGGGGCAAATACCCAGGTAAGGCCCCACACTGAGGCTTTGACACCCACTAGAAGACCAATGTTAACCCCACAGAGTCGTCTGAAAAAGGTGCACTGGATGGATTGAAGCTACATCAATACCGAGCAAATGTGATGGAGTCAGTATTCTGCCCATTGTAAACCTCCTGGGTAATTTAACAATATTATTAGGTGGTGTAATGGCGAAGAATATAAATACTGCATTTCAATTTTATTACTCAGAAATGAGATTGTTTTGACGGTTTGGGAGATTCAATTCCTCTGATTGCTGGAGGTCTAGCAGTAATCCAGGAACAAAACATCCCATTGTATTAGCTGAATTGTTCAAAAATGATTGCTAAAACAGTGAGTTAATTCAATTTACTCATCAGACTCTAAGTTATGTCTGCAATAACCAACACAGCAACAGAATTTGAAATCTTCTGATTGGACGTTTCTTAACTCAGTAGTTGGCGCTGAAGTGATTACTGAATTGAGATGTCAGATATTTGAACCTTCGCACTTTTAAACTTGAAGCTTCAGCTGGTAACTTTAATAAAAATGGCTTCAGCATCATATCTGCTCAAACTGTCACTATCAGAGGTAGATAAGATAATCCTTTGCTCCTAACGGCATTTGCTCCCGAAGAAAAACCACCAAATGATGGCACTCATTTTGAAATATGGCTTTTTATATCTGGTGGGATATCTAGGTTTTAGTCTCTTGTTGTGAAGATATATGTTACCTACTTAGCCAGTCTAATACATGCAATCCATGTGACTGCTGCATTTGATTGGTTGCTGATAGAAGTTGTTAAGTTCATGAACTGTTTTGAAATGTTATTGTGCTAGGTGTATTAGTTAAGGGGGAAAACAACAGACCAATCGTCAAAATGTCAGCACCCGCTTTTAATCAGCTGGCACATAAAAATAAAAGCACAAGTCATCAGAGAGCAAACAGCACAACAACACAACTGGCTGCTATTGACCAGGTCAAACATACATGACAAACAGGATGTTTAACTGATTACAGTGTAACAGTGTTGAATATTTGATCTGATACTCAATATTATCATTTTTGCTCCCAAACAAACAAAAAATAAAAACAACTGTATTTTCCTAAATAGTTGTCATGCGACATTGATGCTGATCTACAATATGTCATGATTCAATGCTTTGGAACAGCAGAAGTTAGAATCGTGTTAATGTTTTGCAGTTTCTATAATGTCTAGGTGGTGGTTGCGTGACTGGTTTCGCAAAATATCTGGGTAGGTAATGTAAAAGTGAAGAACTAACACCTAATAATAAGAATGATAACGGAAAAGTGACTAATGAGAGGAAATGTCACATGCACTGACACACCTTACAAATCCAACCCAATATTCTATAACTGCTACTAAAACAGGCTTGCAAGTCTCTCCAAAAGTGCACTGTGTTCCTAATGCATACTACTGAATACTTGAATTACTGAGGCAGAAAACAATACAAACATAGTCACGAAAAAGAATGGAAACACATTTTCACGTTTTCAATTTTAAATGGCAGCAATTTAATTCAAGTCTTTTAGCAAACATCTTGTATCATGTCCTGTTGGTCGAGTTCATTCATTTCTTGTGGCAACATAGAGCACAGTCCACATCTGTTTGCTTTATAGCATCAGTTTATATGCAGCCTGGTTCCTAAACAATGCGCTCACATTAAACTAAAGTGCATACTTGTTTGTTTTCAATGTGTCACAAACACATTTCTATGTGTATGTGTTTGAGCCTATGTTCACGTCACTTATGGATTCACATCTTAATGACGTATATGTCTCACAGGACTTTCACACAGAAGGCCGCTGTACAAGTCCTGTGTGAAATGAAAACCTTGCATTAAATGTTTAAAGTTTCATATGTACAGAACTGTATCTTAAGGAACGCAACAAACTGGCTTTTACGTGAAACTCTTTTACAAAACCTAACCAAGTACTTTTTAACCACATGTTTGACACTGCAACCTTAATCCCAGAGAAAATACTTTTCCCTTTGAAATGGAATTGAGTATGGAATTGTGACAGAGTGTTAGTTAACAGTTTATAAAATGAAGGCTGAAGACAAAGACATGGAACTGTATTACCAGATGAGGATTAACATCATTTCTCTTCAAACTAACTCCAGGAAGCCCTGAGCACATGGATGGTTTTTAATGTCAAATGTAACCACAACAGCAAAATGCTGAACATTGTTGTTCTTTCTTCCTTAGTCCGTGACAAAAAAGATCTCCC
Source organism: Melanostigma gelatinosum (assembly GCF_949748355.1). Lineage (NCBI taxonomy): Eukaryota > Metazoa > Chordata > Actinopteri > Perciformes > Zoarcidae > Melanostigma > Melanostigma gelatinosum. The sequence goes on from NC_136636.1 coordinate 28,031,520, forward strand.
CTTGGACCCAGTAGATCAGAAAGACCAGGACGGCTCCTTCGATTACCAGTAAGTATATACCACAGTGTGACCACCTTCATCAGTGGCTAACTTTGTTTGAACACTGAACCTTTGAAATAATTTGAAGCTCGTTTGTTTTAAGTTGCTAGTGATCAAGGGAATTGGATCAGGTTGTATAACAGCTAAGTAGTATTGTCTCATCTTGTATACTGTATGAAGACATTTTAGTCAGTTAAAGCAATAGAGTGCTGCAGGAATCCTAAACAGAATTGAGGGTTCCCTAATCTCCAAGTCAATGGGTTTTTTAAATGGTTAGATACTTGAAATAATGTATGTGGTTCAGAGATTTTTTTTCTGTGACATAAAATACGTCGGTAAATCATTTTGCAGCTTGTATTTGTCTTAAAAAAGGCGGTTGCTTACATCTGGCTAAACAACTTCCTCTGCAAAACGTCATCACAGACTAAATTGCCTTCACAGCCTTGACATGTGACCATGTTTTTTTAACTTTTGGGATTGGCTGAGAAAAAATCTGTCATCTCTGCAGCACCCACAATGATGGGGTACATAGCTTAGCTTATTTTAAAGGGCCAGTGTGTAACATTTTGGGGGATCTTTTGTCAGAATGTTTTCTTTAGTGTATAATCGTCTGAAAATAAGAATTCTTGGGTTTTCGTTACCTTGGAAGGAGCTGTTTATTTCTACATACTGCCTCGTTTTTACAGAAACAGAACAGACAAACCAAACACTGGGCCATTGGTGTTTTCACGTTTTCCCATCAGCCACTGCAGTTCTCCTACGGGCTTGACACACGAGAGAAGTTTCAGTTGGTTGCAATCTGCATCCTCACTGCTAGACACCACCAGATCCGACACACTGGACCTTTAAAACATTATATTCTTAAAACAGCAAAATCACAAAGGCCTGCTATTCATCGGCACTGCAGGAAAGCTTAGAGCTCTCGTTGAAGAAAATAATCCTTGTTCTGAATATTCAAATTGGCATGGCGTCCATTTCCAGCTCCTTGTAGTGGATATGAGAACTTTAGAAATATGGCAAAGAGACAGATCCAGCATTGTCACAAGCAAGTCATGGAAGCACAGAGGAGGGTTTTCATGCTAGAAATCGTTTCAGTTCAGAGACAATGCTTCAATTATATCGGAGTTTTAGGGCACGGAGGCGCAGCCTTGGTCCATTTGTCCTATAGGTGTGCTAACCATTAGGGCTGGGTATCGACAAATAACCCAGGACCTCGTAGAATTGAAACTTCTCCAGTCAGTGGAGGAACCGCAGGGTGGGTGCTACGCCACCATGAGTTGGTGCAGTGCAGAGCGACGGCGGTTAGCTAGCCAGTGGGACACAGACCTTCCATTCACATGATGGGTATCAAATGAAGTACTCTTATTGGTTTTTGTATAGCTAACGGTACTAGCACTGGTAATGGCATCATCATTTTTACTCATGATTGTTGATGAATCATGGTGAATAGGGCTCCTTCCAACAACAATGCAGGCACATTTGAAAACGCATCTAGTTCTCTCCAAGCTGCTGTTTTTCTCCTCAGAGTGAAGCTTTTCAAAACGGCTCTATGGACACATGTTTCATGTTCTACTGATTACAGAACCCACTAAAAAGCAACAGCTGTTGTTATTATCACATCTTTCAGTATGATGACTAAGCATACACAAGTTCTTAACACAGCTGTTAGCCTTAATTAGCTCGTAGCTTTTATGACCTGTGATAACCCCTGTGTTGTGTAATTGGCTGAAGTCAAACAATAAAAAAGGGATGTTGTGGAATATTTCTTAAACTATTCGGGAGAAAAGTGTAAAGTGTTTTCAAATCAATGTCAAATGAAACAGAGTCTTGATGAAGGATCAAAGTTGTAATGGTCAATTTATTTGCTTGCAAGCAAAAGAGAGAGCAGTTCTCAACAGACACGTATCGCAGAGTCTTGTGAGGAGTACCCTAAAATCATCTTCATGCATGCTACCTTTATACCCACAGACAAGAGAAACCAGCTGAAACAGGCAATGTCTGGTGTATTCCCTGCAACAATAAAAGTAGGCCTGGTTCTATGTCGAGGTTATACATGGCCTGCAATTGTCTTCTCCTGTGCTCTTTGACCTATGTGGATGTTTATGTTAAGGTGGAGGTTTATGATACAGCTATGTGGATGTTTATGTTAAGGTGGAGGTTTATGATACAGCTATGTGGATGTTTATGTTAAGGTGGAGGTTTATGATACAGCTATGTGGATGTTTATGTTAAGGTGGAGGTTTATGATACAGCTATGTGGATGTTTATGTTAAGGTGGAGGTTTATGATACAGCTATGTGGATGTTTATGTTAAGGTGGAGGTTTATAACACAGCTATGTGGATGTTTATGTTAAGGTGGAGGTTTATGATACAGCTATGTGGATGTTTATGTTAAGGTGGAGGTTTATGATACAGCTATGTGGATGTTTATGTTAAGGTGGAGGTTTATGATACAGCTATGTGGATGTTTAGGTTAAGGTGGAGGTTTATGATACAGCTATGTGGATGTTTAGGTTAAGGTAGAGGTTTATGATACAGCTATGTGGATGTTTATGTTAAGGTGGAGGTTTATGATACAGCTATGTGGATGTTTATGTTAAGGTGGAGGTTTATGATACAGCTATGTGGATGTTTATGTTAAGGTGGAGGTTTATGATACAGCTATGTGGATGTTTATGTTAAGGTGGAGGTTTATGATACAGCTATGTGGATGTTTATGTTAAGGTGGAGGTTTATGATACAGCTATGTGGATGTTTAGGTTAAGGTGGAGGTTTATGATACAGCTATGTGGATGTTTATGTTAAGGTGGAGGTTTATGATACAGCTATGTGGATGTTTATGTTAAGGTGGAGGTTTATGATACAGCTATGTGGATGTTTATGTTAAGGTGGAGGTTTATGATACAGCTATGTGGATGTTTAGGTTAAGGTGGAGGTTTATGATACAGCTATGTGGATGTTTAGGTTAAGGTGGAGGTTTATGATACAGCTATGTGGATGTTTAGGTTAAGGTGGAGGTTTATGATACAGCTATGTGGATGTTTAGGTTAAGGTGGAGGTTTATGATACAGCTATGTGGATGTTTATGTTAAGGTTGAGGTTTATGATACAGCTATGTGGATGTTTATGTTAAGGTGGAGGTTTATGATACAGCTATGTGGATGTTTATGTTAAGGTGGAGGTTTATGATACAGCTATGTGGATGTTTAGGTTAAGGTGGAGGTTTATGATACAGCTATGTGGATGTTTAGGTTAAGGTGGAGGTTTATGATACAGCTATGTGGATGTTTAGGTTAAGGTGGAGGTTTATGATACAGCTATGTGGATGTTTATGTTAAGGTAGAGGTTTATGATACAGCTATGTGGATGTTTAGGTTAAGGTGGAGGTTTATGATACAGCTATGTGGATGTTTATGTTAAGGTGGAGGTTTATGATACAGCTATGTGGATGTTTAGGTTAAGGTGGAGGTTTATGATTCAGCTATGTGGATGTTTAGGTTAAGGTGGAGGTTTATGATACAGCTATGTGGATGTTTATGTTAAGGTAGAGGTTTATGATACAGCTATGTGGATGTTTATGTTAAGGTGGAGGTTTATGATTCAGCTATGTGGATGTTTAGGTTAAGGTGGAGGTTTATGATACAGCTATGTGGATGTTTATGTTAAGGTAGAGGTTTATGATACAGCTATGTGGATGTTTATGTTAAGGTGGAGGTTTATGATACAGCTATGTGGATGTTTAGGTTAAGGTGGAGGTTTATGATACAGCTATGTGGATGTTTATGTTAAGGTGGAGGTTTATGATACAGCTATGTGGATGTTTAGGTTAAGGTGGAGGTTTATGATACAGCTATGTGGATGTTTAGGTTAAGGTGGAGGTTTATGATACAGCAGGCGCTGTCCGTCTAAGGAGAACTAAGCAGAGAGCAGAATAAAAACATTTTTTCCTATTACAGGGATCAGAGAGAAAGTGGAAGGCAACAGAAGGCAGATAGAACCTCTTATTATCTAGCCAACGTTATCCAACATCAAGTACCATTCGACAGCAATGATGTCGTCAACCTGTTGACCTTCTGGCGTTTCTATGGATGGCTAGCTTTTAAAAAATGACTGTTTGAATAGTATTGAATAGCTGTCTAGCTCAAACAACTGAGGCACCATGTCGTCCTGCTCGCCATCCTAAATCTGGACGAAAGGTCTTAAACCTTTTCCTTATGACAGAAAGCTCATTTGTGTGTTGTGCAGTGGTCTTCTGTGAGTATAACATATACAGTATGTCATGTGCAGTATGTGTTAGTAAGTGATGTGTCTTTTGCTCCCTCCAGGTCCCACTGATCTCTGTGGCTTCATTCCTCTTAATGAAGAATGAGTCCGTCTGTTCTGTGTCCGTCCACTTTGACTAAAAAGATGTTGAATTTAACCTGCTTTCTAAATCCAAGCTGCACATGTCATGTTGTAACTCCGCTGTGTGAGAGTGGCACTAACACATTTCTCTCTAAGTGTAGACAGGAATGAGAAAGGGCCTCTGAATGTTATTGACTTTGGATCACAGTATGAATGCCTCCAAAGAGCCGGGATCAGCATTTATTATCACCTGCTGTGCATAATACCGTGTGATTCATTTTATCTCCAGTGTGTGAGATCCTGTTGAGCTCTTTAATCAATAACAAGTCTCACGTTACTCTAATACCAACCCTTCTCTTACAGTCAAGGTCATTGCTTTGCTCTGATTCTGACCCAGACTCCACTCAGCTCTTTGTGTGTGTGTGTGTGTGTGTGTGTGTGTGCATGTGAGGATTTACATGCATGTATCATGTGGAGGTTGTCCTCCTCCTCTCCTCTTTCTCTCTCTGCACCCCCTTCTCTCTCTCGCTGTCTCCCCTGTGTCCTCACGTCTCGTCCCTCTCTCTCCCCCACGCTGAAATGGGTCGTCTGTCCCTGACAGGAACGAAAAGGAGAACAGGTACTTTGGTTTTCAGCACGGCATCTCTCTTGGCCTGTGCATGTCGGGGGGAGCAGGTGTTTCCCCTGAGCTGGGGAGAACGTGGGCTGGATAAGGTGTAGCTGATTTAAGGAGACCAAACAGGATAATGTGCCTGATCAATGCAGGGCTGGCTCTTTGGTCAGTCTGCAAACAGCCTTCATTCAAGACGTAAGCAGCAGTAGTCCAACTGGCTTTTAAAGCACTGCTTGAGCAATGTGATAGACATGATTTAGCCATAGTGATTGATTGTAATTAGCAGAGATGAATAAGATTCAGTTCGTGCCAGGCTTTGGTTCCTTTATGGGTGTCAAACTGTCAACCAAACTATTTCATCTTCAAGGCCAGGGCCCCCTGGCTCTGCAGCATTCTGGTTCCATGATGGTCACATGACAAGTGACACAGACAGGGCAAAGAAAGACGGACAAAGCCGAGCTTTGGTCAGTATCTATGTTTATTGCACTCATAAAATATATTTTATTCAAACCCAAACCCAGAGAAAAAAATGGTAGACAAATATTTCCTATAGAATTGATTCCCTGGTTTCAATCAGCAGGCTTTTGTCAGTGAATAAGAGACGATGTGACATTTTCTTTAAAGTGAATGAACACAATAAAGACACAACACAACTAAAACTCAAGGGCAGCAAGGATCGATGTGATGGGGGGGCTTCTCTTAAAACGAGTTTAAAAACCTGCCATGGTTTGGATGTTTCGCCAGAATGAAGTGCATTGCAATCGTCTGGATTCCCTTTTTTAATTTTGCAGATGAAAAAAGATATTTTTTAAATTGTCTTAGTAGAACAAAGCAGGACTGCACTGCTTTAGTCAGCGGAGCGTCAAAAGACAACTCTGAGTCAATAAGTAGAGCTAGTTCAGGGGCCTCTTTTTCAACATGATTAAATCAGGCACCCAGGCTAGACTGTTGATTGTTGATGCTGCTCATGCTGGAGGTCCCTAACCTTTTTTTGGTTTAGGTGTAGACCACAAATCGTTGATCCAGTTCTGTTTCCGTACAGACTAAACAATCAGCTCTAAATGTATTTGTTTTGAGCCAGGCTATTGGTTTCCACCTGCATCTAATCTTTATGCTAAGCCAGGCTTATATCATGAGGTTGATATTGATCTCATCTTACCAGTGTAAAAAAAGAAAGAAGATAAGTGTATCTCCCAAAACGCTGAACTGTTGCCTGGTGACAAGTCAGCGTGAAGACAAATGAACCAAAGTCTTTCTTTGTGCTTCGGTTTGGACAAAGGTGGGCAGGTGGGATCACTGCCGTTGTAGCAACAGAGCACTTCTTTTTGCATGAGGCTAACTTTGACAAGCCTGTGGACGCCTTGGGGCAGGCTCCCCAAACTGAGACATACTCTATAAAAACAGATTCATCACAAAATATCCTCCCTGCTGGTGACTTTTCGGCTTTTAAACCACCGTTACTTGATAAAAATGAACATAATTACAATCCACAGTTGACCAAGATGAAGGGAAATAATATTTCAGGTAGGATGTGTTATCTCTCAGAACACAGCAGAGCAGCTGCTGAGGCTGTATTAATGTTCAGAACTAGATATAAAATGCCTGTGGTTAATCACAGCCGTGGTTCAGCCCAAGGCTCTCATAGAATCACATGGAAAGAGCACATTAGCAGCCAAAGCTCAATTAAAACACAGACCATGGCCCCCTGCAGCACAGTCAAAAGTTCCATATATTCTGTTATTGTATGGCTCGAAGCTGCTCTTTATCGAGCTCAGTATTGGAGCATTATTACACAAGTCCATTCATCTTAATGGGATATTGCCTGTGCATTTGCGTTACCCTGAGTTGCACATGGAGCAGTCATAGAGAAAGAGCTTGTGTGGAACTGTAAAAGGCTCTTCATGGATCAGCTGTTCCAGCAGAACGAGGGGACGTGATCCCAGAAAGCAGCCAGAGAGAACAGAGAGAACAGTTTTTTGTTCCAGCCAAAGGCACTAACATGTTTTTCACCCTTCCAGAGGTTAATTGCATTGTTTTTTCCTCCGCCGGCTGACATTTAAAAAGCATCCGCCACCAGGTGCACAGGGTGAGAGATGGAGAGTGAAATCAATCTGTGTTGTAGTGAGGGCAGAGAGGCAGGATGATCTATGTTTGGGACGATTTGACACCCTTCAGGAAACTGTTTAGGCAACAAAGAACTGGAGAAACAATCGTCGGACAAAAGATTGAACAAACACATGTTGTGACCTTAGATATATGAATCTTAGCAAATACGGGAACACTTTCTTTGATGACCATGTCTATAATGATTTATAAACATCAATTTGTATGAGTTAAAATCTGCTTTTGCACTGTTGAATTATACGTATAAGCACTCATTAATATTCATAATGCTTTATAACAATAATCATAACACATTATAACGAATTTAATAATGACTTAAGTATCATAATACTTCATAATTGCTGGTCACTCATTGACATTTATTGCAAGGATCATAGTTTGTTGTAACTCCAATAGTTGTAACACAGAATAATCTTTTTCTAAAGCAATATGATCACTGTTATAATGCATTCAATTGTGATAATAAGTTACTCTAAGTAGTCACTGTTTGCTTTCAGTGAACAAAAATGTTTGCAATGTTTTGTGTTTCTCCTGCATACATTGAATGATATTTTTTCACTTTAATTATAGCAAACCACATTAAAATGCATTATAACGGTGATGATAATGTATTATAGAATGTTTCTAATGTATTACTACTATTGGAGTTGTACACTATGATCATTGCATAAAATAAATTTCAGTGAGCGACCATCAAATATGAAGTATTATGATAGTTGACCATATAAGTCATTATAAAATGCTTTATAATGTGTTATAATTGTTATAAATCATTATGACCTATAATAACAGTGCTGTAAACAGATTATAACACACTATAAGTATGTTAATAATGCCTAATAGACATGGGCTTCATAGAAAGGGTACTTAGAAGTAAAAGCATCAGGAATGATGGACTATTTCTTCTCCTGTTGGCTACATCTGGTTTTGCATTCTGTCTTCTTTCTGAGGTTCCACACTATTTTAGTGTGTAGGACAAGAATGAAACAGCAAAAACTGTTTTACTTGCATGAAAAACACAAGATTTTATAGTGTAGCTCAAGGATAAATCTAATTTATTACGACCTTGGTCTTCATTTACATAGTTGTCCATTAGCATTTTATAAATTGCTGAGATCTGTGAATGCAGCAACATCACTTTAAAGTCAGATGGGTCAAGAAACACCAGCATGCAGGTTGTAAACAAACCTCCAGGTCATTTATTTAGAAAAAAAAGCAAAGGTGAACGGTGAGAATTTTCATCATATTTTATAGATCCACTGCCTGTTTCAACTCATTAGTTGTGCACACACAGTTTTCCCGTGTAATGAAGGGTACCCAGTTTTACCTCCACATAAAGTGGTTTGGACATCGTTAGTGTACGATTGGATCCAAACATCATGAGGTGTGGAATGATCAGATACCGGGCTGTGACAAATAATAATAATAAACGGATTGACTGCTTGTGTTTGTTGCCCCATTAAGCTTTGTAGTAGTGAAGTCCCCGTATTCCCATTTCTCAGCAACTGGTGACATCACTGCTGTTGCTAATAGGAATGGTGGCCAAAACCCCCCCTGTTCACAAAACAAGGCCCAAGTTGTAACAAGCTCGAATTAGATGATACATGCTGCCCTTTTCTCATACAGACAAAAATATTGTTACCCTGGTATTATTATTTCAATCAAAACTCAAACATCTGTCATGCAATTAGGGTTATGATGATTTAAATGTTTTAACCTCCACCCTTAATATTTATATATATATATTAGGGGTGTAACGATACGCGTATTCGTACGAGGTACGAGGCTCACGGTTTGGTACGCATGACGAACCGAATACATTTGAATAAAAAAACCAACAAAAAAAAAAACCTTTATTGAACCAGGTAGTCCCATTGAGATTAAAAATCTCTTTTGCAAGATGTAAGTAACAATACAAGATGTAAGCAAGATGTAAGTAACAATACTACATAACATTAAGGAGCAGTTTTTGTTTTTTATGCTTATGTGTTGCTAAGAAGACACCCCAGAAGATGGGTCACTCAGGTATAGTTCCATCATTGTTCAAAGTCAAAGAATAACTTGATGATGTTAGTTGTAATGAATAAATATATTTTAAAATCAAGTACATTTCTCTGGCATTTATAGTTTTCTACTGTACCGAAACGTACCGAACCGTGAATTTTGTGAACCGTTACACCCCTAATATATATATATAAATACATATAAATGTTGGTGTTATGTTGTCCCCATCTGTCTTTTCAGTATCTGTGTATTTATGCATGTCTGGTTGTCCATCTGTGTCATGACTGTCTTTGTGTTCTACCCTCCCCACTTTATGTCTGTGTCCTTTGTCTCTTTTTGGGATTTATTTTCCTCATTGGTCCAAAAGGTCTCTTGAAAGGTACTGTATGAAAGGAGAAGAGTCCTCTTAATCCTGCTCTAAGAAAACCTCTTCTACTGTTGCTCGTGTGCAGTGCATTTTAATTGATTAATGTCTGTTGGAGTAATTCCACTTTGTTAACATCCTAATGAGTTTTATCCAACAAATAACAGCATTTCTAAGCATAGTTAATCCAATATTGCATATCCCCAATACAAATCTATGAAGTTAAACAGTTCCTGTCATGTTAATCTGATGCTGCAGATTGGCAAGTTCTTTTTTTGCAAGAAAGGTTATCTGAAACTCACTTCCATCCTCTAAGTAACTTCCCCAACCTTTTGCTCTTCTACTAAAAAACTTATCACCTCATCAGATAATTGAATCATTCCCGACTCTGCCCTCCTTCTCTCTGAAGACATCTTGAAGTCACAGAAATAAAGGCTCTCTCCCCGGCTCACTGAAGCTGCTGGTGCGTACGGTCAACAGATGAAAGCAAGCTTTGGCAAATGTGACCGGGGCAGACGGTTTGAGAAAGGCTCTGCCTCTTGGCCACATGTATTTAATTAGCTGTAAGAGATGAAATCTCTAAGCGCTTCAGTGGCACTGGTGCATAGAGAGATGTCCGTCTGATCTGCTGCTGGCACATTCCAAGCATATCGAAACCACGGAGCACACTTACTGCACTGAGTGTGATGCATTCATCAGCTATGATGTCATCTGCACCTGAATCCACAACTTACTTAATTATTTTGAAATAAATACACACGCGCTGCAGTCTGTAAGTATTTTGAAAGTGACACATCTTTTCTTTGTTGGCTCTGTATGCAGCTGTGTCATTTTTGTGACCTGACTTGTTAACATGCAGGCTGCTGAGAAAACGGAGATATTCTTGACTCAATGAATGTTGGCATTGTACGTTTCTGCAAACCACGGGATACACACAATCAGGATGTTTCTAAACCATAAATAACTTTCATAGATATGTTTACAATGCCACATGGTTAACTCTGTGAAACAATTTGTTCGCTTTAGAAAAAATATCATGCTTTGTGTTAAAGTAATAACGTAACTAGTGTGAATAATCACTACTTTATTACATAACGTTACGTAACAAGCGTAAAGTCAAAGTTTACTTTTAGTCATCAACTACCTGTCCCACCAGCCCTTAATTGTTATACTTATAACTTTTATACAATGTAACTTTCGCTCCATATATATCGTCACTTGCTTTAACGAATGCAAAAACATCCGTATTCAACGTAGCCGGGGTTTTCAGAAACGTACAGTGTCGACATTTTCTCCCGGCGACTGGTCTGCTTGACTCGTTAATATTCTAATCGATTAAAACATGCCGACCATGCTCTGGCATTTACCCACTTTATACTCAACGCCCACTCTCTTCTTCCCCTTGTTACATGTCAGCATGTGTTCTGAAAGCGTCCATCGTTTCACTATCTCTGCTTCTCTAACTGTCTCTACTCTGTACGATTCTTTATGTGGATTGATATAATGAATACTGGATTTTGGGTTTCGATCACAGTCACACTTGCTGGATTTGCGCTGCATCTGCTGTGTAGTCTTAATTATTAACATGTCTGGTTTCTAACATGTATCAAGTCTGTGGTTCCCAAAGTGTTTCAGCATGGAACATGATGATTCTGAGAAGCAATGGTGTAGATTTTGTCCTCGCCGAGTAAATCGGAATACATAATGTTTGATAACCTTGAAATGCGATACACAGACCTGAGCAGAGAAAATATATCAAACACCTTTGCATCCTTCGAGTGCACCTCCTGCGGTTATGCTGCTGGCTTGATCTGAGATAAGAAAGCTAATGCTATTCTGTAGCTCTTTCTTGCTGTGCATGACGTTCTCTTCCCCCTAAAATCAGAGTAAGGAGACATGCAGCCATGCTCTGTACTAAGATCAAGCACAGCTCCACAAATGAGGTGCACTGGAGTTCTCGTGCTTAGATCTCAGGTCAGAATATGGCCAACATTTAGCATGTGTATGCAAATGTCTCATATGAATTTTTGACGACAGTATTTATCTCTTTTAATCACCCCTGTCTCCTACCAAATACTCTATAGCTACTTAAGTCTATGTTCGTAATAATTCCACTGGTAGTATTTTTGTCCCAGTCCAGGAAGTGCGATGTTCTTATACTGTACAGAAAGTAAGGTAATCACAGATAATTCAAGCGTATCCTGTGCATCCCATGTGTTAGCTTTAAGGATTAGAGATGTTGTTGACAGTGATCGTTTCAGATTCATTCAGTGTTAACATTTTGTATTGGCAGTGAATAGCTTGCATATAGATTCAATCTTAATCCAGGTAATTTTTTTTCCAATAAAACCTATTAGTTTTAAACAAATTAGTTTCATCTGAACGTAAATTTTAGGAGACAGGGTTGCTTTTAAAACATAGAGGCGAATACTGTATAGTGTTCTGCAAAATCGACTTATAACTGTATATCAACAAGCATCTTTGGTATAAGATGCTAATGCAGCTGTCTTTTTAAAGGTTAGGTTCGGATTCTATCTTGATACAGTACTCATATGCCATACGCATCTTATTCACGGTGCTGTTAACCTGAAGCACGAAGTACACATCAATCTGGGGAAGTACCGGAAGTAAACAAGTCGCCAGGGCTGAGGTGGCGTCCCCCCACAATACACGCATGCTTTGGAGCGCAAGCTGTCCTAAGAAGTGTACAATGCTAGTTTTTTGCTAGTTTAGCTAGCTAATATAACAAAATGTAATTCTAACTAGGGAAACATAATGACCACAAAATAAACATCGCTTAAGTAAATATCCACTTGAGTTGGCTGAAGCCTCATATGAGCTTTGGCTGAACTTAAGAATGCACATTCATAGAACATAACTGTGGATTTAGTCCCGTTCACTCACAGTGTAGTCGCTCTACCGAGGAATTGCTTCATGGGGAGTATAGTATAGGAGCAATAAATACAGAGAACTCTTTCAAATGACATATAGCATGTGAGTACTTTATTCATATTATTCAAACCAATCCTGGAAAAATGGAAAAGAAATGACTCATAAAAGTCTAAATTCTAGTCTAATAAGACCTGAGTGAGCTGAACATTGTCACCAAGAGTAGCTGAAAATAATTATGATTAACATCATTTCTTTACCTGCAATCCGCATAACCTTTCACTTCCCCCTTTTAACCCGTGCCGATGGGGACAACAGGGTCCTAAACTCCTGCCGACACTGAATCCTGCTCCTATTTTAACCTTCCACTCTGCTCTCCATCCACCTTTGCAGCAGCGACGAGGACAACAAGCCTCTCCAGGGCAGCCAGACGTCGCTGGACGGCAACGTGAAGGAAAGCGACGACAGTCTGGTTGACTACGGCGAAGGTGGTGACGGCCAGTTCAACGAGGACGGCTCTTTCATCGGCCAGTACACGGTGAAGAAGGACAAGGACGAGACAGAGGGCAACGAGAGCTCTGAGGCCACCTCGCCCGTCAACGCCATCTACTCGCTGGCCTAGCGTTGTTGCGCCGGTGGCCCCCCTCTGACCTGAGGGCGTTACGACAAACCACAGCACCATACACCAGACACAAACACACACACATGAATATATTACTATAGGAAACAGAAGGAACGCAGCAGGGCCTGTCTGGAGACTGCATAGGTTTCCCTCTGCAGATGAAGTCACAGGAACACGGGGGTGGAATTAGACCACAAGCCTTTATTTTAGTTTCCAGCTCACAGAAATTGGCCCATTGGAGGTGGCGTTTGGACAAAGAGGACAGTGCTCGTCTTCCTCGGCTCTCTGCCTGCCCTTACACAGACTTGAAGTGTGCCTTCGGGGCAGCTTTCACCACTTGGAGGAGTTCTCTTGAGATTTTTCTTTGGTTTATTTCTGCTCCGAACATTTCCAGTGTCCCCGCTCTCCCTCCCGATGCGCCCCTCATACCTCTGTAGCGTCCCGGTAAAGTACACAGAAGAGGTCCCGTTCACACACACACACACACACACACTGGCCCGTTCTTTAACATATCAGCTTCTAACCATCAAACTCAACAGGATGCCGGCAGATATGTTTATCATATTGATATTTACGCAATGAAAGATTTTAGTTTTTCCACAGCTAGCAGACGAGTCATTGAATCTTAAAGAGTGCTGTATTCAGTCCTGGCACACATTTTAGTGCCCTGCAAAACTATGCACCATCACCTCCATAGCATTCTGGGTTTAACCTGGTTAGTAAAAGTACATGTTTCGGGTTTCTTTTTTACCACTCGCAGGCTAAATCACATGCTTTTATTCACTCTGCCTTGTACAATGTGGTGGACATGTTTTTCTTACCTCTACTCCAATCTTGTAGTGCAGATGTTCAAAATGGCCGCCACAAGAAAGGCTGTTTCTAACACAAGCACCAAGCTCTGCTACAGTATGTTATAAATGACAAATATTATTTTGGAGCATGGTAGTAACTTAGTGCAAGAGAAATGGAAAGCAACAGAGAGGAACGTTAGCTTCGCTTGAGAAACACCAGTAGACCACAACCCAGTGACTTCCCTAGTTAGCATGCAGGCTAATGCTGCATTCATGTCAAATGAGAACAGCTGTGGGTTGACAGCGGACATGTTCACAGATGTTTCTGTTTTTCTTTCGACTTTGGTTTATCAATTGTTACAGGTGGTACTTTTGAAAGTATGTTTTATACCAAACCAGACATTGCTATGTCAATCCAACATGGTGATCACATAATGGCTTATCATGACAGGAAAAAGGGGTTTTATAATGGATATATTACCTGGATGTATTTTTTTCAATTGTGACACCAGAATTTTGGAAGTTTGGGGTCCCAACCCCAAATTTCCAAATCATTTTTTAGCTCCTGAAAGTTGAGATGTGTAATCATTTCAAGTTGGAAATGTCCACGTTCTCTCCCATGGGATATGAATGCAGCATGAGAGGCTAGGATCCTTAGGGTGTGTTCAGACTATCAATGCCTTTCATTTTGCCCACAAAACGTTTTGTCTTTTTTCATTGTTGCTGGGCAACCACCAAATGAGTGCTAACATTAGCTTAACACAAACCACGAACATTACGCTTCTTAATAGTTGATAGCAAAGTTTTTAATTCATGAAAACTACTTCCCTGAAATGTCAAAGAACATACTAATCTTCCTTCACATTTGTAAAAAAAAGAATTCACGTGCACTTCTGTTAAAACGTGAGGCAAAAGTGAGTGCTCAGCAAAAGCAGCGGGCAAAAAGCTTCACTCTCATTAGAAAAAGCTCTGTCTGACCGGGACCTTAAACAATCAATATAGAGACGTTAGCTGTCAGCTAGCTAACTAGCATAGAGTTCTGTCAGTCACTCCCCTCCAGACTGCTCTCTTCTCTTGTTTTCGCATTTTCATGAATTGGAGCCATAAAGCCTCGGAATAGCCACAAAGTTTTGCTTGAGTGTCAGCATGGACACATCTTTGGCTCAACTCATTTAATTCATTTGTGCATTAACTTTATGTGCAATCACAGCATTTTCCTGGTGTTTGGTCTGAACCCACCTTTACAGAAGGATCGACACCTCTGTCCCGCCCTCTAGTTTTTATAAATGCAATTAGTGTGTTGATCATTAAAGACTAAAAAATGAAACAGCGTTAGGGCCGCATAGAACACTTGAATTAAATGACCAGATTTACAGCATGAAAATATATACATCAAATTCACGGCCACCTTTGAAATGAAACGTATCAACTAGTTTTTTTGCAGAAGAAGAAAGAAAAAAGAAAACTGTTTGAGTAACATAACTTTTTAGAAACTAATGTAAGCTCAGTATTCCACTTGTCCAACAACCATATTTGTCACGTCATTGTTGGCCCTTGACTGATGGACTGACAGTGTTTCTTTATTTTGTACTAGATGTTCACATTCGGTTCACAGCATCATTTTGGTACTCGTACTTTAGTTACCTGCTACTCAACAGCACTATTAAAACCTCCACTGCTGAATTCGAAAAATCTTTACTGCAGTTAGCGACTGAAGTTCACATTGTATTTCAAATATTTATTTTATATTTCTATTTATTACATTATGTGAATAGTATTAATATTAGTACTTAATTTAATAATTGTTGGATACACATTTTTGACCAACTAATTTTGTTGATTCACGCCAGAATTAAGCCAGAAATAAAGACGTCTCCAGAACCTGTCATTGTTCATCACGAGAAGCATTAAACACAATATGTTCCAGATATTTGTGATATTTGTAGCAGCTGGCTTTTCTGCTGTAAACAAAACAACATACTTGTCATGTTTATCTGTTCATTGTGCTGCTCTTCTCGTACTCATGTCGTATTACAGTTACTCTGTGTTGTTATTCAGATTCATGTAACATAACCTTTCCACCTCACAGAAAATTAATATTGTTGCTTATTGTTCATTTGACATATATTCTGTACATGTAGGTCCTGAAAAAAAACCTCTTATATTTGTAA
This sequence comes from Melanostigma gelatinosum, assembly GCF_949748355.1. Lineage (NCBI taxonomy): Eukaryota > Metazoa > Chordata > Actinopteri > Perciformes > Zoarcidae > Melanostigma > Melanostigma gelatinosum. The sequence goes on from NC_136636.1 coordinate 28,047,482, forward strand.
ATATTTCAAAGTCGATTCCCCCAGAAAAATGCTTTATCAGAGAAAGAGACAAAAAGTCACAATTCTGTATCCACCAAGCAACATGTGACAGGTGCATCTTTAGTCTGTCGTGCACCTTTGTAATGTAGCTTTGTCTAACATTTGCACTCTGAAAAAATAACGAGAATCATCCTTCACTCAATGTTGGCCTTTGCTTTGACATTGTGACACATGGTCACTTGTTTGATGATAGATTGGATTCTATATTGTGAAAGAGGAACACGTTAGATGCTCTATGATGTAAATAAGACGTAAGTGCTCCTGCAATATTCTGTTTGTAGCATTGTCGCACACAGACTGCTAGTAGGCCTAAAAGAACATGCATTCATCGAGGTATTGGAACAAACTCCTCTCCTTTTACCTGCATAGACTCCTTCACCTAACATGCCTATTGTTGCATAGCTAGTCTCATTTCATGGCCCTCCTTATGGGACCAATTCATACTTTCGGAGCATGCAGCTCAAAATTTGTAACCGGACTGTACGGTGATGGCGCATGCTCCAGTTTTGTTCCAGACTCCGGTCCATTTGGTGGCGTATGCTCATCTAGCTGGTTTGCCAAGAAGAAGATGACAACAAAGAGGATGCTTTTGAAGAGAGGTTGTGCAAAGAGATTCAATAGTTTGTCTACAAAGGAACACAAAGACAGTCAAATGGCGTTACAGCTACCAAATGGAATGGAGTGTGGATCGGGAAATGCGCATGCTTGGAACGCCAGACCGATGCAGGCCCTCAACTGTAGTGGAACCGTGTGCGGGTCGAGTCTGCTCCTCTACAAATGAGACTGTCGAGTACAGAACAGGTGCAACACATTATGATACGTTATCAGAAAAAGGGTAGAAGTGTTAAATACTGTGATAAATTTGGGTAAGTTCACTAGTTGACACCTGACAGTGAAGCAGGTTAAAAGTGCAAATAACTGAGTATAAATCTGTAATGCCAACGTCTGCAAACCAGAACAAACAGTGGATTTTGCTGCCAACAGTCACTGTTCACATCCTGCTTTACATTAGTCAGCATTATCTGACATAATTACAAGTTGAAAAGGATTGCCTAAATGCACAATTAAACATGTGACTGGCCCACAATGGATTGACCAAATTTGAGCAAAAGAAGGCTTTAATTCCTTGCTCATTTGGAGGAGCCTTCTAATTAGGGCAGACCTCGCTGATCTGTTATAATATTTTCAATTTGCAGACTTCGAAGGAGGAGGCCCCTAAAATCAAACACAACATATAATCCATTTTGAAAAGAGTCCCGACCTGGTATTTCTCACCCCTTTTTAAAACAAAGAGATGTCTGATTCTCCAAAAACACGACCTCTCCGTCAGTAATCCCCTCTTCCAAAAACTCATGTTCCCTTCTGTGTCGTTGCAGAAACTCAAAGCAATATCCTCTGAGTGTTAATCAGCTGGGTGTTTTCTCGGATGCCATCGTATGTTGGTGTGACCACAGCGGGTTGTTAGTTTGAGGCACCGAGCACAGACATTTTGACAAAAACAGGAGACCGCTGCTGAAATAGAAGAAAACAGACAGAAAAAGCACTGAGGGATCAAACATGGAACATATAAGTCTGAATTCTCTCACCGGACTTGTTTTCCTCCAGATCTGGAACCCTGCACCCCCTTTTCCCACATGGCCTGCCCCCCCCCCCCCCCCCCCCCTCAAGTGGATCACAGTGGTGAAATGTTGTAAACTGGCTATATAACAAAGAAAAGAGAATTATGCATATTTGCTGATGAACAGTGCTTTTTTCTTGTCCTTTTATTCGTGCAAGCCGACTCTCTTTCTACTGTCTACTGACCTTTAATGGGGGAACAGAAGATGTCAATGTGCAGCTTTGTGTTTTCCTTCATTTCAAAATGCTGCAATGTGTAGAATTCGACTGATGCACACACGAGATTTACAAATGGATTTCTTTTTAACGATTGATCACAGGCTTTTTTATATGAATTATCATGTTAGCATCTTCTTGTTTTTACTATATGTATCAGAGCAGCTCATCAAAGTCTCGCTTCAACACGCAAAATAACAGCTTTTGTAAGGTACATACTCAACAGAAAATGGCATAAATATATTCACCATGTATGCGTGTATGATGAGATGTTGCAACTTCTGCTAGCGACGCCTTCTTTATAGTAAAGCTATCTCCTTTTCTCTACCTCCCGACTTCTGGTCTCTCTGTTCATATCGGAGCTTTTGTCATGTTGTCTAAACATTTTGCTGTAGCTTTAAAGAAACTAAACAAGAAAAGAAAAAAACACAAAGACCAGATTTTGGTTTGTCTGCTGCAGAAAATACTAGGCCCCCTCAGGTAATGTCATGCAGTCTTTAGCAGCTATTGAAGTCATCAATTGACAATTGTGATTCTCAGACCTGAGTAAGTTATGTGTTGATTATTTCATCACAGATACACCTGACTGTCTTCAGATGCCAGATTGAGCTCATTATCAGCCAACCATCACTGTCTTGCCATCTAGCAACCACTGTCATTTCCAAATGCTGACGCCATTGATAAATTGCCTTGAAGTAGTATTATTCATTCACCATGGTAGGGGCAGGGGGCAGGCGGGGTAAAACCCTTGACAGGTCCATTGCGATATCCGACCTACTGTGTGGGCAATTTAGACTTTCCAGTGTTCAGAAGAATCTCTGACAAAACAAGAAGAACACACGTTCTGTAGTGAGGCCCCAGGGTTTAGCAGCTCCTTTCACAATGCGTATCACCTTCACCGGTTTACTGCCCATCTCTCGGTTAAGCAGGGGCCAATCGAAGAGAGAAGGTGCTCCGCAAACCTTTTTGGGAATTAATTGATGAATTAGCCAATGTTATCTTGAATTCTCTCACCTGGATTAAATAAATAAAGTGAATAGGCCGAACAAATGCCATTTTATAAGAAATGACAAATCACGTACAGTGCTATACATAAACATTATTTGATTGAAACACTGGTGGATTTCAACTTTTTTCGTGTATGTCTATTTCTTATGTTCTTTACTTTATGTTCATATTATTTTCCAAGTTTTAATGTGAACTTAATCAGCCAACCTATTAGACCTATTTGAGAACTTGCCAAATTGTCAGCAGAAAGCAAAGCAAGATTGACCAGTTATCAGATAATCATTCTACCACTCTACACCATACCCTGTTCTCTACCATCCTACCCTGTTCTCTACACCCTACCCTGTTTTCTACTACTCTACCCTGTTATCTACACCCTACCCGGTTCTCTACCACTCTACCCTGTTCTCTACACCCTACCCTGTTCTCTACCACCCTACCCTGTTCTCTACACCCTACCCTGTTCTCTACCACTCTACCCTGTTCTCTACACCCTACCCTGTTCTCTACCACTCTACCCTGTTCTCTACACCCTACCCTGTTCTCTACCACCCTACCCTGTTCTCTACACCCTACCCTGTTCTCTACCACTCTACCCTGTTCTCTACACCCTACCCGGTTCTCTACCACTCTACCCTGTTCTCTACACCCTACCCTGTTCTCTACCACCCTACCCTGTTCTCTACACCCTACCCTGTTCTCTACCACTCTACCCTGTTCTCTACACCCTACCCTGTTCTCTACCACTCTACCCTGTTCTCTACACCCTACCCTGTTCTCTACCACCCTACCCTGTTCTCTACCACCCTACCCTGTTCTCTACCATCCTACCCTGTTCTCTACACCCTACCCTGTTCTCTACCACCCTACCCTGTTCTCTACCACCCTACCCTGTTCTCTACCATCCTACCCTGTTCTCTATACCCTAACCTGTTCTCTACCATCCTACCCTGTTCTCTATACCCTACCCTGTTCTCTACCACCCTACCCTGTTCTCTATACCCTACCCTGTTCTCTACCATCTTACCCTGTTCTCTACACCCTACCCTGTTCTCTACCACCCTACCCTGTTCTCTACCATCCTACCCTGTTCTCTATACCCTACCCTGTTCTCTACCACCCTACCCTGTTCTCTACCACCCTACCCTGTTCTCTATACCCTACCCTGTTCTCTACCATCTTACCCTGTTCTCTACCACTCTACCCTGTTCTCTACCACCCTACCCTGTTCTCTACCACTCTACCCTGTTATCTACCACCCTACCCTGTTCTCTACCATCCTACCCTGTTCTCTATACCCTACCCTGTTCTCTACCATCTTACCCTGTTCTCTACCACTCTACCCTGTTCTCTACCACCCTACCCTGTTCTCTACCATCTTACCCTGTTCTCTACCACTCTACCCTGTTCTTTACAGACCCAACATTTCCCAAAGAGCAAGCACTGGGTCGACAGTGCCAAGAAAAAACTCCCCATTAACCTGTAGAACCCTTGAGTAGAACCAAGTTCTGGGTGGGCGGCCATCTGCTTCGAACGGTTGGGTTGAGAGAGAGAGATACATAGCAACATGGCAATAACTAGAAAAATAATAGAAATATGGCTAATAATACTAACAGTAGCAGTGGGTAATGAGCAGAACCCCAGCAACAATTGCTGCCACGATCAAGGATCCATGCACAGCCATTACGCATGGCAACCAGTGAGACAAGACAGCACAATGATATCCCAGAATCCAAGTGAGTAACATGCATTAATGAATAAAAGGGAGAGGAGGAGAGATAGCAGCATATCTAGGGGCTGGTCCAAGGCAAGTCTGAGCCAGCCCTAACTATTAATGTGAGCCAGCCCTAACATTAAGAGTTATCAAAGAGGAAAATCTTACTCCTAAATGGGGTGAGTGTGTCTGCCACCTTGACTGAAACTAGGAGCTGGTTACACAGGCGAGGTCCTTGATAGCTGAAGGCTCTGGCTCCCATCCTACCTTTGGAGACTAGCAACCACAAGTAACCCTGCATTCTGTGAGCGTAGCTATTTAAGATATGACGGTGCCTGATCAATTATGGGCCTGTAAGCGAGGAAAAGGATTTAAAATTATATTCTAGATTTTAAAGGGAGCCAATGAAAAACTGGTAATACAGGAGTTTAATGATATTTTTTCCAAGTGTTTGTCAGTCCACGTCTTAAGAAACCTGTTGGAGCGGCCTGATAAAAAGGAATTAGTTTCGTACCAAAGTACCAAATGCGTGAATTCATTTTTCTGCATCGCTTTAAGACAGGATGTGGCTGATTTTTGCAATGTTACGTAGGTGAAAAAAGGCAGTTCCTAGAAATTTTTATTTGTTTTATCTGTGAGTTAAAGGACATATCCTGATCAAAGATAACTCCGAGATTCTTTACGGTAGTGCTGGATGCCAGGGCAATGCCAGCTAGAGAAACTATATCATTAGATAATTCATTTCGGAGGTGTTCTGGGCCTAGTGAGTTTAACATAGGAAGTAGCAGTTCATCCAGGTTTTTATGTCTTCAAGGCATGCTTGACGTTTACAGAACTGGTTAATTTTGTCTGGCTTGATCGATAGTTAAAATTAGGTATCATCTGCTTAACAATTATGTTAATGTAATATTTTCTGACAATATTGCCTGAAGGAAGCATAGAAAAGGTTCCTTTAATGCCAATCAAATATTCAAGTCTCTGTAATAGGATGTGACTACCAATGGTGTCGAACGCATCACTAAGGTCTAACAAGACAAGTATAGAGTCCTTTGTCTGGTGCAATTAGGTCATTATAGTAATTTTCAACAGAGCTGTCTCTGTGCTGTGATGCTTTCTAAATCCTGACTGAAAATCCTCAAATTAACTATTGTTTTGTGGAAAGTCACACAACTGATATAGGTCTATTAGCCAAACCCTGAGAATTAAGAGTGGCCTATAAGAGTTTTGATTACAGCTACCTATTAACAAGGACAATTTGATCATTTCTAGTAAAGAGGTGCAAACTTTATCAAGCAGCCTAGCTGGGATGAGGTCTAGAGACAGGTTGATGGCTTAGCCTTAGATGAAGAAATCCTGTGATGTCTGCCTCCCTGCCAAACAGAAACAAACAAACCATTATGCGCCTCACTTACACAAAACAACCATTTGCATCTCCAAAATGTTCCTGAGCTACACGAAAAACACGACTATATGCTTATACTTCCTGACACTGCTGTATTGAGCTTACCCACCATGCTGTTCCCAAAGTTATTTAAGTTTAGGATAAGGGCTAGGATAATAATTTACAATATAATATATATCTGTATATGTCACGCTGATGGTCTCAATAACTTGCTGGATTTGTCACAGTCTAAAAAGCTGGCAGGTTGGCAGCACTGTGTCTGTGTGTGTGTGTGTGTGTGTGTGTGTCAGGTGCCCTCGTGTGAGAGAGGGGGGTGGGGATATCTTTGTTTGCAATGCAAGATTCAGTAGTTGTGTAATTGTAGATGCATTCAGTCTGTTTCATTTCACTGTGTTTCTAGCACCTCCTATATGCCATTTATATTAGGCAGCCTATTCCGGTTACTTTAGACATTTAGACACTATTCCCATTGGTTGTTCAGAGTCACATGATCTGTTCAGAGGTTAGCGGCCATTTTAGTGTCAAGCAAGCCAGATAACAGCATTAATTCAGACTGTCACGCTTCATCCTGTTCCAACCTCCTGTGCCTTCGAGAAGCTTTGTTTGTGAGCAGATTAGATAATTTGTGTTTATAGAAATGATCTCTGCTCACACTTAATTATTTCATAGACTTTATTACTGTTTATTTGAAATTTCACACCACTATTACTGCAACCATAAACAGCCCATGAAGTTGTGCATCTGAGTGCAATTTCTGTGTCTGATTGCAATTACCCATGTGGTAAAGTCTTAATGTAGCTTTTACAAGAACACAGTAGGCAGAACAATGGCAAGGAGAACATGATAAATTACATTTTTCAACAGCAAGTTACAGGTCCTGACCTCAAAACTTCAGACAAGGAATTTAAATGTGACATAATATCTATTTGGAATAATATTTCTGGGCGTGACAACCTTTATGAATGCGCTTCAGTTACCACCAACTCTCTGAAGAAGCTGTAATAATTTCAATGTAACTGCTTGTGGCTATTAGTGCTAATCTTTGTGAATTGGACTATTTTTGCAATGGAGCTCATTCCAATTTTGCGCCTAATGTCGGCCTATTACAAACTTAAACACGTGCATATGGGAGAACTGAGACACTGTGTGCTTAGCAGTGCAGTTAGGGGTGCATTTCACCCTTTGTGGATGCTTTGAGAATTACGTGTTTTTTTGTTGTCCACTTTATGCAGTTATAGTGGCTAAAAAAGCCACAGAATGTGTCCTTAGCTTTATTCTGGCAAGCAGGTTTGCATTTAGTAGCATCAAATATGCAGTATTATGGCCTCCAGAGGCTGGCTTCAAATATCAGCCATCAGGTAATCATATGCAACTGTCAATCAACTTCAGTTTCATTGTTAGACAACTCGCAAGTGTTGGCAAAGATTTAATTTGGATTCAGCAAGCCATGTGAACGATTCTGTATTTTTACCAGGTGCTTTAATTTCCCATGTTGTTGATTTGTGGAGCTTTTTTTTCTTCTTGCCAGTGGACAGGTCAGTGATTCAGGTCAGCATGCATCATGGGCTGGTTTCAAATTGAATGGAAAACAACACCCTGCCAACACAAACTCTCGCTGCACCGCTCAGATGTTGAGGCTCATGTTTAGCTTTGCATGAAAGGCTTTTTTTAACATATTTCAAATGCTGAATACAGTATCACTCCCCAAGACCAAGACAGAGTAAAATAACTTACAGTTTAATTGACAGGTGTCTCAACCCATTACATGGTGTTACAGATTGCTTTTTCCACCTCAACGATCCAGACTTTGCCCAAAATTAGGATTCATGACCTCAAGTGACATCACGTCCATGTTTACTTGCTGTGTGTGTGTCAACCTCTCTCTAGCAAGGATACTATACTGATACATTATACATGATCTGCCCACATCACCCAGTAGAAATCAATGATAATACCTCTATGACCTGCTCCAACAGACATCCCTGTTCCGTGTGTCACGGTTAGGCTTTGCCTCTTGTGTGTGTGTGTGTGTGTGTGTGTGTGTGTGTGTGTTTCTCCCGATTGTTTTCATTCACTTCACCTGTGCTCAATCCCCTGCCCCTGGCTTTTCCCTCTGCACTCATTCAACTCACCTGCCTGCAATCTACTCATCACCCCACACACATATACTCCCCTGCTTTCCCTGTTCTGGTTGTCAGATCGTCTTTGTTCTTCCCCCTGTGTGCTTCATGTTCCGGCTTTGTTCATCCCCGTGTGCTCATCGTGTTTCCAGTGCTAATCCCTCGTTCCTGCATCGTGTCTCCAGAGTTTTCCCTTGTGTTTGTCTCTACGGTTTGTGACTTTGCTTTTTCCCCGTTTTTGGATTTTTTGCTCGCTCCCAGTTGGAGTTGTTTTGAGTTCATGTTTGACTGCTTGGTGCCCATTAAATAACCTTGCAGTCACCTCGTCTCCTGTGTCTGCGCCTGAGTCTTAGCCGAACCAGAAAGCATGTGACACCATGAGCACTTCTTTCTGTCTGGTGCCAAGTCCATGTAACGTCTAAAAGCCTGCATAATAAATCTTTGATATTTTGACTGAGCATTTTTTACAATCATGTTTCAGCCCATAAAGTAACCAAACCAGGGGATATTGATGGATTCCCTGTACCCTGGGATGAAGTGGATTACACCATTCCCATTAAACTGCCATGATTGCTGAGCTCGTATTACACCACAAAACCAACTCGAAGATTAATGAAACACACTACGGCAGTAAATCTAGTTGTGGGTATGACACAAGTGGAAAGAACATGAGGGAGTGGTCTCTTTGGTGGTGACATGTTTTATTGAAGATGGCCTGATCCATTCTGCCTTGACCTCCTCTAGGCTTGTAAATATTAATGTCTAGCCCTCCATAGACTACCGTTTCCACCGCCTTGTACATCAGCGGGTAAAGGCCATTAGCAACCCAATACTTGGACTGGTAGAGAGGCGTGTACTGAGGCAGCCGTGGCCTGGCGTAGCAGTGTTGGGTAATTATTAGATCTTCCTCAGGTTTCTGCAGCAACCGTGCCAAAGGTTGAGAAAATAAATTGAGATTTCTCTGTGATCAGAGTTGACAATGGAGAGCAGGGGTGCGTAGTCTGTTGTTACATATTGTGTGTGTGTTTGCTTCAAGTTTCTTAGTTTAGTAATACGACTTGTATTCGCTCCTTTCATGAAATTCTGAGTAAATGTCAAGTTAAATATGAATTTTGTTATCTCCTGGATGACCAAACCATAATTCAGCCTTGGGCTCAGACGCTGGCAGCATTCTCCATTTCCATCCGCTGCATCTGCTGTTGAGTTAAGATTTTATGAAGATGCCAACTAGGGTCAGCATCATGAATGTGAAGATGAATAGTCTTTGTGGTGGCTGCAAACTAGCCAAACAATCAACTATGAATACACTTGTTGTGATGTTGAGTTAACTTGCCTGTCAGTGTGTTGCAGCCGACCATCCTGGCAAAAGACTGAGCAGCTGCGTCACACCTCTTCTTCTTCTTCTTTAAATTTGATTGGCGGGTCGCAACCAACTTATATAGGTGCATACCGCCACCTACTGTACCGGAGTGTGCAGTTTCAGGGTAACCTTTTCTTCACTGTTTCCACCTAAATCCTACGGTCTAATCCCGTTTCTTTAAGGAATCGCAACAGTGCTCTGCAGCACTCCCGGCATTCTCCGTCCACTGCCAGAACTCCCTCCAAACTCCACTTCCGTCCCAACTGACATATATTTTGCTTCAAGATGTTCCTGTCTGAATTGTATTTGACATTTCAGGATAACATGCTCCACGTCTTCCGTAACATTACAAATAGTGCACTTATCTGAATCCATTTTTGCCATTAAATACAGAGTTGAGTTAAGTCCTGTGTGTCCGAACCTTAACCTTTATATTATGACCTCCTCTCTTCTATACTTCCCTTTGTATGTCTTCACATTTATGGAATTCTGAATGTTATAATAATGTCTTCCTTTGTTATCGTTGTCCCACTTCTTCTGCCATAACTCCCGTCCTGCCGCTCTTATTAATGCTTCAGCTTCCCCCTTTCCAAAAGGAATTTTCAATATCTCCTCTTCTTTTAGTGTTCGTGCTCTCTTTGCAATCATATCCGCTCTCACATTACCCTCCACACCTACATGAGCAGGAACCCAGCAAAATTGAACAGTAATTCCCAGTCTTTGAAGTCTCAACATTATCAGAGATATTTCCATCACTAAATCCTCTCTTATTGTTTGTTTTGTCTTCAGGCTGTTTAAAGCTGAAGCAGAATCTGAACAGATGACCACTCTCTCAGGCCTGACCTCTTCTACCCATTGCAGTCCCAAGATTATTGCAATAATTTCAGCTGTAAAGACAGACAATCTGACATTAATTTGTTTGTATATTGTCACACTAAATTCTGGTATGAATACCCCTGATCCCACGGGTCCATTCCCGTTATCTTTAGATCCGTCTGTATAAATCTGCATATAGTTATAATAATTATTATTGATGTATACTTGAGTCTCATGTCCAATGTCATACAATTTTCTTTCCATCCATTTCTTCCTCTCTTCTATGAGTGTTCAATCCACATTGTGCACTGGTAGTATCCACGGAGGAACATTTCCCCTCATTACATTGGGCCCATACTCGAACCCAGTGAACCCGTATTCTTTGGCTGTTGCACTGATTGTCCAACCAAACCCTTTGCCTTTACTTTGGGTGTATTCCCAGCATTCATACAGCACATTTGTTACGGGAAGTTCCTCTGCAGATCCCTTTAACTTCACCCAATATGCCAGAGCTAGTTTTGCTCGTCTTAGGCTTAATGGAAGTTCATCAGCTTCTACCAGAAGTGCGTTGTTTGGGGTAGATTTAATTGCACCTACACTAAGTCTTAGAGCTCTGAACTGAATTATATCTAATGCTAGTAATGTACTCTTGGCAGCTGTTCCATAAACCATACATCCATAATCTATACATGCTCGTATAATAGCCCTATAGATGTCCATTAGTGACTGTTTATCTGCTCCCCATTGATGTCTAGAAACTGCTCTCATAACATTGAGCACCTTTTTACATTTAGTTTCAATATGCTTAATATGAGTTCTTCACAAACATTTTTCATCAAACCATAAGCCTAAATATTTAAACTCTGTCACCCTCTCCATACTTTGTCCATATCATTTCAGATGAGTATTGCTTATATTTCTCTTTCTGGTAAATAGCATGTAGCAAGACTTATCAACAGACATCTTAAACCCCCCGTCATACGACCACTTTTCAACATTGATTACAGCCTTTTGAATTTTACTGATCACATGTCTAATATTTCTTCCCCTTTTCCAAATTGCTCCATCATCAGCATGTAGCAAGGAGCCAATATCTCTGTCAATGTCCATAAAGACGTCATTTATCATAATATTAAATAATATAGGGCTAATGACACTACCTTGGGGGATCCCATTTACTATAGTAAATTCTTCAGACACGGCATCTCCAACTTTTACCTTGAATGATCGACCAGACAAAAAATCCAATATCCAGTTATACATCCTTCCACTAATACCTATTTTATGCATTTTAATCAATAGGCCCTCTCTCCACATGGAGTCATATGCTTTCTCTCTATCAAAATAGACTATAGCCATAATCTCCTTCATACTTATTGCTTTCTCTGCCTCGTTGCTAACTTTTATCAATGCATCAAGTGTCGATCTACCTTTACGAAAGCCATTCTGCGATTTATTTAGCAAGCCCCTTTGCTCTATAAAATAAGTTAATCTGCTCGTGATGATCTTTTCCATCCACTTGCACAAATGAGATGTCAGTGCTGTTGGTCTATAATTGCCAGCATTTGCTAGGTCTTTACCAGGTTTACCAAAAGGTAGAATCAAAGCACTCTTCCAGCTGCTTGGCATTACACCTTCCCTCCAAATCATATTAAACAATTTACAAATAATTTCCAAGGCTTCTTCTGGTAATTGTCTAAACATAGCGTAGCATAGTTGGTCTTGACCTGGAGCAGTATACCCACTTCCCTCCAACGCTGTTTTCAGCTCCTGTATTGAAAACTCCATATCAAGGCGTGTTCCTTCATTGCCCTTTTTCTTTCTAACTTCTGTATGCGCTGCTAAAATTTCTTCTTTTCTCTGTCTATGCCTCTCGTGTAAATGACTTCCGCGATGAACATTTGCAAACTTCTTCCCCAATAACGCAGCTTTCTCCTCATTTGTAATTGCCGTATTCTCCGTCTATCAAAACGGGGATTTTAATTGATTTTCTTTTCCCACTCATCTTTTTGATCATCGCCCAAACATCACGTAACTCTATTTATCTTCCAATAGCTGAACAGAATTGCCTCCATGCAGTCCTCTTTGATGACTTGATAACTTTCCGTACTACCGCTCTCTTTCTTTGATAATCGATCAGATTATCTTGGGTCAAAAGACTTCTTAACTTTCTGTAGGCACGATTTCTTTCTTTAATGGCATTTTTGCATTCCTCATTCCACCATGGAACCATTTTCTTTTTCCCATTCACCTTACTCTTAGGAATGCATATTGATGCAGCACCAATAATCATAGCGGTCACTGCTCTCGAACAGCTGTCCACATTATTCTCAATAGATATTTCTTCACATGACTTCCTACAACATTCTTTAAATTTTCCCCAGTTAGCTTTAGGAAAACACCATCTTTCTATTATATTACCCTTCTGAGTAAAGATATCACAATTTAATGAGCACCATATAGGATAGTGATCACTCCCTATATTAGATTCATTCATTGTATTCCATTCACACAAATGACGCATATTTCCTGAGACTAATGTAAGATCTAAGCAGGATACTGAGTTTCGAGTAACATCTACCCTGGTACTGCTTCCATCATTAAGACAAATTAATGATCTCTCCTCTATAAATTCTTCAACTACCCCTCCGTTGGTATCAGTGACCTCACTTCCCCATAATGTATTGTGAGCATTAAAATCTCCACACCAAATTTCTCTTTTTCCAATATTTCCTGATATCTCGTGAAACATTTCCATCGATAGCTTTTTACAAGGATTATTGAAGTTCACTAACTTTATATCTCCTCTTGGACCACATACTTCTATCATAACACATTCATACTGTTCTGGAACATTAATCTTTCTATATGCTAAGTTATCCTTGATAAATGTCACACACCCTCCACCTTGTTTTCCAATTCTATCACATCTGACAGAGCTGTATCCTGAAATGACAAAGTCCAATTGAGGTTTTAACCAAGTTTCTTGAATGCAAATAACATCTGGTGTAACTGTCATATGAGCTACAACCTTCTTGAATTCTTGCCCATTTGCAATTAGACTTCTGGCATTCCATTGTAGGATATGCAACACCATTATGAGGTTAATCACCCTGAGCCTGTACATCATAGTTGGGAGGGTTCAACATCTTGTGAATCAGATCAGCCTTAACTTCTTTAATCCCCAGTATCTCTATGGCTGCCTCTACGATTGTCTTTATTCTGTCACTTTTTCTTTTTTGTTGAATTGCCAAATTCATAGTTTTGCAGATGAAGGCCACGAAACAGATTTTATCTACAATTAGCGTGTCATTTATTTCTTTTATGCATGGATTTAACTGTTAGACTCTGATCTAGGACAGGGGGAAGGTCCACAGGAGGTTGTCTAATCCCAGATTCTCTTACATCATTCCTGTGGCTTTCCCTGGGTGTAACTTTATCATTTTCCTTCACTTTTTTAACTGCAAGACACTTGATTAAGTATTTTATATTTCTGCACTTCTTTTGCTTGTATTTGAACTGGGCATCCTCCAAAAGCAGCGCTGTGTTCACCGCCGCAGTTACAACATTTAATTTTTACATCTTGACCACATTTTCCGTATTCATGCTCGCCTCCACATCTTGCACATCTCTGCTTACCCTTACATTGCCCTGCGGTATGTCCCATTCTTTGACACTTGAATCATCTTAAAGGAGCTGGAATAAACTCTTTTACATCACAGCTCATATATCCTATTCTTATTTTCTTAGACAAGATCTTTTCAAACTCCAGCAGCACTGATAGCTATCAGTTTTCCTTCCATTTCGATTGATTTGCAGTCTGGAAGCTTTCACTACCTTTCCTCCTTTCACTTCCTTAATTATCTCATCTATGGACACTGACAACGGCACATCCTGTATAACACCTCTCAGCTTTGAAACGCTCCCAGGAATATGACAGCTGATCCTTTCTCCATTCAAAGTTTCAGCTCCGAGGATCTTCTCTCGTTGCCTTTGATCTGTAGCAAAGATCAAAAGACGCCTGTTGCTTAAAAACTTGGCAAACTTAATCTTTTCTATTTCCTTCTCTATTGCCTTTGTCAGTTTTAACGGGTGATAATGGGCCCCTTCATTCTTAAACGCAATCACAACTTTCCATTCAGTTGAGTTATCCTCCTTCCCCACACTTCCCCTTTCTCCTCTTTCTGTTAGCTTCTTGCCATGGCATATTATCATTCTCACCATCTGCACTATCACCCATGATATCTGCATTCACGGTACAGTTGTTGCTCAACCACACAATTCTGTTCTCGTCTCGTACTCCACCACTTTTCCAACAAACTTTCTTTCTCTGGTCTCGTCGCACACTGATGACGTCCTCCGCTTCCGTTTCAGTTCCTATCTGCGTCACACCTCTCTAAGTAGAGCAACCTTAATAATTGGACTGTGCCAATCTGTAGCAGCAAGAGGGGTGTTGGCGGGAACCTGCCATCTACGCCACAGCAGAGGAGTGTCTATCCACCCCTGCAATTGACTATGGACTGGGCAGCCGTGTATATATGCTGCAGTTAGGAGAGGGCGCATGAGCCACCTCCAGTTTGTTCAACGAAGCCACCGCTTTCTTCCAGCTCCTGCCCCGCTTGTAGGGAACTGAACTCGACTTGCGCGGAGGACCTGTCTCCATCTCTAATTAGGAGGGTGGGGGGAGGGAGATATCACCAGCCCGCCATGACACACTACAGAGTGAAACCGTTCGCGACGTTTCCCTGAGTGCTGGCGGTAACGTGGGGGTATGCACCCTCGCCACTTGAACAGCTCGAGGGGGGTGGGCTCTCTGACAACAGAAACTTAGAGAGATGCACTTCGCAGGGAGTACACTCTAATCTCGCCAATGCCGAAACCAACTGGCAGAATGGCGGCTTACCATTGACCACTAACGTTTAACTGCATGCTTCAACTCACCCTGTAGGCATGCACTAACCGCTAACACATCCAACTTGAACCAGAACAGTTGCATGACCTGAAAACTTTCATTGTGACTGTAAACTTATGCTCCACTCTCATAAATAACCCTTTGCATGCTTTATAGACTCTACCAGAAGTGACCAAAGAAGACATAACCTCTGCCGTAGCAGTCAGATTTAACCCCGGACCTCATCCGAGAAGGCTCAGCTGTCAACAGCTGGAGCAGCGGAAAATCCCAGCCTAGCTAGTCACACTAGCCGTCTTAACGAAATCCGTAAATCTGCTACCACTACTGTTATGCAACTCTCACAGGTACCTCTGGCCTATAGTCTTGGCAACGCAACTCCAATATCGATAGATTCTAAAACTTAGACGCAGGACTCGCTCTAAATCTACCGATTAGAGAGAGACGCACATATCATGTACCAATAGATCCAGAAGCGACAGACAAACTGGATTCCCTCCTATTCATAACACCACGTAGCCAACCTACGACTGCTCCGCCGACGGACTCCAGTCCTGTCTAGGAGTTGAACCAGTAACCACTGTTTTCCCCTCACCTGCTTCTTGTCTTTCTATTCTTTCTTTCTCTCTTTTGTGTTTTGTTTTATTTTATTTGGGTTGTTACTTTCTTTGACACTGCCGCAATGCTAGAATTATCACAACATCATAATAGCGATTGAATTATTTGGGAATAATGTTTGCTCACCTATGATTTGAATTGTGTATGATAGTAGATGTAGGTAAATGTAGTTAAAGTCATCTGCCCAGATGCCACCTTAGCAACCCAGATACCATGAACTCTGAACTCTAACACCATGAACTCTGAACCCAATGAACTCAATGAACATTGAACACTGACTGTTTTAACCACTGCTTTTGGTTCCCGGAATACTTGGACTGTCTAACCTCTTCAGGTTCTCAGGAATACATGGACAGCGCTCCCCACCACATGGATGCACATGCCAACCCTTGGTTTGCTCTAAAGACGGGCTGAGTCCCACACATGCGTTGTCAAACACAAGAGCAGCCATGTTTTCCTTCCTCAACCAACGCCTGACCTGGGATCAGAGCGAAACTCCACCCAAGATGACCACATCCCCAGCTCCGGCCAAAACCTGATGCTGACCCTTCATTGGCCAAGAAAGTGCCCCCCGCTGTTTGTGAGACCTGGTTTATAAGCGCTAACACAGCTAGATTATTTCTCTTCGCGCCGGACTCGTCCTGGCTACAAGAAGATCCATCAGCCTCTTCCTCCAGCATCACGCTGGCAACAGAAGGCCACGAGGAGCGCGGCCTCATCAAATCCTGTCAGGTCACATGTTACATTCGCTGGTCGAAAACAGACTGTGTTTTATTTTGAGTTCTGGATCCTAGTGCGAGAACGGATAGCTCCTATCCCGTTTCTCCACTCCTTTTTGTGCACACAGCCGGCAGAAGGACGACTAAACCTCTTTCCTCACCGATCATTACCGGGAGGTACGAACCGACAACGATTATTTTCATTTCATTTTGTTTTTACTCTATTTTCCTTAAATCGGCTCTGTAAGTGAAGTGTAGAATCGTGACTATCGTGCATAAGCGCCGTCAGTTCACAAACGACAGCGGCAGACTTGTGCAGGATAAGACCAGCGTACTCATCCTCATTACATCGCAGCAGAGTTGATTTCTCTCTCTCTCCTTTTTTTCTCTCTCTCCCTCGTAACCTGCACACACATAGTCAAGGCCACGGAGCCTGGGGAAACCCCTCGCCATCGATTGCCGCTCACACGTGCTGCATCGTCACATCGCCTCTCAGCCATTTTGCCCGCCATCTTGGTTTGTAGTTCTGGGCTGTAGTTCTAAATTGTCCCCTCCTCTTTTCATCACTGATGGAATAGGTTACACCCCCTCGTTTCACCCACATAGATTCTCTCTCACACACACACACACACACACACACACACACACACACACACACACACACACACACACACACACACACACACACACACTTACATATATCCTTCCCCATTTTATTCATTTGACTTTAGGTATTAGTAGACATAAAAGTGTATGATGGTGTTTGTTGGTTGCAATATTACTTGATCTGATCATTTATTATTTTGATTTAATAAACTCTGTTATACTTTAAGGAGCAGTCGTCTGTGATTACTTGTGCATATGTGTGTAATGAAAACTGGATGTAGTAGCCTGTGCTCGAACTTAAACCGTCACTGTCACTGAATGTGTAGTCATACGCAGACTATTGACATCATGAGTGACTACTAATTATGAGACTGAGTTTTATCGTTTGGTTATTGGTCCCTGTTCGCAGGGTGGTGCCCGTTGTTATTAATAATCATTAATAATTGGTACTTACATTAATAATTCTATTGATGTCAAGAATTCAGTTTCTTAGATGCTGATAACCCAAACACGCTCCTCTACGTTCCCAACATCTGCATGCATTCGTTATAGTCAACCAATCCAATGAAGAGAACAAAACCAACAATGTTAGCCCGTCCCTTAGTATTTTCTGACTTCCCAACCCTGTCTGTTGCACTTATCCCCAAGGTCATTGTTTGAAATATTATTATTAGTGCTGGGCAAGTTAACGCATTAATATCGTTTTTTAAAATTTACTATTAACCGGACATTTTTAACACAAGAACCGGGTAGCGAGCGGTGAACAGCTGTGTTTGTGTGGTGTCTCTCCCTTCACTTCCTGCTGCCGCTCCCCCTTCACTCCGTCACCGTCGGTGCCTCCTGTCTCACACACAAACACGCGTGCAGTCTCATTACAGGATCAAACGTGACAATATAAGCACGTGAGAACAAACTGCTCTTAACTGCAACTCTTTATTAGCATAACTTCCTCATGCAGGTTACTGCCATGGTACAGACTACAGGTTCTCTTGCTTCACCTACATTCCCCTGGGTCCTAAGTCCCTCCACGTACAGCTTCTTATCACCCTCTATGTATCAACGTACATTTAGAACAAATACCACACATATTACGGTAATCAGAGTTGCATATGTGTCTGAGTTTTTAAAGTTTTGTTTGTAATATGTATAATAAGCATATCATTTAGTTATCGCTACTGAGAATTTAACAAACATAAAAAACATGACGTAGATAGGTTAGCAGTTTTCAAAGTGTATATTTCAGATTTCATCTCTTACAAAGTTCAAGTTCAAAGTTCAAAGTTCACTTTATTGTCAAAGTTTCCACATGTGTTATGCATACAGAAAATTCGAAATGCCGTTTCTTGCAGTCCCACAGTGTAATATAGACATGAACATATAACATATAATAGAATAAAATAGAATAAAATAGGAAAAAAAAAAGTTAAGAACATAAGGGCCTAGATAAAGGATTAACAAGTAGCAGCAGAGAATAAAAAGTGACTGGTGCTGGATGAGGGAAGGGTGTGTGAGGGGGGTTTATGTTCGTAGCAGCAGAGAATAAAATTAAAATAAATAAATAAAAAAAGTGACTGGTGCTGGATGAGGGAAGGGGTGTGAGGGGGAGTAGATGTCCTGGTATGTTCCATTTGAGGCAGTGGGGAAAGGTGGGTGAGGGGGAGGGTAGAGAGGTCAGGGGAGAGATGGCAGAGATGGCAGGGGGGGAGAGAGGGGGAGCGAGAGGAGAGAGGGAGGGAGAGAGTTCAGCATCCTGACCGCCTGGTGGAAGAAGCTGTTCCTCAGCCGGGTAGAGCTCGAACGGAGACTGCGGAACCTTCTCCCTGAAGGCAGGAGGCTGAAGAGGCTGTTGGAGGGGTGGGTGGGGTCACCCGCAATGCCGAGTGCTTTGCGGGTGAGGCGGGTGTTGTAAATGTCCTGTAGTGTAGGGAGTGAGACTCCGATGATCCTCTGGGCAGAGTTCACAATGCGCTGCAGGCTCTTGCGGTTGGAGGCGGTGCAGCTTCCGAACCACAGCGTGATGCAGCTGCTGAGGATGCTCTCAGTGGCGCCTCGGTAGAATGAGAGCATGATGGGGGGGGGGGGGGCTCCTGCTCGCTTGAGCTTCCTGATGAAGTACAGGCGTTGCTGGGCCTTCTTTGCCAGTGCAGTGGTGTTGCTGTTCCAGGTGAGGTCATCTGTGAGAGTTACACACATGCAGATAAAGTTGTGAACACCGGCTGAATATCTATTATCAGAATCATTATAACTGTGTTATAACTGCTACTGTGTCAAGAGAATACTGCTGTTAAAAATAACCTTATTTGTTTCAAGTGTTTGCAAACCAAATGTTATTGCACTTTTGTTCCTATAGCAGCACTTTTAAAATAAAAGTGCGCAATACACTACTTTGCGCATAACAATGTGATTAATCGCGATTAAAAATTGTAATCGTTGCCCAGCACTAATTATTATACATATTTATTATATAAAAACAACTCACAAATACATACTTTTATTTTTTTTAAACTTTAAAACTTTAAAAACTCTCACTGAAGAGGACGTCTTAGTGTATTCTGCTTGTACAGACCAGTCCTTCAGTAATATTCATCTAGCTAGAGATGCAGCTATGTGTACTGACGTTAACTGTAAGGATGTGGTGCATAGGAGAGATCTCTGCTTCATGTACAATGATATAGTAAGTGCTCTGTATAAAGACAGCAAGCCCTACTACAAGCATCATAATAAGACCCATAACATCAAACCTGGCTGGAACGAGTATGTAGCTGAGTATCGTGCTGAAGCCTGTGAAGCCTTCAAATCAGGGGCTCTAGCTGGTAGACCCAGACAAGGACCAGTGCTTGAGTACAAGAAGCTCACCAATGCAAGATATAAGTATGCCATTCACTTCATTTGCAAGAATGATCAAGCCATGAGGGCTGACTCCATGGCCAAGAAGCTGCTAAGCAACAACGTAGTTGATTTTTGGAAAGAAGTGAGAGCTCTTAACTGTAAAACATCTTTACCATGCACTATAGATGGAATTTCAGGAACAGACAACATTACTGAGTTATGGCGACAGCATTATAGCACCTTATTTAACTGCATCAAAAGTGATTTGTATAAGGTGGACCATTTTGAGAGTAATGAGTCAATGGCAATTACATCATATGAGGTGCACCAAGCTATCAATAAACTGTCTGAAGGCAAAGCAAGTGGTTGAGACCATATTACTGCTGAACACCTCAAATGTGCTAGTCCGAGGTTAGCTCCTCTCCTCGCTATTTGTTTTACTGGCTTCATGATTCACGGCTTGTTACCAGACTCAATGCTGTCTGTTCTCTTAGTGCCAGTCATTCAAAACAAAGCTGGTAAAGTATGTAGCCTAGAGAATTACAGGCCCATTGCTTTGGCCAGCGTCCTGTCAAAAGTCCTGGAAAGAATCCTGCTGGACAGAATATATGAGTTTATCACCTCCACAGATAACCAGTTCGGCTTCAAAGCCAAACATGGCACTGACTTGTGTATATATGCCTTAAAGACATTGCCAACAAATACAGAGGTCAAAACTCATCAGTTCTTATGTGTTTTATTGATGCCTCCAAAGCTTTTGATAGTGTTAATCATAGTATGGTAAGTTGTTTTTTAAACTGAGCCAAAGAGGTGTCCCCACATACATTGTGAGAATTCTGGCTTACTGGTATGCGCACCTGACTATGCAAGTAAAATGGGGTAAAAGTGTGTCAGCCCCATTAGGGGTTAGCAATGGTGTCAGACAAGGGGGAATTTTCTCCCCAGTTCTGTTTAATCTGTATATTGATGATCTGTACAAGCAACTGAAAGCCTGTAATCCTGGTGCATGATGGGTAATACTCTGGTTAATCACATCATGTATGCAGATGATCTGGTGATCTTTAGTCCTTCTAGCGCTGGTCTTCAGCAGCTCCTCACTGTATGTACTGTGTACGGTGTGGAACATGACATCAAATACAACGCCAGTAAGAGTGCTATCCTGATCTGTCCAACTAAAGAGGACAAATGTCTAAACTTCCCTGACTTCAAATTGTCTGACAACAATCTTGGTGTCTGTAGTGAAGTAAAATATCTTGGTCATTTTTTAACAGAACACATGACCGATGATAAAGACATTTCTAAGCAATATCGTATGATGTATGCACAAGCAAACAGTCTCTCACGCAAGTTTGGTCTGTGTACAGATGGAGTGAAGATGTCTCTGTTCAGAGCATATTGTACTCCACTCTACTGCACACTTGTGGTCAAACTAGAAAAAAAAAGCTGACAGAGACTTCAATAGCTTCTAATGACGCCATGAGAATACTGCTAAAGAGACCGAGATGGAGTAGTGCTCGTGAAATGTTTGTGGCTGCACGAGTCAGTACTTTCCAAACTGTTTTAAGAAACTCATGTATAAATTAATTTGTCGACTTAATGACTCTGAAAATTTGAACATATTGGTTTTAACCAACATAAGGTTTAGTACCACACGCTACCAGTCCCAGCTGTGCCTACATTGGCACAGCTGTCCCTTTGTAAGGCATCGCTAGGCCTATGTACTTTTATTGTTTGTGTATGTCATTTTAGGTATTTGTCTCTCTGGACCTTGAGTCTGAAATAAAGTCTATATCTAATACAAGGAGTTATTACTTGTAAATGTTTCACAGACATCAATAACTTCTTTCACATAGGAGGGTTTGCATAAAGAGTGGACCTACGATCTGATACGTCGGTCTGGTCTTGTTGTCCTGGGAGCAGCTCTGTGGCAGCGCACTATATTGATGGATAAAAGTCAGTTAAAAAAGGGTGCTCTGCTATGCTGAAAAATGCAGCAGTATGATGACCAAAACAACATGTTTGTGTCTGAAATCCAGCGTCATGATTTATTTAGCTCCCTATGCCGACACTGTGTCTTTGTTGATTGTTTGTAAGGCATTAATAGGGTTTTGAAAAAAAAGACTTCCTCCTCCTCCTCTTCAGTGCACCCTGCTGTCTGTCCTGTTTCCCTGCATGATCTCCTGTCACTTATTTAATCTGTGAAATATTTCTATTAATCTCAGTCCACAGAGCAGACCATCTATCTGTGTTTAATTGCTATCAGTCAATTAGCTGGCTTGTGTCATGCATTTGTTTAAAGTCCACTCCGTCTCAGTCCATCCTGGTCCAATGAGACACTTCATCATGCTTTAGGGAACTTGATTAGCAGGACTCGACCTCCGTCCTGGTTATGAATGCCTCTGCCCACCTTTTAGCCATCAATCTGGGTTATTTGTCATGTGGTGTTCATTAGTCACAGGGAGAATAATAAAACGTCTAATAGCACAGCAAGTAATGCCATTAATGTTCATTTGTCATTGGGGGAGCTATTTAAAGGTGGTGCGATGGCAGCCCTCGCAGGGCTTACAAGTCACTGAGCCGCCACAGGCTCAGTCTGTCAGGACTAAATTATTCATGTTGCTTAAGACGTCTGGTCGCAGACAGAGAGTTGAGACAGGCCAGGCGGTAAAAACTCACTGTACTGCATGTCTGCCAATTTACATTCCAAAGTAAATTCTGCCTTTAAACTCTTCAAAGCCACTGTAAGAAATTTGAGTAAAAAACTGTAGTTAGTAGATATAATAAAAGTGTTTAATAATTCATAATTCATAATTCATAGTTAGTCATAATCATAAGGGTTTCGAGGATGCATAATTAAGATAAACAAACATGCAGAAGCATGAAACTTCTGCCAAGTTGCAGAAGTATAAACTTTCATTTTGAAGGATTATTATAGATGGGATTAAAACGTAACTGACAGTCATTGAATGTGATAGTAAACACAGGGGCAGACAGTAGAATACACTCCTGGAAGTTAGCCAATAGGAATCGGGATAAACGGAGGAGGAGGGGTTTTCGAACAAATGTGGGAGGTTTAATTTGAAGCCTTTTTCTCTCTCACCTGGATGCTCGCAGAGGACAGACGTGTTAAACCCTGAGGAGCTGAGTAGAGTTTTTTGCAAATGGGGTTTTATTGTTTTAATATGTCATGGGAGTAAATACTCCAATGTATAACTGTAAATGTACTTACATCAGTGGAATTAAATTCCTTATAATTGTGAATCAGTTTCGGTAATGTTTTTAGCGCCGTGTGTCTGAAAAGCTATCATTCCACGTGGGCTAGCCGGCTACATTTTCATTGTGAGGAGATTTTAGCCTTAACAAATTTGGCGAATCCACGAAGGGACAGTCTTACCGGCCTCGCTGTGTGTGCTGGAAGCGGCGTTGGTCAAGCAGAAATCCCGGGCCCACAATATCGGTAGGCAGAGCCGTTTCATGAAATCTGTGAGTTAGCTTCTAGGAATCTTAGGGGAATCTCTGCTTGGCTAAGCGCTGCTAACGGCTAGCGCTCCGTTGCCGGTGGGGACGTTCCACGAGGGAGGCCACGTTCCACTGAGGTAAGTACGATTTGCTGTCTGAAGTATGATGAACTTAAGGGATTAGTCAAGAGTATAAGGATCCTAAGAATTAATTAAAGGCAGACAGCGCTGTGTAATTAAATCACCACATTGGAACCAAACAAGCTGTGGTACGGGCGAACTGCTTTGCTCATGCTGGGAGTCTCCTTCGGCCCAACATAAGTATTGTTAGGCCTGCAGATAGCTAGTTTAAAGCAGGTATGTGGCTTGGCGGACTGAAATATCTTGGCATTCCGGCTTAGGGGTGCGATCCTTTGTTGTTTTAGCCCAAGAATTTTCGGGCTTTGAGCATACGCTGCTTAGAGAGCTAGGCTAGCGGGAGTTAGCTTCTGAGGCCGCAGGCTCCAGGAAAGACACTCTTGCTCGCTTTGGCTGTGAATATAATTAGTGGGTCGTGTGGGTGATTCGGAAGACGTAGAATAAGGGCTTTTGGTGAAACTAGACAGACTGGGTGAGTGGTTGTGGCGTTGGCAGTGAATAACTCGCGTTTCATATACGTAACAGTGAACTCAGGTCCGGATGAGCCATTAACCTGTTAACCGGAGGTTTAAGGTATAATAAAACAATAATACGTGTGACTAGTCTGTGTTTTAGCAGCGTGGAAATACGTTTAAAATGATGACTAAATAAGTCCAATAATACGTGTGACTAGTCGGTGTTTTAGCAGCGTGGAAATACGTTTAAAATGATTGATATTGCATGATCGCGCTGTGGGGAGCTAACGCTAGCTACGTGTAGCTCCGGTGTTGCGGTACTCTGTATGTAAAATAAGTGCTTATAAAATAAAATAACGGCTGGATTGAGAGAGGAGACAGAAGGCGTATGAGTGGAATTAAAGTGTGGGATTTTGGTGATACTTGTGTGTGCGTATGCTTTATTAGAAGCTCCGTTTTTGTCGTTAGCATTGCGGTTAGCATATCTGTTACAAAAAAGCCGGTTTCAGGACAACTTCCGGTTCGGCGCAGAACAACTTCCGGTTTGGCGCAGACGGCAAGGCAAGTTTATTTGTATAAGCACATTTCAAAGTGCTTCACATAAAACCATTAAAAGCATCAAAACATAAGGCAAAAGAAAAGGAGATTTAAAAACAATTAAACAGAAGGAGTAACTGCAGGTAACCGTAAAGAAGTGTTTAGAATCTGAATTTTTCAGAGATTCATTGTCTAAGAGCTGTGAGCTTATATCCTGACCTTAGTTTTAATTAAGCATTATAACTTTAGTCGTTGACTTTGGTTTTAATTCAGCATTTTAACAAAGATTAATGGTTACAGTTGTTCTTCAATTCTTGAACTTAATTGTGACTCATTATTGTGCAGACCAGAGTGTAAGTGCAGTTCAACAGTTTGACTTGCATTGGTATTTCTGATTGAATATCTTTGAACACAGTTATTGATTTTAAAGTTGAATTTAATATTTAATTGATTAATTATTCATTGTTTTTTTATTTCATTTTATTTCCAATTTTAAACCTTTCGAATTCTGATTTGGAACTGGATTGTGATTGTGATTCTGACTTAGATGTTGAGTTTGATTTCGGAATTCTAGCTTCAATTTTGGATTCAAGATTCCTTCACATATCCAGTATTGACTAATTTTGGTACACTTACTATTTTACATAGTTCCTAAGAATCAATTTTGACACGGACGGCGCAACATATTTGAGAGATCGTTGACCTCTCTTACACTACAGACGTATGCTAACATTTACTGCTGAACTTTTGGCAGTTCTGTGTTTGTTTTAGTCAAGGGGCGTGGTTGAGTGGGTCCAGATCTGGGAAGTGGAGCAGCGGATCCCAGTTTTGGAGTCAGCGGCCACACGCCATACAGCACAGAGGGTGAGTTGATTTTGATTCATGTGATGACAAGCATGCACATGTAATACACACATTTGAATACTCCTAGGCTGCATAATGTTTACATTAAAGAAGCAGAGTAAGGAAGTAGGAGAGTTGGTAAAATCCAACGGACAAGCTGAGTTTGTGCCATGGGGACATCGAGACATGGACGCACTGGAAAAGGCGTTGCCACCGCTGGCAGGTGGAGCCAATCCGTGGATCCGTGTCTTTGAAAAACTCACAGCAGCTGATAAATTGGCATTGGGAGACATCCGTGCCGTGATGATCCGCACCGAAGGAACAGCCAAATTGAACATTTTGGAGGTAAGTACAGGAACGACCAACAGGGGGGATGAAACCCCATTTGACAACTTTCGAGGAGTTTTCTGGTCAGCAATGCGGAGAATCTGGGCCAAGAAACAGATGATAGCAGCAGAAGCCCAGCAGCCACCAACTCCAGCAGAGCCAGCCCCCATGGTGGAGTACTACCAGCCTCCGCCCTATAGAGGCAGAGGACGTGCACGTGCATCCAACAGAGGCAGAGAATATGGAAGAGGCAGAGCTTACCAAGCAGGCGGATATGGCCAACCAGGAAACAGAGAAAACCCTGACAGGTTTGGTGAGTGCTACGTATGTGGGAGATGGGGCCATTGGGCCCGAGACTGCCCAAGGCAAATGGGAAGAGGAAGACAGCCCAATGCACCACCACAACATGCTCCGTTCCCACCACAACATCAGCAGTACCTACGACCAGGTCCAGCTGGACCTCCTCCCATGAGACATCAACAGATGCCCATGCTGTCACCAGGACCATGAGGAGGTTCAGTGTATAGCAAGATACATAGATGGTTGCCATGTGATCCCTTACAGCAGAGATATCGAGGTGAAGGGGGGATATGGTAAGGTGTCAAACATTTATGGTAAGGTGTCAAACATTTTTTGTAGATCCACATTTAGAATAGTTTTCAGTAAAGGTGCTACTCACAAATTTTGAGATTTAATAACGTCATGATAAACCACAACTAGACTTGCTAACTCTAGAAATTGAGAAATATACGGGAGCTCTAACTAACATGAGCCGAGTGTTGTTTTCTCAGGTGACAAACGCAGAAGCAGCAGCTGACGAAAGGAAGCAGGCTGACGTGTCACCAGGCAGTCTGGTGTGGATGTGGAGTGAACCAAGGTGGACAGGTCCATGGGAGGTAGTATTGGCAACCTCACATGCAGTAAAGGTGAAAGGTAAAACTGGAGCTACTTGACACCACCTCACTCACTGTGCAGCAGCGAAGGTAACGAGTGTGACACTCGCAGAGACAGGAGTGAACATCAGACAGGAAAATTTGAAGCCAAAGACACCTCAAAAGAGGGGTTAGACAGTACTGAAGATGACGTTTTCCCCACAGTTTAAGCGAGGGCGTCCAGTAGGAGACTCTAGGTTCAGTGGGTTATGGAAGTCTGTAATTATTTTATTCCTGAGTTCAGTAGTTTACCTCTTAGTATGTGGAATTAACCACAGACAGGAACCAGATCACATGCATGACTACATCAGGATTCGACATTTAGCCTCAGTAGCTAATCAAACCGATCTTAGACCACGTAGAGAGGCTTCTCTGACGACACTCACCTATGAAAATGTAACTCTCACTCTTATGTTCAAAGAAGGTACAACATCAACGGTCCAGTTCGACTTCTGTGAAGTAGTTTCCAGTCCCAAGTATGAACACGCCTGCGGGTGGATGACCAAAACCGTGTGCATCATAACTGACGAGTGTGGGCCTGCCACACATAAGTATGGGAAGCTGTTATCATATTATGCCTGTGATGTGTACAAAGGGGGTGGGTAGATGTAATCCTTTAAGACTTACCTAAATTGACTGACTGAGGACTTTACGTAGTACAGGGAAAGGCAACTACTGATAGTCCTGCCCCACAAGGGCTCATTAGGATTATTGTTAAGCCTGTAAAAGACTAGGTTCGACATACGACTGACGCAGAGAATGAGGTAAGGGGTGGAAACCGGAATGGCAGATGGGAATTTATGGTGGGTACAATATACGGCTTCAAGCCAGTAGTACAGATTGTATTGTGTGTTTAGGATCTAGACCCCTAGCAACACCAGTTCCTTCAAGATTCAGACTCCTAAGTCCTGAATTAGTTGTATTTTAACTCTGTTTACTGATGACACTTTGCCCCTCCAACACACTTGTCAGAGGCTACACTGGCATTACCCACCTGTAGAATATAATACCCCACCTCTGTTCAAGGTTACAGAGGGTCCATTTGATTGTATAGTCTCAGATACAGCTAAGGGGCCCAATGTAGGTAGTATTATTGCAAATTATTGCAAATTGTAGCAACAGTCACAACGCTAGCGACTATCTATATAACAGTGTGTTAAGACAGACAGCACCTAGAGCTGATTTAGGATGGTGGTGTGGAGGAAGAACCATATATCCAATCCAGCCTAAAGATTGGACCGGTAGATGTGCGTTGATGCAACTTATATTGTCATTCTATATCCTGCCTGTCACTGATGCACCTTATGGAGAACTCATCCCTCCACGCCCACATGCTAACAGAAGATCCAAAAGAGATGCCAGTGGCCCGAAGGGAGCCTTTGATGACCAAGTGTACATAAGATGTCATAAGACTGCCAAGGGGGGTGTCTAATGACTTTCAAGCCAGAAATCAAATAGCAGCAGATTTAGAATCTGTTTTCTCTCAGAGGGTGATGATTAATAAAAATGTCGATTGGATCAACTACATTTACTATAACCAACAGCGTTTAGTAAACTTCACCAGTGACGCCATATCAGGACTGCATGCACAGCTGGCGAAGACTAGTTTAATGACCTTGCAGAACAGAATGGCATTAGATATGATTTAGCAGAGAAAAGTGGCGTGTGCCAGATGTTTGGGTCTGCGTGCTGCACTTTCATTCCAAATAACACAGCTCCTGATGGATCGGTGACCAGGGCTCTGGAGGGACTGACAGCACTCAGCCTAGAGCTAGCAGACAACTCTGGTGCCACTGATCCATTCACCGACTGGTTGGGAAGTATGCTTGGCCAGTGAAAACATACATTTTTGGCAATCGTAATTATTCTGTGTGCTGTCGTCATAAGCCTCCGAGTTGTCTGTGGATGGGGGTTCCCTTGCATCCGTGGACCTCTACAGGGTTTATTGCTTCACCGATGAGCCAGACACCAGTCCAGGCAACCAGTTATGTGACGAGGATGAGGACGAATTGGCGCTTCTGATGGCCACAGTCTAGATGAGGCCACCAGCGGTGCCATAGCGGAACTTCACAAGCGGTTCCTGACCATCCTCTCGGAGATCCTGAAGGACCTGATAAAGGCCCAGATGGACTTCTAACACATCCGGTGAGATATTGGAAATTTGGGAAATAGACTGATTGTTCTGGATGAGTAATTTGAGATTTTATTTTTGTTTAATGGGTTATAATGGGATTTTAGGGTGTAAAGATTAAGAAATGTAATTTTGACAGGTGTAAAAGAACAGTCAAGGCTTCTCAGTATGTGTTCTCTAGCCTACAGGCTGTATCCTGATCCTGCCAGCCCCAAGACATGGAAGGCAGTGATTTTCAACGCAGTCGATCTTTTCCTTTGTTACGGATTCTATCTTTCCCTTTTTAAATTTTCCTTTTTTGTCTTCCTTTTACGGACTCAATTTTTCCCTTTTTTACGGATTAAATTTTCCTTTTTTTGTCTTCTTTTTACGGACTCAATTTTGAAACGAACTGAACAGAAATACTTGAAATGATATCTGTGTGCATGAATTGTTTGCCTCTGTTTAGATAGATAGGAAGCCTCTCCCTGGATTGAGTAGGGGGGAGGTCTCCAGGGACATTTGAATAACTAACTACATTTGAGTAGCTAACTCACAGTGAACTGTGAGTTAGGGGGGAATTGTAAGAAATTTGAGTAAAAAACTGTAGTTAGTAGATATAATAAAAGTGTTTAATAATTCATAATTAATAATTCATAGTTAGTCATAATCATAAGGGTTTCGAGGATGCATAATTAAGATAAACAAACATGCAGAAGCATGAAACTTCTGCCAAGTTGCAGAAGTATAAACTTTCATTTTGAAGGATTATTATAGATGGGATTAAAACGTAACTGACAGTCATTGAATGTGATAGTAAACACAGGGGCAGACAGTAGAATACACTCCTGGAAGTTAGCCAATAGGAATCGGGATAAACGGAGGAGGAGGGGTTTTCGAACAAATGTGGGAGGTTTAATTTGAAGCCTTTTTCTCTCTCACCTGGATGCTCGCAGAGGACAGACGTGTTAAACCCTGAGGAGCTGAGTAGAGTTTTTTGCAAATGGGGTTTTATTGTTTTAATATGTCATGGGAGTAAATACTCCAATGTATAACTGTAAATGTACTTACATCAGTGGAATTAAATTCCTTATAATTGTGAATCAGTTTCGGTAATGTTTTTAGCGCCGTGTGTCTGAAAAGCTATCATTCCACGTGGGCTAGCCGGCTACATTTTCATTGTGAGGAGATTTTAGCCTTAACACCACAGAACTGTGTTTTAAAATCGTGGTGGATGTCGGGCTGAATTCTGGAGAAAAGCGCATCAGACGTTGCACTATTTATTTTGACATTCAGTATGTTCTCGTTGGTTGGAATTGTGCAGTAACAAACATGGAATCTTGGGCTTCTTCTTTAATCAACTATGTATCTTTCTATTTTCCATCCATAGTCCGACCTTTATGATGGATCTCAGTAAATTTACAAAACATCCGTCACCAACTTGACATGTTCAGCATTTAGAAAAATAGACACAACACAACCAAATACAGAAACGCACTGCAAGTAGCATGCGACAACGTTGTTGCCATCGTTTTATTTCTTTTGGGTATGTTTTGACAGTGTGATGTAGATATGTACAGAGGAGGATTAGGTCCACAAGTGGAACATGTCTGATAACCTGACTCGCCTGATGATTTGTTACACAGAATCGTCTGAGAAGCAGTCATTGGAAGCGGTTTGGAAAAGGGCAGGCACTTTAAATTCAGTTCAATTAAATTTATTTTGTATAGCCTGTAGCGTGAAATGTACCGGGAAAAGCAGGGCAGGCTCTCACCTAACACGGTGGTAACTCAGTCAGTAATCTGACCAACCTTTGTGGGTTTAGTGTCCCACAGAGATGTCAGGAAAATACATTCTGCCTTTTATCTAACCTCGTAGCTCAACAGTTAGAATTTCAGAATTATTGTCTTTCTGAGAGTTGTACGGCTACGCCCTAGGCCAGGGGTCGGCAACCTGCGGCTCGTGTTATGTGGTAGTGTAGTTAGTGGACCCAAACGCACGCACACAGCAGGTTTACTCAAGCCAAGACTTTATTTTAACGGTGCAGGAGGAGTCACAGAATGAGCCAACAAAGACTAACTGTCCAGCAAACTAAAGTCACTCCTATAATCTCCACCGGAGTCGGGAGGGAAGCTCAACCGAGGCCGGGACAGGTAGCCTCCGGAGTCGGGAGGGAAACTCGACCGCACTCACACTGAAGACACAGAAAACAAATAGGTCACGATCTTCACTGAATTGGTGTTCAGACTTACGTGACCAGACTGGTAACCGGACGGACTGACAACGCGCCGGAGGACAGCTGGGGTATTTAAGTCCGTTGGCGCTGGTCACCGGAATTCCCCACAGCTGAGCCTGGGGAGAGGGGCGTGGTTGGAGATGGAACTCGAGGGTGGAAACTATAGGCTGACACAAAAACAAAACATAAGCACATGGCCTTCAAACAACAACACTGACAGGGGGAAAACAGAGGAGCACACACTAGGTCAGACCAAGATCCTAACAGCTCGCAGTGGACTGTTATACACTGGCCGTGGTCATTACAGTGAACAGTGTGATGAGAGGGCATGTGACCCCTTGTTGCTGTACTTTATCTCCTTGGAGCAGAGGCTGCCTTATCAATGTATTTAAAACACTGACAGCAGGAAGCTGTACTCACGTCTGTTTAGACCTCCACCTTTATCCAGGCCCAGCTCCACTCACAGCTCGGCCCTGCGTCAAGCTGCCCTACAGACAGCCTCCTCTTCCTGAAGCTCTTTGACCTCATCATCTCATCAGTATTTGGGCCTTTCATTGTACTTTAAGTTAAAACAAACAACCTGCAACCAGATGCGCCGGTGTTCAGGTTTAACGTTAACGAGTGACCGCGTGAACTGAACCAGAACACGAGGGGCTGCATGTTTCATCACGTTACGTTTTTTCCTCCTAAATCGCGATAATGACAAACGTTAACAGTCGACAAAGATCTGCAAGCAGTGGACGTTAACTTAACCCAGCAAGTGTGAACGGTAACGGAACTTAAACTGTAACGGAGGGAAAGACGATGTAGACAGCTTAACGCTGATTGGCCAAGACTCGACACGTCACATCAAAGATGTTTTATTGTGAAGATCACCACATCACATTTTCTCCTCGTCTCACTCCAATCTGAGAAACGCTGGCTGGTCAATTGAGCCCCCCCGCCTAACAAAAAAAAACCTCTACGGATCTACGCGATTCACGTGGATGATATATTTTGATTCAAAACGGCGAAAAGCGACAAGTTTGCAGGTATGAATAAAGTTCTTGAAATAAAAAAATTCTGCATTTCCCCCTGCGCCCCACCTGCAATACCGCTGCGCCCCACTAGAGGGGCGCACCCCACAGTTTGAGAACCACTGCCTTATTAAGCTCCTCACAGAGTCAGTCGACACATCTGTATCACACGTTTTAGGGACAGGGGAAGAGGGTTAAATTAATCTAAAAACCACAGTCTTTAGTTTGGATCCCAGTCACTTACAAATGGTAAGGCTGTAGTTTTATTTAAGTTTTTATTTTTTTTCACATCGTTCAATTACAACAATTTCAACTCAATGAAACAGTCTCAGTGGTTCATAAGCTAATACTATCAGTCCTGATTCAACAGGGCTCTCAGTCAGCTTTCGCTGTGAGTTTTTGTCTTCCTTTTTTTTCATACTGTCTTCTGATAGCAGAAGTGCAGTCTTCCAATCCCCTCTAAGGGTATAAGACCTTTAAGCCAGTCTTCTGGAAGCAGAAGTGTCTTCTAGTCACCCCTAAGGGTGTAAGACCTTTAAGCCAGTCTTCTGGTAGCAGAATTGTCTTCTAGTCCCCCCCTAAGGGTGTAAGACCTTTAAGCCTAGTCTTCTGATAGCAGAAGTGCAGTCTTCCAATCCCCCCTAAGGGTGTAAGACGTTTAAGCCTATTCTTCTGGTAGCAGAAGTGCAGTCTTCAAATCCCCCCTAAGGGTGTAAGACCTTTAAGCCTAGTCTTCTGGAAGCAGAAGTGCAGTCTTCCAATCCCCCCTAAGGGTGTAAGACCTTTAAGCCTATTCTTCTGGTAGCAGAAGTGCAGTCTTCCAATCCCCCCTAAGGGTGTAAGACCTTTAAGCCTATTCTTCTGGTAGCAGAAGTGCAGTCTTCCAATCCCCCCTAAGGGTGTAAGACCTTTAAGCCTATTCTTCTGGTAGCAGAAGTGTCTTCTAGTCACCCGTAAGGCTGTAAGACCTTTAAGCCTAGTCTTCTTATTAAAGAAGTTTAGTCCAGACTCGATGCTGGAAAACCGCTATCTCTCTCAGTTTTACTGCTGCTTTTTATGCATGAGGCTGGAACCGCCCTGATTTCATGCGTCACTCACACATGAGTCCTCCTATTTTTAGGTCAGACACAGAATGTAACTGGTTTGATCCCGTTTTGAACAGGAAGGATTATATAATATTTGAGTAACTATTTTACATAAAGCGTCTATGCAATTTATATGTTTAATAACACGGCACAAACTGCAGCCTCCTGGAGGAAACACCAGTGTTTGTTTGACCCATCCACCTCTCCTCATCCCACCCGTCCTGTGTGGAATTCTACTCATGTTGTCGCTCGCTAGCTATAGCGTATAGCATCCTGGCATCACTGGGAATAAAAACACCGCGGCTTTGAGAGCACTTGTTTGCAATTGCGCATTAACGTGATTAACCAATGATTTAACTTGCAAGCTAGGAACACTGATTCACCAAACCTGCTTGCTTGCAGTCTGTGTTCCACCACAGTCCCCGACGTTGGTCTCATGATTCATTCATTTTCTAAAGATTCCCCTGGTATCCCCGATGGCCAGCCCGCCCCTGCTTGTGACATTGTGAGAATCCAGCTGTCGTTTTATTTGTATGGCAGTCACCGTTGTATCTGCTGTTTTGCTGCAGCAGCATTTCTTCCGATGTGATGGATTGAAGTTTAATTCACTCCAAGCTGAAGGAAAGTGTGAATTAGATGGAGCCAGACACAGATGGGAGGATGAGAGAGAAGCCATAAAGGGAGAGAAGACAGTAGAATCAGTCAGACAGGGAGGGAAACTGATTGAGCAGACATGATCCAGTTAAACATTCTGCTTCCCTCCTGCACTAAAGCTGCAGTCAGTCTGCCTCGGTTTCACTGGCAGTGCTGCTGTAATTGTGATTGTAATGTCTGTAGCATTCATCAGCATCTATAATGTTGATCCCCAGTGAGTCGGCAGACTCCTTACAAGCCTGGAGAGTAAAGGAAAAGGTTTCGAGGTAGTTGCCTATTTCTTCTCTGCTATTGAGAGCAGCCACCCAGTTAAAGTGACGCCTCACTGATATAATGGTGTTGCATTTATCCAGGAAAACTCAACAATAATGTAACACATAGATGTGCAGGAGCCATTATCACTGATTCATTATGACTGTCCCTTATTTCTACTTAAACACATACAGTGGGGCTGTATTATTTATGGGACTATCCCTTGATGGAGTCTAGACACTGGTGGTGGTGATGAAGAGCAAAGCTGAAGATTTGGTTGGATGTGATGTAGAGCAGGACTGCTGATCGGCTCAGTGGGAGGACTGTTGGGGTCTGACCATATGGCTTCAACATGTGCTGTGAACAAAGAGAATCAGGCTTTCACTTTGTCAAGCAAAGGTTTCATCCTGATTTGTAGTTTGATAAGAGCAAAGGAATGTCACACTCGGGTGTGAATTCCCCCCCCCCCCCCAAAAAACTATGGTTCCTGAAGTCACCTGAATGCACCGCTACAATCTCATTGGCCGAGAGCCAAGAGACCCCAGGACCCCTGTGGTTCGACCACTGTTCTACAAAACTGCCTGCAGATCACAACTCAATGCTTTTTCCCTTCGACCTCCGTCGAACAGGGAGCACACATAACGCTCTCTTCGCCCGGACCATCGTCCTGGACACATGAAGACACATCGGCCTCTCCTCCCCCCTCCAGCACGACAGAGGCCACGAGGAAGCAACGGCCCCTCAAACCCTGACAAGCCATTTCGCTGGACGAAACAGCCGTGTTCCACGCTGAGTAAAGGCCCACTCAGCCCACCAGACGAATCCGCATCAGCGATCCGTTCTCCGCTTTTTGCTTCTTTTTCTTTTTGTGCACACATTCCGGCGAAGGAAAGACGACCAAGCCTCCCTCCTTCACCGACGATTCCCGGTAAGACGCACGGACCACGGCGTCAGCCGAAGTTAGATCACCCTCCCTGCAGCGAGGATTGATCACGTCTGCGTTTCGCTCCAGAGCGAGCTCACGCCAACGGACCGAAGCCGCACCAGCAAACGCCGTGCGACACACAGCGCCCGCTGCACGGCCGCGCTGCAAGCAGCCTGCCCCCCCCCCCCTTTTCGCCGAGGAAAAAGGACCACTTTGCCACAAACACTTCAACGTTGCAACGAAGCATCGACAAGTAAGATTCTTGGCATCTGGGCATAGTTTATCTTAAATTAACGTAAGTTTAATTCAGGTCATTCATTTATATGTTGGTATTCCCGTGTTTTTGTGTGTTTAAGTTACTGTCACGTGATATTGAGATATTGCGCAACTCCTTCCGGAGTAGCAGAGAAGCTCCGTAATGATTGTGTATGAACTGCTATGACTGTTTGCTTGGGATTTATCTTGATTTATTTTCATTTGTTTTATTACACTTCGTGTGGTATTCTCTCCTCATTAAATCAGCTCTGTGAGTGAAGTGTGGAATCTCGGCTATCGTACATAACTGCTGGCAGTTCTACCGACAACGGCACGTTGTGTACGATACGGCCAGCGATCCCCATTCTCACTACAACGCGAACCGCACGCAGAAGTTTGATTCATGACCCCCACCTTTGCTCTCTTTCTTGTCTCTGCCCCTGGGGAAACCCCGTTCAAACGATCGCCTCACATCATGTGTGCATCGGCACACGTGATTACGTATAGCAGTCTCACCGCCATTTTGTCCGAGTCACTCGACTCCGCCATCTGGTGGTAGTTTAGCTGTAGTATCTTAAGGCCCCTCCCCTTTTGGCCCGCGTCACTCGACGCCGCCATCTTTGTAGTCTTTAGCGGTAGCTGTAAGACTCCCCTTCCTTTTCACCCACAGACCCACACACACACACACATACACACACACACACAGACATACACCCTCATCCATTTTATTCATTCTTTAGTTTAGGCATATAAAATTGTATGATAACGTTTGTTGGTTGCAATATTAATTGATTTGATCATTTATTATTTTGATTTAATAAACTCTGTTATACTTTAAGGAGCAGTCGTCTGTGATTGCTTGTGCATATGTATTTGATAAGACTGTATGTAGTAGCCTGTGCTCGAACTTAAAACCTTCACTGTCACTGAATGTATAGTCATACGCAGACTATTGACATTATGAGTGACTACTAATTATGAGACTTAGTTTTATCGTTTGGTTATTGGTCCCTGTTCGCAGGGTGGTGCCCCGTTGTTATTAATAATCATTAATAATTGTTACATACATCAATAATTCTATTGATGTCAAGAATTCAGTTTCTTAAATGCTGATAACCCAAACATGCTCCTTTAGTTCCCAACAAGGACCAACTGGGAAGACTGGTTGTGATGGAGATGGGGTGGGGGGGATAGAGTGGATGAGAGTTGCACCAGTCTGACACAACCCAGTGAGCACTAACCCGGATTTCAACGTTGATTTCTGGTTGAAAAAGCGTTTATATGGGGTCTGAACGTCTAAGACGTATTTTAACCGTCTTTTGAACCGGCTAAATTACGGTTACAATATCAACGTGTCACAAAACACCAATTTCTTTTAAAATATTGATGGTTTGTTCAGTTGTAGGTTGAAAGAGACGCGATTTTGGTTACTTTAAACGTATTTCTCCAAAATCATATTCCGCTGTCCGTTCATATGTGGTCTACACGAAGACGTTATTTCAACGCATTCAATGTCTCATATAAAACGTCGTAAATATGGAACTGTAGACTGTGTGCTGTCAACAAGAAGCTCACAGGACATCATAATGAGAGCAGAGCACATTATGTCTGCATATGTTCACTAAAATACAACTCAGTGTTTACTGCTGGAATATGCATGCGCACGGACTCTGCATTTTTCTAAGGTAGAGGCTGGAAACACGACAAGGTTTGAGCTAGCTAGCTCTTACTGAGTGATGAGAAAGTGAACGAGCTGACGGAATAAACGAGGATAAACGAGGAATAAACGAGGCTTCACGCTGACGACATACTCTGTAAGTACTTGAACTACTTTATTCCAGTATTGCAAACTGAAATATTATTACCATACCATTAATATCATGTTATGATCATCATGCGGGCGAGGCTGCTAGCTTGTTAGCATGTAGCGTTATCAGTTTACGAACAGTAAACAGCAGACATGTGTGTTAGTTAATGTACTGTACTAACGTTAATACGATCATGGTCAAAACATTGTTGTTTGGGTTATGGCAATATATAAACAATATCGTGTAATATCCAGGTCAGCATTGTTCCGTTGAAGACACGTCTATGGTCTCCGGTGTAGAGACGTTCAAAACTGGTCTAAAAGTCAATATGTTTTTTTAATACTTGTTTTATTTACAGATGTCCAGCTTGAAAATATGGCAGATCTCCTGAAACAGGCTCCTGTGTGGCTTTGAAAACGACATTTAAAGAAGGAAAAGGAGATTATGTTTTTATATAAAGAACATTGTTATATTTATATTGTGCTTTAATAAATACAAATGAACTGTTGCTGTGTCACTTGGTCTTTTGTCCTGTAAGTGGAAACTGTTGATGTGTTCTATACCCAGAAGCACTGTAAGCATTTTGGCGTTGAATACACGGTTAATACACGGTGAAAAGTGAAAGGTTTTTAGCCGACTATTTGTAGACGTTGATTCAACGCTCACGTTTAGACCAGATATCAACGTGATGTCCAATACTGGCTTTCAACTGATACATGTGGATGTGGTTTCTTAGTAAGCCTCTAAATCATGATATATTAGTAATAGCACAATGTAGAGGACGAAAAATTATAGTATTGCAAATCACGTTTAAATCTGGTCTAAGCGTGAACGTATGTTCAACGTCTACAAATAGTCAG
This sequence comes from Melanostigma gelatinosum, assembly GCF_949748355.1. NCBI lineage: Eukaryota > Metazoa > Chordata > Actinopteri > Perciformes > Zoarcidae > Melanostigma > Melanostigma gelatinosum. The sequence goes on from NC_136636.1 coordinate 28,085,346, forward strand.
CGAAAAAACTTTCACTTTTGAACGTTTTTTCAACGTCCGGCATAGACGTCTTTTAAACGTCTTTTGAACCAAAAAATGCCCACTGGGAGTTTTGTGGAGAAATCTGATTGGTTTAACTGAAAGAGTGAACACCCAGTCAGCTGGCTGAGTTGGGACCATGGGAGACTAAGTAAATAAATAGAGTGAGCATGAAGATCTCAGCTTTCCTGATAGAATTTAGATTTTCATTTTACACAAACTTCTTCAGCAAAAGCAAAATTGTTAATCCCACATTCACATCCGTGAGAAAGCAGTACAACTATCAGCTGTCATGGTGACACCTGTCTCTCCTTAACCCACCCCCTTTAGAGTTTCCCGCTCCTGCCAATCACCCGACCATGTTCCTTCCTGCACACCTGCCCCTCCTTTTCTCTTTGAACCACACCTGTCCCCTGTTCTCTCATTAAACCCCAGTGTACGTATACTAGCCAGTGTCCCTGTCCCCACTGCTGCTTTACTGTGCTGTTGTGTTCCAGGTAGAATTGCTTCTTGAACCCTGTAACCTGGTTCTGCTCCTCAATATTTGACAGTTTCTCTGTGATATGGCCATCTGCCTGTCTGCAGTCTTTGTCCTTTAGGCCTTGTGTACCTGGAAGGACGGTCTACTCACCCATTGCGGAACTTAAAGCCTGTTATTTGACCTTAGCTGTCTCACTCACTCATAATATGTGATATTTCACTCTAAAGTGAGTAGTAAAATAAGATTTTGAACACTGGTGAATTATAATTTTTTTTTGTACGATCTCTGACAGTTACGCAATGGTGTTAGGGGGGTCTGGGGCCCACAGGGAGCAGGACTCAAAAGCAGACTCAAGGCGAGGTAGATAGGTTCCACGTACAAGTTCTTTACTTCGAGTAGGGTTCGGTACACAGGAGAGGCACACAGGGAAATATCGCAGATACAATCCTCAAACATCTCCGAGACAAACTGGCACAGGACACAGAGGAAACACAGACTAAATACAAAAGGGGAACGAGGCCCAGGTGGAAACAATGAGGGCGGGCTTGTAATCACCCAGGAGGACGGCACACGAGAGAGGGGAGGTGTCTGAAACGAGAGACAAGGTGAGTGACAAACACAACAGGAAAAGACTGTGGCAACAAACACTACCCCGAAGGCCTAGGCGTAACAGTACCTCCCCCTCCACGGCCGGCACCTGACGGCCCAGGGTTCTCAGGGAACCTCAGGTGGAAGTCTCGGATCAGGTCCGGGTCCAAAATGTCACTGGCCTTCTCCCAAGACCTCTCCTCCGGCCCATATCCCTCCCAATCCACAAGGTATTGCCGACCGCGGCCGCGTCGGCGAACCGCTAAGAGCCGTTTGACAGTGTAGGTCGGCCCGCCATCAATGATTCGGGGTGGCGGTGGGGGTCTGGTGGCAGGGACCAACCTGCTCTCCTTGGCTGGTTGTAGCCGGGCCACATGAAATGTGGGGTGAACCCTCATGGGTCTGGGGAGTTTCAGTCTCATCGCCACTGGGTTAATCACCCTCGAAATCGGGAAGGGCCCCACAAACCGAGGCCCCAACTTGCGGCACTCCCCGTGAAGAGGGAGGTCACGTGTAGATAGCCACACCTTCTGGCCGACCCGATAGGTAGGGCCCCGGATCCTCCGTCGATCCGCCGTCCTCTTGTACCGAGTAGTGTTCTTGACGAGAGTCCGGCGGGCTCGGGCCCAGGTGCGGCGGCAACGGCGGACCACGGCCAAAGCAGAGGGCACCCGAGACTCCCCCTCCAGGGCAGGAAACAAGGGTGGCTGGTAGCCATAGGCACACTGGAACGGAGAGAGACCAGTAGATGAGGAGGGGAGAGTGTTGTGCGCATACTCAACCCAAATGAGGTGTCTGCACCAGGAAGTGGGGTTGTGAGACACCAGACAGCGAAGGCCGGTCTCCAGCTCCTGGTTCAATCGCTCCGTCTGCCCATTCGATTGGGGGTGGTATCCAGAGGACAGACTGACCGTTGCTCCTAAGAGGCTGCAGAACTCCCTCCAGAACTTGGAAACGAATTGGGGCCCCCGGTCCGACACCACATCTGTAGGGAAACCATGGAGACGGAAAACATGAGACAGAACAGCCTCCGCCGTCTCCTTGGCGGAGGGCAACTTAGGCAGGGGAATGAAGTGGACCATTTTGGAGAATCGATCCACGACCGTAAGAACAGTGGTGTTACCCCCGGACAGGGGAAACCCTGTGACAAAGTCCAGCGATATGTCCGACCAGGGGCGATGTGGGACCGGTAGCGGCCGTAGGAGACCAGACGGAGGAAGCCGGGGAACCTTACTCCGCGCACACACCTGGCAGGCCGATACGTACTCTCCTACCTCCTTCTCCATTGCGGACCACCAGAACCGCTGCTTTATGACAAACATCGTCCTCCGAACCCCGGGGTGGCAGGAAACACGAGAAGAGTGAGCCCACTGGATTACCTGAGATCGGAGAGAAGAGGGGACAAACAGCCTGCCGGGGGGGCAACCCTTAGGGACAGAAACATTTGTGGTAGCCTGTCTCACCCTCTCCTCAATCTCCCATGTGACGGCCCCCACCAGGCAGGACGGGGGCAGAATGCAGGAGGGAGGATTGGGGGGGGCAACAGGGTCAAACAGCCGAGACAGCGCATCCGGTTTGACGTTCTTCGAGCCCGGCCGATACGACAAGGAAAAGTTAAACCTATTAAAGAACAGAGCCCACCTGGCTTGACGAGGGTTCAGTCTTTTAGCGGTTCGCAGATATTCAAGGTTCTTATGGTCGGTCCAGACCAGAAATGGGTGCTCCGCTCCCTCCAACCAGTGCCGCCACTCCTCCAGGGCAATCTTGACAGCTAGCAGTTCCCGGTCCCCGATATCATAATTCCTCTCTGCAGGTGAAAGTCTCCGGGAGAGAAAAGCACAGGGGTGGAGCTTGTTATCCTCCGCTGACCTCTGGGAGAGTATCGCCCCAACCCCCATCCCTGAAGCGTCCACCTCCACCACGAACTGCCGCCGGGCGTCCGGAAGAGTAAGCACCGGAGCAGTGGTGAATGCGCCCTTGAGGCATCGGAAAGCAGCATCGGCGGCGGGGTTCCACTGAAACTTAACAGCAGAGGAAGTTAATACATGCAGGGGGGCTGCTACAGAGCTGAAGTTCCTAATAAACCTCCTATAGAAATTAGCAAACCCCAAAAACCGTTGGACCTCCTTGCGGTTGTTAGGGGTGGCCCAATCCGTGACTGCTCTGACCTTCTCAGGTTCCATCTCCACCTTGCCCTCAGACACCCTAAATCCCAGAAATGAGACAGTGGACACGTGAAACTCACATTTCTCAGCCTTCACAAACAGCTGGTGGTTGAGAAGGCGACAGAGAACCTGCCTGACGTGACCCCGGTGGGTCTCCTCGTCGGGGGAGAAGATCAGAATATCGTCCAAATAAACGAAAACAGAGATATTGAGGAGATCCCGCAGGACATCGTTCGCCAGGCCCTGAAAAACAGCTGGAGCATTGGTTAGACCAAACGGCATCACGAGATACTCGTAGTGCCCACTAGGGGTATTGAAAGCAGTCTTCCATTCATCCCCCTCCCTAATTCTGACCAAATGGTAGGCATTTCTCAAATCAAGCTTGGTAAAGACCTTCGCGTCTTGTAACAGATCAAATGCCGACGAAATAAGAGGGAGGGGGTACCGGTTCTTGATGGTGATGTCGTTCAGGCCCCTGTAATCAATACAGGGACGGAGGGTCTTGTCCTTCTTGCCGACGAAAAAAAACCCCGCTCCTGCCGGCGATGATGATGGTCTAATCAGGCCTGCAGCCAACGCGGAGGTCACATACTCCTTCATAGCCTGTGTCTCCGGCGCAGACAGGGAGTAGAGTCGCCCTCTGGGAGGAGACGATCCCGGGAGTAGATCAATGGCGCAATCATACTCTCGGTGTGGCGGCAGAGAGGTGGCTCGGGCCTTATTAAATACCTCCTTAAGGTCATGGTAGCAAGCCGGCACCCTGGACAGGTCCGGGTAGTCGGAATCCAGTGGAGGCGCTGGCCGAGAGGTAGGTGGTGTAAAGTTCAGGGAAGTCCCTGTGGGGAAGCACCTGTCCGCACACTCCCTCCCCCATGCAATCACCGTCCCCGAAGCCCAGTCCAAATGGGGGTTGTGTAGGATCAGCCAGGGGTGGCCCAAAATGAGGGGGTGTTGCAGGGACTGGAACAGGTGAAAACAAATAGTCTCTGTGTGGTGGTCAGGGAAGGTTAGCTCTACAGGAGCCGTGCGGTGAGTTACCCGGCAGAGTAAGCGCCCATCGAGGGCGCTAGCTTCCAGGGGTCTGGGGAGGGAATGGACCTCCACCCCTAACCTGCAAGCCAATCCACTGTCCATCAGGTTTGCGTCAGAGCCGGAATCCACCAACACCTCCTGACTAAGAGAGGCGGTCGGAGAGGTGATAGAAACACTGGGGAGTCTACGAGGGGAATCTACGGACAGGGTTGTACGGCTCACCAATGTCGTCCTCATTGGTAAGCCTGGTCTTTTACTGGACATGCGGCAATGAGGTGGCCCCTCTGTCCGCAGTAGATGCACCTGCCCTCCCGTAGGCGACGCTGCCGTTCCTCAACAGTCAATCTGGTCCTTCCAAGCTGCATGGGTTCCTCAGCGGGGAAGTGGGGGGCGGAGAAGCCAGGAATGGCAGGAGGCCTAGAGGCTGGGTTGGTACAGAGATTGCTGGGGAATGGGTTCCGGTTGAGACCCGGCCCAGATCTCCCGAGGTGAAACGGAGGGGCTGACAAGCTAAAAGGGCGGCTAGGTCTCTCTCTCCTAAGCTCCCCAAGACGGCTCTCTAGTCGTACTGCGAGGGCGATTAAGGCATCCAGACTCTCCGAGTCGTCCCTCACTACTAGCTCCCCCCTCACCGGGTCATTAAGACCTCTGAGAAAAACCCCCTGAAGAGATATATCTGACCACCCTGACCCCTGTGCTATAGTTCTGAAGTCGATGGAAAACTCCGCTATGCTCCGGGATCCCTGCTGTAAGGAAAGTAGACGTGAGGCAACGTCCTTACCGAGAACGGGGTGATCAAAAACCTTCCGCATCTCCTCTGAGAAGCACTGGAAGGAGGAACTAGTGTGAGACTGACTCTCCCATATGCTAGCAGCCCAGGCTAACGCTCTCCCAGTAAGTGACCCCATAACAAACGCGATCTTAGCTCTGTCCGTCACATATCTAGAGGGCTGCTGGTCGAATACTAAGGAGCACTGCATAAGAAACGACCTGCATGTCCCCAGGTCTCCAGCGTAGCGCTCCGGTGCTGGGACGTGGGGCTCCCGGGCCCCAAAGATGACCCCGACAGGAGTCACGGCGTCCGGGGCAGCATCCGGATGGACCTGTTGTCCCAGCTGGTTCACGTCAGCAGCAAGGGACTGGAGGGTCCTCATCATGTCCCGGAGAAGCTGGTCGTGTTGACCCAGGAGAGCGCCTTGTGCGGCGAGGGCTTCACGTAGAGGCACGGAGTCCGCTGAGTCCATCGGTTTGGCCAGTTTGTACTGTTAGGGGGGTCTGGGGCCCACAGGGAGCAGGACTCAAAAGCAGACTCAAGGCGAGGTAGATAGGTTCCACGTACAAGTTCTTTACTTCGAGTAGGGTTCGGTACACAGGAGAGGCACACAGGGAAATATCGCAGATACAATCCTCAAACATCTCCGAGACAAACTGGCACAGGACACAGAGGAAACACAGACTAAATACAAAAGGGGAACGAGGCCCAGGTGGAAACAATGAGGGCGGGCTTGTAATCACCCAGGAGGACGGCACACGAGAGAGGGGAGGTGTCTGAAACGAGAGACAAGGTGAGTGACAAACACAACAGGAAAAGACTGTGGCAACAAACACTACCCCGAAGGCCTAGGCGTAACAAATGGTCATTTTGGCTATAAAATGTGATGCATTGCATTGTGGGATTGTTGGCAGAAAGAAGTGTGTACTGTAGCAGAACAAAAATACATGGAATAGCCCTTTTCCAACCTGACAGGAAAAGAAGGTGGGGAAAGACAGGCTATAAATTAGACATACCTGTGAGATGGGGGATGCCAATCAACTAACCAAAGCTGCATGAAGGAGAACAAAGAGAGGCGTGAGAGTAGCTAATGGAGCTACTGAAATTGTTATACCTGTTGTGCTCAAACTAAGTAAGTTGACATACATTTAGCCAAACATTTAGTTGACGTCGTAGACTAAACTAATTCGGAGCAACAAGCTATCCATGAACCGGCTGAATACACGGAGCATTCCTGGAGGACAAGGTCTTACTGGAGGTGTGCCGATCCCGGGAGCAGGTGGTTGAAAAGGAATCATGTTCCGCTACAGCTTGGACCAGCTTGGGCCTCTTTAACTTCGGGGATTCATCAAGATAAGTCCCTTTAAATGACACTCTCCAGGCTTCTCTTTCCTTTCTCCCTAAAACACCCCCACACCCTGAAATGAACTGAACGGGACTGAAATGAATTGCCTTCCTCCATACTGCAAACAGTGAACTGCAATATATCCCTTTGGAACGGACCTACAACCCCACACACACTCACACACGCATGCCACTCACACCTTACCACTTGCACATAAACAATTGACATTTACCTGGAGTCATTTCATTTCAGATTATCCAATGGATGTTTGATTTGTATATCTGGACTCGGTAATGTGGTTTATTTGATTTCATGAACCTTCTGTGTTTAATGCTGCATTTAAAAAGAGACCATCCGTTTTGATTCATGTTTGCGTAAAATACAATTGACTTCAATGAAAAACTTGATACATTTTTTTTTAGGTTTTACTTGCGTTGCATTTTGTAGTCGGGTTAGCTCTCCAACTGTTCGAAGTAATATTTTATTAAATTGACAGGGTATAATTTCTATTATTCTCCCGCCTGGAGCCCAACTTCTACTTTGAATAATTGAGAGAATACACTACAGTAGATGCCATAGACATGTTTTCCATTCAATTGTGTGAATTTATGAGGAAGCAACACAGTAAACACAATTCACACTGAGAATTTGGACACTTTGGACAAATACAAACAGTAAATACAGTGCACTATACAGTAAATACAAATTAATTTATGCCACAGTCCCAGTCAAATGTTAATTATACCATACTCATTTTTAAAGGGGACAGATGTGAAAGAACACAGCACCTTCACTCAGGTCCAAGACATTTCTACAATAATCATGCCATAATAATTACTGCAAATCTGGTGGATTAGGTAACAAGTATATTGCATTAAGTAAGAAATATAGTGCAGGGAGTGAAATTGTATGTATATATATATATTTAGTTCAGTTCACCAGGGAACGAATATAACACATTAATTAACTTATATCGTGCATATGGGAACAGAATATTTACAGTAGGTAAGAAATCGAATGCATTAGGTTAAGAAAGGTAGTGCATTAGGTAACATATGTAGTGCATACAACTATTGTGCATTGGGAGGAGTTAACAGTTAATAACTTCAGTTTGCTGTGACTGATACTAACGACAAGTGCCTTCCAGACCTGTTGAAACATATTTCATGGTTTGACATCATGGGCTAAGTTTTTTGATTAGTTTAATGCACAAAAACAAGTTTGTTCAGGAAGAAATTCACTTTTGTTAAGATTAGTTGACCTTCATGTCCATGGTTACATGGCAGTTCATGCTAGGGAAGGATTGTTCTCAAGAAACCAGTGTTGAAGTCGAACGAATAGCCGTTTAATTTCAGGTTGTCTTCAAGAGTCAAGATTCATATGGCTGTTCGAGGGCTTTGTCTCTTCCAGGTAGACATATGGTGAAACACGTGATGCTGTTTTTCTTTGGAGAACAGTCTCCTGGGAAGTGAGGAAGGCCCAGTTAGTGGCTGTTTGGCTCCACAGACCACAACAAGATAAACAGACCTCCAGAATAGGACAACGAATCCTCCAGGCTCACGAAGAAAAAGGGCGTTTGTAGAGTGCAACATGACCCATGTCAGGGTTTCCTGGTGGCCCTATTGGCTGGATGTCGTGGACGTGTGAGCCCTGTAAAATACATATAACGGTTTGTAAAAATGCTACATATGCCTTTTTTAGTTTTGCTCAGGCCATTTGAACTTTTAGTGACTGTTCCTTTCAACAAGCGGACTGCCACCAGGTCCAACAGCCCTTTGTGTTTACCCTGTTTTTGTAAAGAGTAATAAAAGCAGTTTTACATCCGATTTTTGTGCTGTCGTCTTGCTTATTGCATCACACTGTATGCAATGCTTCCTCTATCCCAGTCCGACAGCTGGACTGACGTCAGAAACTTCAAAAATAAAAGCACACACTGGATTGGCCTGTAGCGGATCGGCGATTTGAGAGTCTTCCTGAACTTCCTAATGGCTGTCCACCCCTGCAGACCCGATAGTTTGAAAAGCTTTAAAGTCTGTGGAGAGAAGAGGTTGGGGTTAATGGAGGTTTCAGAAAACACAGGAATCTCGCCCAAGAGACTCTCTTTTAATTTACTTGACACTTTAATAATATACTTGTTTAAACGTACTCTTTATTTGTTTGTTTGTTCATATTTGACTGTAAATGTCCTATTTTTAAATGATGTCATACTATTGGGTTTTACTGTTACGCACCAAATCACCTATAGCCAAATTCCTTGTATATATAACGTACTGGGCGAAAAACTGTTTGTGATTCTGGTGTTTGTGTTCCATGTGAAACCAAGAGTCACTGTTGACTAATGTTGTGAAAATAAACTGTCTTTCACACTTAGAGCAGGTTTAAGAATGAAACAGAAAGCTCTCAGAGGCGTATAGTTGTATCAAAGCAATAGATTTATTTATCAACAGAGTTATTCAGCCCAGCCATCAAACAAGCTTGGGTGCTAATGGTTGAACTTCGCAGAGATTCACCATGAGACACGCTTGAACACATCAGCGTGAAGCTTAATATAGGGGTTCCACCCCTTGATACACATTGGTCAAAGTCAAAGATGCAGGCGTGGCACGTTTTTACGTTATGGCACCTGGATGGGGGCCGTGAATGTCCATCCACCTTGGCCCCTCCCAGTAGGCGTTGGTTTCCATCAGTGTGAGTGAGATGATGCATGCAAGCAGACCTGAGAAAGAGTGTGTGAAGAAGCCGGGCTCAGCTGGGGCGTTGTCCCTCGCTTGAATCTGACTGTCCATTGTGTCTTCCTTATCTTCTCTAAAGATGGCGTCCTGTTACTTGTGACGCAGTTAAAATCAGTAACCTTCCTCCTGCTTCTCTCTGGCCCTGCTGTGTTGTGAGCACTGTATAAGTGGTTAATAGAGCTGCATAAGCTAATGGTTATTAAAACTACAAATATGCTAGTGATTAATTAAACTGTATATAAGCTAGTTGCTACTTAAAGCTGCATATAAACTAGCTGCTGATTAAGCTGTATATAAGCTAATTGCTGATTAAGCTGTATATAAAATAATTTTCTCAACAAATCCCTCTCTTGACGTCTGAAGGACGTCACTTTCTTTACCTTTCTGCCCTGTTCACACGCTTGTGTCTGCCTCTGCCTCTCCTGACCCTACCAGGCTGTTCTGCTCTTCCCATACTGGGTAAGCTCCATAAGGGGGTGGTGGTTCCTTGGAGAGGGCAGTGGTGATAAGACGGCCAACCAAAGAACGAATACAGGGTATTATACAACATCAACATGACACCAGTATTGCACTGAACACTCCCACTGACACTGCTATTGACAAGATCAGGTGCTTCCATTTTCCAAACATGTTTTCCATCCAATTTCCAAATGGATTGTTTACACCTGATGCTTCCTGCATTTCTTTTGACAGTGCCTTCAGACTATTCAGTGCTTTTGTGACTGAACCGTCCGGCGCAGTGTTGTTGGGGATGATAGTGCAACACAGGTCTCCAAACATTGAGCAAAAGCTCCAAAGCCATTTTGTTTTGCATAGAAATCAAAGAAGTTGGGGCCAGCTGCTCAGCCAGACCCTCTATTGCATCCCTAGTATGATTAGCCAAACGAAGAACATTGTAATGCACATAATTGATACGATCAACATTTTTATTCACAGTTATCCATGGAATAATACTTGCGATACTCTCAAAACCTGCTGCAATTTGGTCTACCAATTTGTATTCATTAGGCACTCCTCTGGGCACTCCGATTGCATCTATGTAGGTTGGACCTTTGTCCAGACTGAACTCAGTTCCAGCTGCTCTTTTTGCTAAGATATGTCTGCGTCTGCGTTGGGTCAGGTTTTGTACTTTAAATATGGATGCCAGAGTCGTGCAATTTGATGGAGTAGCCATTTTAGTCATATTTGTCATGCACGCGTATCCTGTTGGGTCAGATTCAGGATATAGTGGTGCTGGTTCGGTGAACCTAGCTGGTCTAGCTGCAGCACAAGCTATACAGCCACTCATTTTGTTTTTTATAGCATTATCAACAATTCAATTTAACCAAACATTGTCGTTTCCATGTCCTGTAGCTAATTGGATCACCTGTTGGTGGTTGCTGAAAAGTCAAATTACAAATTACAAAACAAATTATGCATTTTGCGTCAGATTACCTCGGACCTCTGCTAGAGGTCTGGACGGCTCAGGTGCTGGGGCACAGTGTGACAGGTGGTGCCAAGGTGCTCCTGCTTTACCTATGACTTGGACCGAGTGTGAAGTAACCTCCTTCACTTCGTACGGCCCTGTCCACCTGGGGTCAGTCCACTTTCTCTTATGAACTTTGACCCTGACCCAGTCACCCTCTCGGATGAGATTTTTTACCTTTTCCTGGTCAGCTGCACTGGTTCGCTGGACCTGTTTGGAGAGAGCCTCCGTGAGAATGATTAATGCAGTCACATATGCCTTCATTTCAACTTGCTGCACATCTAGGTATATGTACATCTATGTATCTATGTATATCTATGTATATGACTACCGTCTCTTGGAGGACCAGGCATTTGCCTCCCTGTCATTAACTCATGTGGTGAAAGATGCGTCTTATTTCCTTGTGTGCTCCTCACTGCCATTAGAGCTAATGGTAAAATTTCAACCCATGTCAGCTTTGATGCTACACATGTTTTCGCTATTTTTGATTTTAGCGTCTGATTTGCCCTCTCTACCAGTCCTTGTGACTGTGAATGATACACTGATCCATAACTATGTCTGATTCCTAGTCTGGCTTCTACTTCCTGCAAATGCTTATTACTGAAATGTGAACCATTATCGGAGTATCAGTTCTGTCTGCAGCCACTTCACCACTGTCTGTGCGTCTTCTCTTTTAGTTGGGATTGCCTCCACCCACTTTGAGAATCTGTCAACCATTACCAAGATGTACCTTTTTCCTTGTACTCTGTTATCATGTCCCATGTCAGTAAAGTCTATGCTGATGTCTTGGAAGCAGGCTGATGGTACAGGATAAGAGCCCATAGGTGTTTTGTACGGTTTCTTCACATTGTGATCCCCACAGGTGGTGCATTCGTCGCAGAAGAGGGTGTTCCTTTCTTTCCTTCATGCGTGCCTCTGATATCAGTGAGACACACAATTCTGCTGGTGCTACCACTCTGCCATCATGGGATCTCCAAAGTCCACTTTCTCCTTTTGTTGCTCCTTTCCTTTGCCATTCGGACCATTCGTATGGTCCAGCCTTCTTCTGTATCTCAATCAGTGTTTCTTCAGTGATTTCTGGTTCTTGTATGGCTGTTTTCAGAATCATCTGTATTGGTCTGTATCCTCCTACTTCTTTAGCAGCTTCATCTGCCATGTCGTTTCCCATACTTATTCTGGTTCTTGCTTTACCATCATGTCCTTTGTATTTCATGATTGCCACTCTGTTTGGTAGCCTCATAGCTTCCACCAGTGCCATGATTTCTTCTTGTGTTTGATGGGTGCGTCCATTGATGTCGTGTATCCTCTTCTTCGCCACATGGGCCCATCAACGTGAGCTGCTCCATGTGCGTATGCCGAATTTGTGAAGATGTTTACTGATTTTCCTTCTGCTATTTTCAAGGCTTGTATGAGCGCTTCGACTTCTGCCAGTTGCGCTGATGCTGGTTGAGGTAGGATACCTGATGCTACTATTGAGTGTTCCATATCTTCGAATTGTCTCACCACAGCATAGGATGCTATGTTTCCTTCATCTCCTTTGTAGCAACATCCGTCCGTGTATAACCACATTTCTGCTCCTGGGATTGGTGTATTTCCTAAGTCTGGCCTTAGTTTGTTTTCAATGATTGCCCTTGCTTCGCAGCTGTGTGGTTGATCTCCTTGTCCTTGTTGTAGTGATGACGCCATATTGATTCCTCCTGTTTCATAGACAATATGTGCTCTTGTGCATTCTTTTTGAATTTTCGATTTTCTTGCAGCTCCGAATGTGAATTTTTCTTAGGAGGATTCTTTGATGAGTCTCTTTCTCTTTCTCCCCCTTTTTTCTGATACAAAACTGCATTAACATCCCTCTTTTTTGTTCAGAAACATCTAGGTGGAAAGGGAATGAATAGTCAATTCTTGAAGTGCCGATGCATGTGACAGAGTCTGCATGAGAATGGTGAACACATCTTCTTGTGTTCAAACTAGGGGGGGGGCTGAGGTGTTTCATGATGGAGGATGCTTTCTCTGTGGGCTGTGGGCTGTGGGCTGTGGGCTGTGATTTGTTAAGGCAATATGTGGGTCTGGAACTGGATATGACGCAGGTATTGTGGCTAATAGTTGCAGCAGTGTCTCTGTTGTTGCCAGGTATGTGAAAGATATTGCTGTTCAGCTTGATTCTGGCTTCTTGGATGCTGATTGCCTGTCCCTCTCTGATAATTTCCTCTTCTTCCACGTGGTGAGCCTTGTTGTTGTCGCTGACCACGCGTGGGGCAGTCTCGTGCGCAGTGACCTGGTTTTCCACAGTTGTAGCAGTAGAAAGTTCCTCCGTGCTGCTTCTTTTTGTCTTTAGCAGGCATTTGAGCCACGTCAAGCTTTGCCAGCTGTCTCATTAGTGACACTTGTAGTGCTTCGAGCTCCACATCTGTTCTTTCCACAGCTGCTCTGTATTTATCATAAGTGTGTTCTTCGCCTGTCATGACGTCTTCCTCTGCAAATATGCAATAAAAGTCTGAAATCAGTATTCCCAAATGTCCACCAGATGGAGACAAAGCTCCTGTCCACTGTTCCTGTTGCAGTTCCTGAAGTGGCCACAGAAAAGCCAAAGCTCATGTCAAATGTTTTCTATCTTTTTTCCAGGTCGTGAAGTGCCAGCAGAGGTAGCCAAAGCTCCTCTTATGCCTTCAAATGACATGTTTGCTCTCTGAACAACTTCATTCACACTGGCTCACGTTCACAACCTTGCTTTCTCTGGAATGTGTGTGTGTGTGTAATGTTGATCTATTTTTATTAGTAACACTTATGGTGAAGAGGACGAAATCAGTACAGTTATAGATTTGTTTCAAAGTCTCTGTGTGAATAGACACAAAAGCTCTTGTCCATTATACTAAGATGGCAATTTTCAGCCCTAATCTGATGGTGTAAGCAAGCAGTTACTTCCAGGGTCACTGTTATCTTTTCCTGTTGTACGAAAGGATGACGGAATGCTCCTTCCGGCGTTTTTGACCTACATACAGTGACCTCACAACTCCGCAATATAGCTTTACAAGTATAACGCATATTATTTAACAGTGTATGAATATATTTTATTTACAACTCCCCCTATATACCCCTGCTAGGTGTGAACTGCTATGTTTTAATTACTCAATCAATGGCTGTAACACGATGTTTTATAAGGCAGACAGCAAGACTTTTTTTTTTTTTTTTTTTAACTTGTGTCTTCAGCTCTGTCCTTGCAGTTGGACACAAATCAAGGCCGCAGCATCTGTTCTTTCTTATCAGGAGTAGTCTAACTCCCCAATATTCCCAGCGCCTTGACTTAATGAATGGCTTCTCTGTGTCAGCTTTAAACTTTGCACACTCCTAATTTTTAGCGTCTGTTTGGCTGAATAAGTGGCTGCTGTGTTTCCGCATTAAACTTTGCTGATGGTCCCTATGAAAGACAAATTCCACTATATCTGAAGTCTTTATACCTACTCCAATAAAACTAACACTTAGATTAACCCTCAGCTGTCTCTCAGTCTATTCTAGTGATTTATGTGTGTGTGTGAATGCAACGCTTGTGTATAATGCGTGTTTTTTCTGCTCAACTGACCGTCAATCTTGTGATAAGCACACGAACATCTGAAACAACTCGACTGTAGCTCTCAGCTGTCTCTCTCTCATATGTACGCTTCAAACATTCACTTTCATTCAAACAAAATTGCAACACACTGCCATTTTTGAAATGCGCACAGATCACAAATACGGTAAAGGAATATCTTTAGAAATACAGTCAAACAAATAAACAAAAGTTAAAACGTACACCTCAGCAGCAGCGCTCAGCTCGCTCATGTACGCTTCAAATAGTCACACGCATTCATACCAAATAATCAAAATCACACGCTGCCGTCTCTGAACACTCGACAGTTAATCCACTTTCTCCAAACTCAGCAAACCGACTGCTGTGCTAACTGACCTCTTGGCCACCGCACAAATGACAAACTGCTTCTCAGCAAACAAACACAGTCAAATGATAAACACAAATTAAAATCAAATCTGAAATGCGCACAATTCACAAATACGGTCTAGAAGGAAATTAATATCTTTACAAATGCAGTGAAACAATGAACACAAATTAGAACATACACGGCTGTCTCTGAAGACAATTAATACACAAATTAAAACATACACTGCCATCCACGAGGACGTGGACAATGCTCTTTTTTAGACACACTATTTTACATCAGCGTATCTTCAACAACAATTTCTATATATTGAAACTCAGCAAACAGACTGGCGTATCGATGATCTCTCGATCACGATACAAATGACAACTGCTTTTTCAGCAAACAAACAGTCAGATTATAACCAATTTTTCCCTATCCTGCACACAAATCAAAGAGCTCTGCTCTTTAATACATCACAACGGCCGCTGCTTATTGTCAAAAACAATGTTACAGTCGGGTATCGAACCCGAACCTACCGTGTGGAAGACCGTTATATTAACCACTACACCATCAGGGCAGCACGTCAACAACACAATTTAACTGCTTTTTTATCCTAGGTCTCTTCTCTGGACCTGTACACGTTCTGGCCACTTTCATTAATCTCGTCCGTCATTAACGACACACCGATATAATTAAATTCTGTGCTCTCGTCCAGAAACTTCGTCAAGGAAACTCTAAGCAGAGTAACATTATTTTCCACTGGATCGCTACACACGAGTTAATGTCTTACGACTCGATGTTCTTAATACGGGTATTTCACAGTCACTTTTTCTCAATACAGTTTATCAATGACATCAATGACATATACATATATCCCCGTCATGTTATACAATTTCTTCGTAGCCCAAGACGTCTTATAATTACGTTAAAGATTACGCTTTATTTGTGGCAGGAATTTGAGCGCTTCATGCGAGGCGCGTGACAGCGACAGAAAAGGCGCGTGACACGGCTCACATTACTACACATCTAGCAGCAGCCACAGGTGCGCAATCTTTTCGCCTTTTATCTAACGTCTTCTGCTGGACTCATTCACACATATGTACAAAAACCCCAAATGCTGGGCTGAACAACCCTGCTGCTGTGTGATTACTCTTTACAATACTTTTATGACTACGCAATACTTACAGTTCGGACAGTCTGAGAGAATTTGGATTATGGCTATGAATACAATATTGCAGAATTCAGTCAAATAGGTTTCTGCCTCACCTTGAGATGTACCGGTACGAATCAGACTCCCCGAAACTGCAAGCTCGCTCCGATGGCAATTATCGGGTTCCCAGCCTCAAAGGGAGAGATGCACCTTTATCTGGAATCACAAAGAGAGGCCTGTTATCATTCCAACCCGAAGCTCTGTATCATATCTATCACGTCGGGGTCACCAATTTGTTGTGAAAATAAACTGTCTTTCACACTTAGAGCAGGTTTAAGAATGAAACAGAAAGCTCTCAGAGGCGTATAGTTGTATCAAAGCAATAGATTTATTTATCAACAGAGTTATTCAGCCCAGCCATCAAACAAGCTTGGGTGCTAATGGTTGAACTTCGCAGAGATTCACCATGAGACACGCTTGAACACATCAGCGTGAAGCTTACTATAGGGGTTCCACCCCTTGATACACATTGGTCAAAGTCAAAGATGCAGGCGTGGCACGTTTTTACGTTATGGCACCTGGATGGGGGCCGTGAATGTCCATCCACCTTGGCCCCTCCCAGTAGGCGTTGGTTTCCATCAGTGTGAGTGAGATGATGCATGCAAGCAGACCTGAGAAAGAGTGTGTGAAGAAGCCGGGCTCAGCTGGGGCGTTGTCCCTCGCTTGAATCTGACTGTCCATTGTGTCTTCCTTATCTTCTCTAAAGATGGCGTCCTGTTACTTGTGACGCAGTTAAAATCAGTAACCTTCCTCCTGCTTCTCTCTGGCCCTGCTGTGTTGTGAGCACTGTATAAGTGGTTAATAGAGCTGCATAAGCTAATGGTTATTAAAACTACAAATATGCTAGTGATTAATTAAACTGTATATAAGCTAGTTGCTACTTAAAGCTGCATATAAACTAGCTGCTGATTAAGCTGTATATAAGCTAATTGCTGATTAAGCTGTATATAAAATAATTTTCTCAACACTAACTTTATGCGTAACTTAGCTTACATTGTGCAACTTAAATTGTGTTACTAACAAACATACCGTACTTGTTTTCACCCTGACCACAATCGTGTTCTAAAGCAAACCAAGCAGTTGTTTTTCCTAAACCTAACCAAGGTGATGTATTTTGATAAGTGTTTGCAGTGTATGTGTAGCGTAAATTGGCGCTGGAGGAGTACCTGTGGTACATAGTTTGAAGCCACTGACCAGGCAGCTGTTTGAAGTGAGAATGGGTTGAAATTGATACATCCCTCTAGCCTCTCAAAGCCACCGTTATGGATACAGAATTTTACAAAAGAAATAGAAATGACAAATATAAAGTGCCTGGACATGAAAAAAGAGTGACTTATTTCCTTTCCGAAGAATAACTTGTGGAACTTTTAGTTTTGTGGCTTTAAGTGAAGGATATTTTTGAACATTGTTCAAAAATGAAAGCAATTTTACATTTCATTTATTTCTTAATCTATTTGATGATGGCACCTGTTTGTTTAGTAATTGTCAGTTGTTACTTGTTAAGCTCTGGCAAAAAGAGCCTCTCACATTGACAAGCCGATCATTTATAGATCCTTGGATATAATTCCGTGGTGCAAAGGCCCGTGATGATTCCGGTGGCACGGTGCTGCCTGCACTTGTCTGGCCCTGTGGGTCTCCAGCTACACGAGAAAACAACAGACGACCCAAATCAGCACCACAGGGAGCACCAGTGCTCACTGAAAAGACAGTGTGACAAAAATCAATGGAAGATGATGTTCCACTGTAGAAGGAAACTGAGCTAATTTGATGCCGCTGTCAGCGTGGCGTTACGCATCACCCTGCATTATACCCCTCCCTCCCCCCTCCCTCCGGCTCTCTCGGGGGTTACACAGTGACTCTTTAATGAGCTGCATGTATACACAGTAGCCAGATGCCAGCAGAGAGCCATTAGCTCATATCACAGAGGGAAGGGACACCCCTCCTCCCTCACATCACTCAGCCCCATTACCCCATCCCTCCCTCCTCCGTCCCCCTGTCAGTGTGTGAGAACAATGGATAGGATTGCTGAAATGGCAATGGAGCACAGATCTGGTGAAGCTTTATAAAACCTGCCTCATCTTTAACAAGCTGCTAATCAAGAGATAACATCTGTTTAACTATGGCTGAGTTTTATTTCCTCACGATGGTCTGGAATAAAATTTGAATCTATATTAATATAAAATGGAGCTCAAAATAAAAAGATGTCTATCTTAAGACAAGTGTGCGTCAGTCAGACATAAAGTGGACTCAGTGGACCTTCGGGGGCCCTGGAGGCAGTCCCCGGGTTCTGGTAAATAAATGATAAATAATTAAGTTTCACAACACTTTAATTCAGCTGTAATGATCCCAGCTGGAGTATAATGTAATCGTCACTCCATTGCCGTAGATATTTCTACACTACACAGTATAATTATGTTTCTGAAGATTCGTTTCTATCGGAGGGAAAAACAAATGTGTGATAAGGCGAGATGAAAAACAGAATCCGAGTTATATTGTTCAACCCATGGAAATGTAACACCCTCAGCATTATCAATCTAATCACATTGTCACAGCACACAGCAGTTACTGTAGGGGAGATGCTTCACCGGCTGATTAATGAATCACTGGATCAATCAATCAATCCGTCCATTACAAAAAATAACATGGCTACAAAACAATACATGAAACGGAAAACAAAACAAGATGTAAAAAGAGGCGTGTCTGTAGTTTTAGGTTGAAAGTGGATGAGCCAGTAATGGTGAGTTTGGTGTTTCAATCCTCGTCTCCTGTCATTGTCAAAGTTTCCTCAATCATATTATTTCCCTTGTGTGTGAAACAAAAATTATGTCGCTTTGGAGAAAAACATGTGCCAAATGAATGAAAAGGTCCTATGGAGTGGTCTCACCGACGTCACGATCTCCTTAGTTACGAGGTCGGTCGGCCATGTTGGAGTACATACAGATCCTACATGGCGGCGCGTAAACAAGGAAGTGCGGCGAAAATACCATACTTTGAATCACTGGATAGTGCATCAAAGGTTCGCTACCTGGCCAAATTGAAGGTTATTGGTAACTTGGATCCCTATACGATGAGTGCAGATCGTTTCAGTGCCGATCCTACTTATCTTCCATCGGTAAACTACGCCAACATCTACGCGTATCTCGTGAACACCCCCAGTCCTTACACAAAAGACGAGTTGGAGTGCTACAAAGGGCTCGACGCTTATAATCAGTTTGTCAGTGGATGGGTCCGAGACGTCAAAGCAACGGTCGTCGAGAATTCTCATCTCGTCATTGGGAGGGTAAATATATACAGATCTGGTCAGATATTTAGCAATATTCAATGTTTACTCAGCGCAAACAGACACGTGTGTTTGTTTACATTGTACGTGCATGTCATTGTGTGCGTGTGTGTAGGAATTCACTTTCAACTAACTCCTAACTTCATCCCCCCCCCCCCACACATATATATATACATACATATATATATATATATATATATGATCTGACGTTAAACTCATATCAAGCAAAGCTGAGGCTGCATCTCTGTGTTTCGCCTGTTGTACACGCTCGACACGTCTCTGGTACCGACTGCTGTCACGGGCCGATGAAGCTTCGGTAACCTTCTCATGTCAAAGTTTAATTTATATTTCCTTTATTAAATACTGTTCACAAACGAATTTGTAAATAAAATCACTGACCACTTGTAAAGTGATCCGCACATACTAGTCTAGTGTACGCCAGATTCCATTCCTTTATATCTCGAGAGATGCGTGACAGCCATTTCTCGCAACGTCGCTTGGATAGCTCCTTCGTGTCATTTCCTTGATGTGTAATGACCGCTGGCAAACGAAAGAATGATTTCTTGTCTCTATCAGCTCTGCTGCCACAACCAAAGACAGCACAAAAGTTCACCATGATCGATAGGTTATGCGACTCAGCCGTGCATGCCAGTGGCTTTGTGTGTACTCCAACATGGCCGACAGCTAAACTGTGACGTCACACGAGACCACTCCATACTTAGGAAAATAATAACCTGGCAACAATATTCAACATTATTAATCAAACACATTTTTCAATTCATTGTTTTCACTCTAAAATGTAAAATTAAAAATCAGCAGTTGAACTCAGTTTTCTTTATTCTGTCCAAAGGTCCAGAACACCAAATGAACAACAACAACAAAAGCACCTCCTTGTATCTGAAGGTGGAACTCGTTCGTCTTGTGGTGACTATCCAATCATCAAAGTGAACTCATTTCTTGTCAGTTGTAGAGGTTAGACCTGTTCACAGTTAACCAGTTTCCAAAATGTCATTGATCAGAATTGTTCTTGTTTTGTATGCTTTTGAGGAATTTGAATGTTCCCTTATAACCATGAAGACACACACTGTGTTGTATTTGAATCCACACACACCGTTCTGCTGCCACAAATACACAAAAAAGAATTAAGCCGACGCAAAAAATAGTTCCAACAAATCCACTATTTCTTCCTGTTTTCATAAACTTTGATAAAAACTACAGTGACCAGCTGCTTTAGGAAATGACAGACGTTTTTATAAAATGTACTTGTGATCTGTTTTTAAAGATCTTCAGTAGGATGTTGGGGCTGAGTGCCACAGACGGTGTGTGGAAGGTTTTTGCTTTTAAAAAGTAAAATCACTCCCCCCAATCCCGCTCTGCCTTACCTCACTTTACAATCCCTCCACTCCCACCCTCTCCTCCATCCCTCTGTCGGGCTTCTCGGTGCCGCATGGCTAGCAGTGCCTCACAGAGCAGACACCCAGCCCAAACACTGAGTCCCAGCTGGGATTTGACTGTGTGCTGCTGTCTAGCTGGGACAGGATGGAGGGGCTGGAGGAGAACAGGCACAGCAGGGGGTGGAGGTTAAAACAAGCAGCATCTTTTATTAATTGGGTGGAGCTTTTAAGTGATCTTTATTAATCATTCACATCGTACGTTTCTTTACAGCTGCTGTCACTTTGGGTTTGTTTCGAAGGACTGACAGGGAGGATGCTGATTATTGACGTAAAAACCTACAAACCTGTTTTATTTCTGGGGCAAAAGTCCCGCACTTATTATATGATCTTATGATAATGCCTGACTGATCGAACATATTTCCTCCCGGATATCAGTTGCAGTTCAATCCAACAAAAGTGTTTATTTTACTACTACTACTGTTTAGTAAATACATTATGGTTTGGCTTAAAATAAGTGTATTTGTTATGTTATTGAAGTGACAGATGTAATGTAAAATAGGTGAATGTTGACAAGAGCAGCCGTCTCCTGGGTGAAAGTTCTGTGTTTTTAGGAGACCAAGCCGGTTGTTTTCCAGTGCAGGTAGTGAAGCCCTCACAGGAGGAGTTTAGGGCTGGTGATGGTTGTACAAAGCTGAGGACTACACCAGAGAATGGAGTGTAAGCCCGGAGGACTACATGTTGTTTGCTTAAGGCTACTAAAGCACCTGGGTTAAGGTTAACGTTAGCGAAACATGATTCATTCAATATTTAAACAGTCAAAAGGCCACCATTGAGTTTTTTTAACATTCCCGACATCCAAAACCAATATTATTGTTTGAGATTCATCGTCATTTTCATACTCATTTGCTGGACAATAGTTTCTTTTTATTCAATTTTATTTTATATTGTACATTCAAAACATGTTTTTGTTTTTTCCAGATCTGCTTTGTATTGTAACAGTTGACCATCTCAATAAATGAGCCGTGTTTATTCAGTAAACTGTGCTCCAGGAGTGGCAGCATATTGCTGCATTATAGATCCAAACTTTGTGTTTCTACTCAGAACAGCCTCCATTTATTTTTGCCTTGAATGGAATAAATATTTGACATTTCAGTCTCTCCGTGGGGGACTGATGCCACAAAAACAAATGACGTTCAAACAAATATGACTGCAGTGCTTTGAATGTCTTTGCAGCATCATCTCTTTTGTAACAAAAGTTTGGTTTGCAGTGTTTACAGAATGGCCTGAGATATATCAAATGAAATGTTCTCCGATCCAAATCGATGGCAAATATATGAAACAAATATGAACGAAGACGGAAATAAGCTATTTCATCGGTCGGTTCATTCTGTTGTAAGTAAAAGAGGGACCCTTGTTGGTCCACCCTCCCTGGGGAGGTATCCTTTGCAGGGGTCAAGAAGCTAACAGGATTAGCTGCTATTTAGAGACTCTCATTCTGCAAATGAGTGGATGGATTCAGACATACCTGACAGCAGACGGGTAATTGATTGTGGTACTAACTATTGGTTTGCCTCTTAAATTCCTAATGAAGATGGCATATAGTGAGTCCTTAAATCTAGAGGGCCTTCATGATGACTTCAAAACATCAAGGACACACAAGCTCTGCCTCAACTGTTTCAAAATGAAATGTCATATTGGACCAATAAAGCAATGGAGAAATGTAAAACATCTTTCCGCCAGATGCAACCAGTGTTCTATGATTCCATCAGTATTCTACACTTCACAGTGCAGCAGTCAGTTGTCTAAAATAGACACATTTCTCGAAACCTTGAATCCTTGATTGACCCTTGAGAACCCCCTGAAACCTAAATTGCAACATTTTAGGAGTTCTTAAGCAGTTTAATGCCCAGCAGTTAATTATTCAAACTGTAAAACATGTATTCACAAATATGAATAATGAGTATGAGAGACGATTTTCCGCTGTAAATGACAGCCACCCAGAGTCACAATATAGCACCAAGCGAGCCTGTCTTCACGCAGTGGCGGGCCGTGCATCTTATACCTGGGCCTCACTGCTGTCCTGCAGCTGAAACACGGCTACGGTTATTATTTGTTTTGTGTCAAAATGAAGCCAACACCTGTAGATAGAGTGCGTCTCCTCTCTGCTCTGACTGCAGCTGGGACTGCTGCGCCTGTGTGCTTTGGGGCAGCGGAGGTGCTCACGGTAGCTCCCGCTGCTCGTTCATGACAGTGCAGAACGTACGTGCTTTAACGTCAAAACACCAGAAAAGTCTCCAAGAACACCAGAACAAGTCGCTAGATTTGTCACTAGTAGCTTTTGACAAAACAAGTCGCCATGAGGGTTTGGAAAGTCTCCAGATTTAGCGAGAGAGTTGCCAAGTTGGCAGCGGCTAAATATGTCCCCAGAACAACACTGGACGCAAAAATGGTTCCTATCACATATTAAACCAAACAAAAATCTTCATAAAAACAAGTTGTACAAATAATAATATGTAAACAAGCATATTAAAGCTACTACAGATGTAAAAACAAATGCATTTAACTTACCAGAGCTGCTGTTCACTATTTAAAGACAAAGTGCATCCTCCTTTCTTTGTTAATAAAGAGTTTAATCCCACGGTTGTTCAGTACATCCGTGCGTTTTAGTTCCAGTAAGAAGTCCTTCTCCATTCATGGACGCCAGTGAAGTCGAGCCTCCCTAGTTGTATTTCTTGAATACGTTTGAATGTGTTTGAGGGCTGAAAATGTCTGCTCGACAGAGGCAGCAGATCTTTGGGATTGTCACCGCCCCACAAGTCAGGCTAGCTCACTGACCTGATCGACTGATAACGTTACTTGTAGGCCAGTGTTAAGAATGAAGATCGAGTTAACTGACTGAGATCGAGGCGTTTAGCTCAATTCAAGCAATAAGATTTATTTGTGACAGAAGTATTATGTCCGGCAGTTAAACGTGCACCGACCCTAGCAAAAGCAAAGAGTGCAAAAGTGAAACCTAAAAGTGCTTATACAGAGTAAGCAGGCGTGTCCATCTGGTTCTCCTTGTGGAGCCATTGGTCAAAATCAAAGCAGAGGCGGATTTGTTTCTAGCATTCAAATGGCCTGATGGAGCTCTGGACAGCTTCATCCACACTGGCTCACGTCCGAAACCTGCCTTCTCTGGAACGTCAGTGTGTGTGAAATGTTGATCTACAGCATGTTGTTAACACTTAAGGTGAAGAAAATGAAAGGAGTGCAGTTCTAAACTATTTCGAAGTCTCTGTGTGAATAGATAAAAAGAGCTCTTCTCCTACTCTAAGATGGCAGTTTCTGCCCTAATCTGGTGGTTTAAGCAAGCGTTACTTTCAGGGCCACTGTATCTGTTCCTATCGTACGAACGGGTGACGGAATGCCCCATTCGGCGTTTTTGACCTACTTACAGTGACCTCACAACTCCGCAATATAAGCTTTACAAGTATAGCGCATATTATTTAACAGTGAATGAATATATTTTATTTACAAATCCCCCTTTTCACACCTGCTAGGTGTGAACTTCTATGTTTTGGAACTACTCATTCAATGGCTGTAACTCGAGGTTTAGGTCCTTATCATCTGAATCGTCTGGATCAGAAGTTGGTGGGGTGCTATGTCTAGTTCGGGTGTGTGTCTGATTCGGGGATGCTCTCCAGGGGCAGGGAAGAGGGGCAGTTGAATTAGATGGGTGCTGGTGTGTCTGATACTTGGTTTCTAATCCCCAGATCAGTAAGGCAACTAGTATGCCCATACCCACCCCCATTATAGTTTTCTTCCCACATCCCACCCCTTTCCAGGTGAAGCGCTGCCGACCTCGGTCGGCGGGGTTTGCATGAGGGTCCCCTAGACAGCGTCTAAGTTCCCGATGCATTTTCCAAATTAGTGCGAATTTCTCCCAGTGTTCTGGTTGGTACCGGTGCTGGGACACAATGTGTCAGGTGGTGCCAAGGGGCGCCTGATTTGCCCTTGACCTGGACCGAGTGTGAAGTAACCTCCTTCACCTCGTACGGCCCAGTCCACCTGGGGTCAGTCCACTTGCGCTTGTGAACCTTGACCCTGACCCAATCACCTACTTGTATCTGCTTTCCAGCTGCCGCTGCTTCAGGTACTGCTCGAGTCCTCTCGATCTGTTTGAAGAGAGCTTCAGTAAGAGAAGTTAGGGCACTCATATAGTCAGACATTTCAATCTGCTGTACATCCAGAGGTGGCATATGACCTCCATCTCTGGGTGGACCTGGCATCGGCCGGCCAGTCATGATCTCGTGTGGGGAGAGATGTGTTTCTCCCCCTTTTCCGGACCTCATGGCCATAAGGGCCAGGGGCAGGGCCTCAACCCATGTTAATTTGGAGCCCGCGCAAACTTTGGCAATTTTGGCCTTAAGGGTCTGATTCGCTCGTTCCACCAGGCCCTGAGATTGCGGGTGATAGACTGACCCGAATCGGTGTGTGATTCCCAGAAATTGCTCTACCTGTGCGAGCATGGTGTTGCTAAAGTGTGAGCCGTTATCAGAGCGGATGCATCTCGGCACTCCGTAACGGGGAATCAGTTCTGTCTGCAGCCACTTTACAACTGTCTGCGCGTCTTCTCTCTTGGTGGGAATTGCTTCCACCCATCTTGAAAATCTGTCTACCATTACCAAGATGTACCTCTTTCCCTGCACTCTGTTCTCTGGTCCCATATCTGTATAATCTATGCTGATGTCTTGGAAACAGGCAGAGGGCACGGGATAAGATCCCATCGGTGTCTTGAATGGTTTTCTTGGGTTGTATTTTCCACAAATTTGACATTCATCGCAGAAGAGGAAAGATATCGCTTCCATGTGCGGATGCCACCATAGTTGTTTTAAATTGTCCAATGTCCGGTTCTTTCCCTCGTGTGTAGGTCCGTGGGCCCCTGGTAGGAGTGCTGCACACAGTTCTGCTGAGGCAACCACTCTGCCGTTGTGGGCTCTCCACAGACCTTCTTTGTCTTTTGAGGCTCCTTTCCGTGTCCATTCGGACCATTCATAAGGTCCTGCTTTCTTTTGATGATCTTTGATGTGTTCGATGGTAAGCTCAGGTGGGCCGGATGTTGGCTTCATAACCATTTGGCGAGGTGTGTAGCCTCCAGTTTTCTTGGCTGCTCTGTCTGCCGCGTCATTACCGGCGCTGATTCGTGATCTGATTGTGTCATGTCCTTTGCATTTCATGATGGCCACCCCCTTTGGTAGTTGGATTGCTTCTACCAGCCTTCTCATAGCTGCTTCGTGTTTTATGGGGTGGTCATTTGAAGTGGTGAAGTTGCGTCTTCGCCATACAGGGCCATCGATGTGGGCCGCTCCATGGGCGTAAGCCGAATCTGTGAAGATATTTACAATTTTGTCCGTGCTCCACTTCAGAGCCTGAATCAGTGCTTCCACTTCCGCTAGTTGTGCTGAAGCGGGTTGTGGCAGAATCCCTGACTCCACTGTTTGGTGATAGCCATCACTCTTCTGTTCGACCACTGCATAGGATGCAATGTTCCCTTCTTCTCCTTTGTAGCAGCAACCATCCGTGTAGAGCCAGGCCTCAGCTGTGAGGTGGGGAGTGTTTTGGAGATCCGGTCTCAATTTGTTTTCTTGTACTGCAACTTCCTCGCACACATGTGGTTGTCCATCCGTAAAGTTAGCCGACATATTTCTTGTGGCTGGCACAAAGGTGATGTGTGGCATGGTGCAAGTGTGTTGAATCTTTGTTTTCCTTGCGGCACTGAACGTGAATTCTTTACTCATCAGAAACGCTGCCACGCCATGGTGCGTGTGTACTTCCAGTGGATGGCCCATGACAATATGAGAAGTTTTTTCAATTGCTTTTGCCACTGCTGCAACATATCGTGCGCACGTGGATTGACCATTTTCCACAGCGTCCAGTTTTGATGAATGATACATCAGTACCTGTCTTTCACCCCCCTTTTTCTGGAAGAGTACAGCATTGAGTAGGCTGTCTCTTTCAGAAACATCAAGGTGGAACGGTAGGGAGTAGTCTGGGGACATGAGTGTGGCGGCATGTGCAAGTGCTTGCTTCAAGTGGGAGAAGGCTGCTTCAGCCTCTTTTGTCCATGTGAGGGTGGCAGTAAGATTTCTTGTGCCCACTTCCTTCAACATCTCTCTGAGAATGGTGGTGTTGTTGGTGTAGTCTGGGATATGGGC
Organism: Melanostigma gelatinosum; assembly: GCF_949748355.1. Taxonomy (NCBI): domain Eukaryota; kingdom Metazoa; phylum Chordata; class Actinopteri; order Perciformes; family Zoarcidae; genus Melanostigma; species Melanostigma gelatinosum. Next base: position 28,111,933 of record NC_136636.1, read on the forward strand.
TAGTTGAGGGTGGGGGAGGAACCGGAGGAAGTGCTGGATACAGGCTAGTTGAGGGTGGGGGAGGAACCGGGGCCAGAGATGTTTGGCTCGTTTCCTGTGCAGCCTTTTCCAGACCTACCGGGGCTTGAGTGGTAGGGGTGACGTCCAGGGGGTTGATGTTGAGTGACAGACGGGACCAGGTTTTTTCTTTTCCGGTTGGCATGTCCACCTGCATCCGATCTGTCATGGCCATCCCTAGTGCCATCATTGCCACTCGCTGTTCCTCTTCTCTGTCTTTGCGGGCTTGCTTCAGTGGGTTAGCGAACCCCCATCGCTTGGTTTGATTTGTCATTTGATTTCTCTCTGCAGTCTGTGCTTGAGCCACTCGTTTTGTCAAATCGTTGGTGAAGAGCCGAAGGTTGTTGACTGATGGAGGTAGTGGACTGGCCGCCTTCCACCATCCCTCCTCTTGCCATCGTTTCATGCATTTATCCCAATGTGTCTTGTCTCTTTTCCATGCAGTCCTGCCTCCAGTCTCTGTTACTGTTTTTTCCAGTTTTGCACGCAGTACTTCTGAGTAGCCACCAGATGGAGCCACAGCTCCAGCCATGTCTTCTTGTGTTCTTTGTCTTCTTTCTCTTTTTTCTTTTTTTTCAAATCAATTTTTTTTTTTTTTTTAATCAATTCCAATCTTTTTTTTTTTTTTTCAAATTTTTTTTTTTTTTTTTTCAAATTTAAAATTTCAAATTCCAAATTCCAAATTTCAAATTTCAAATTTCAAATTTCAAATTTCAAATTTCAAACTTTTCAATATAAAATGTTTGGATGCAGTACTCCCGAATGTCCACCAGATGGAGCCAAAGCTCCTGTCGAATGTTCTTCTTGCAGTTCCTGAAGTACCCACAGAGGGAGCCAAAACTCCTGTCAAATGTTCTTCTTGCAGTTCCTGAAGTACCAACAGAGGGAGCCAAAGCTTCTCCCAAATTTTCTTCTGCAGTTCCTGTAGTGCTACCAGAGGGAGCCAAAGCTTCTCCCAAATTTTCTTGTGCAGTTCCTGTAGTGCCACCAGAGGGAGCCAAAGCTTCTCCCAAATTTTCTTGTGCCCTCTGACCTTGGCCTAGATCCTACACTCCCTGCACCTGGTTCTTATCTGAACTTTTCACTCCCTTTTTTTTCCAGTGTCTCTCTGACTGAATGAATGCCTGCTCTGTCTTCGCTTCTAAATTTGTTGACGGTCCCTATGGAACACAATTTCCAATAAATCTGTAATCTTTGTAACTATACCAGTAAAACTGACACGTATATTAACCCTCAGCTTTCCTCTTCTATCCTCGTGTTCGTGTGCCTGTGTTGAATGCAAAGTTTGTGTCTCATGAGTGTGCTCTGCTCCACTGACCGTCAATCACTGGCAAACACACACGAGCCTCTGCACACTTCAACTCCAAATCTCAGCTGTCTTTCACACATGTACGCTTCACGCAGTCACTCTCATCCTTACCAAATTGAAACCATACACTGCCGTCACTGAAATACGCACAAATCACATATGGATTTGTTCTTATAGCGTTTTCACGAGCCCGGTCCCCGAAGGAAATGGATACCTCCCTGAGGCATTACTCAACACTCAAACGACCATACACTGCCGTGATTCCACAAATAATCGCACATAGACCTCGTCAGGGAAGATCTATTGACCTTATTGTTTACAGTGTACGCCTTGTGCCAATACGGTCCCGAAGGAAATGGCGAATTCTTGTGCATTCTCTGAATTCTGACCTGTGTCTCCCTGAGACATTACCCAGCACTCAATCGACCACACACAGCCGTGATCCCACAAATAATCGCACACAGACCTCGTCAGGAAAGGTCTATTGACCTTTTTGTTTACAGTGTACGCCTTGTGTGAACACGGTTCCGAAGAAAGTGGCGATATCTTGTGCTACAATTGAATCGATGTCTCCCTGAGCACATCTATGCTGCATGCAAAACCATACACTGCCACTTCTGCAATACTGGTACACAAACCATCAATTCGACCTCCTATTTAACCTCATCAATTTATTTTTCTCAATTAAAATTCTCTGGATGGATCTTCGTTTTACAGTGTACAACATGCATGAACGTGGTCCCTTTAGGAAATGGCGCTGTGCAGTCTCCAGACACACTACTTTCACATCAGCGTATTTCAACAACACTTTCTATATACTTGATCCAAATCTTAGCTTGCAACTTCGCATAAATCAACAGTGTGGCCCGGAATTCAGTCTTTCAGACCGTCATTGGTCAGCTAACCGAAGCATTCGCCACGGCTGTGTAACCTCTGAACAGTCAATCAAAGCTTACGCGGTGAACACAATGGCAGCTTATACAATGTTAACAACCATCAATTTCTGTTAGATCCACTCACACACATGTACATGCTATAGTAAAAACCCCCACTGCTGTCATAACAATTCTGTCACAATGCTCGGCAATTTATCTTTAAAAATGTAGTCAAGGCAATTCATACTCACACTCCAGTACTTCCGATCAATTCAATTTAGGTTTTCCTATATACAATCTGCAGAATTCATTTAAATAGGCTCTGCTTTACCTTTTGATTCAGCGCGCTGTTTGATCAGTTTCTCAGAGTTGAGCAGAATGGCGCCAGTAGGCCTCTGGCCTTCCCCAGCCTCGAGGGGAAACGCCCTGATTTTTCTTTCTGTTGACAGAAGAAAGTCTGTTACTCGATGAAAAAATAGTCTTGGATCGTTATAACCTAACTCTGCTACCATGTTAAGAATGAAGATCGAGTTAACAGACTGAGATCGAGGCGTTTAGCTCAATTCAAGCAATAAGATTTATTTGTGACAGAAGTATTATGTCCAGCAGTTAAACGTGCACGGACCCTAGCAAAAGCAAAGAGTGCAAAAGTGAAACCTAAAAGTGCTTATACAGAGTAAGCAGGCGTGTCCATCTGGTTCTCCTTGTGGAGCCATTGGTCAAAATCAAAGCAGAGGCGGATTTGTTTCTAGCATTCAAATGGCCTGATGGAGCTCTGGACAGCTTCATCCACACTGGCTCACGTCCGAAACCTGCCTTCTCTGGAACGTCAGTGTGTGTGAAATGTTGATCTACAGCATGCTGTTAACACTTAAGGTGAAGAAAATGAAAGGAGTGCAGTTCTAAACTATTTCGAAGTCTCTGTGTGAATAGATAAAAAGAGCTCTTCTCCTACTCTAAGATGGCAGTTTCTGCCCTAATCTGGTGGTTTAAGCAAGCGTTACTTTCAGGGCCACTGTATCTGTTCCTATCGTACGAACGGGTGACGGAATGCCCCATTCGGCGTTTTTGACCTACTTACAGTGACCTCACAACTCCGCAATATAAGCTTTACAAGTATAGCGCATATTATTTAACAGTGAATGAATATATTTTATTTACACCAGCTAGAAGTCTCTGGCACGTCAAAGAATACGCCCAACATGTCAAACTAAAGATCTGATTGGTTCAACACTATGACAATCAACAATATCGTCCCCATGTACTTTAATCTGCACTGGCTGCAGGTGAGAGTCTGCAGGCCTCTGCACCAGAGACACAGAGGTGAGATCTGACTGGATAAAAGCTCTACTTAAAACAAGCTGCACTGGAAGCAGAGCAACTGAGGAAGACAGTAGCTGTGCAATGACAAAATAAGATAACGTGAAAAATATTTTTATAAATTATAATACATGTAGTGCATTTAAGAAAAATTATTAAATTATAAAATAGATTTTTTTTTCTTTTCTTTTTAATATATATAGCTTTGTGATTCTGTTTAGGCCAGCAGAGAAGGCCTTGCAGAAAATGCAGAAACTTAAATTGTGGGAAATATTATATTTTCGGTGGACTGCGCTCACGTAACAGACAACGGGATGTGTGACCTTTTGAACCCGGAACAATAATGTGTTCAGGGAGGCTAAGCTAACTAGCTTAGTGGGGAAACAACAGCAGTTAGCTTGTTCCCTACTGATTCAAACAGAGAATCAAATGTCTGAAATAACCCTGCGATGACGGGATGCTTCGTTATTAACGGACAAGTCAAAAATCAATGTAATTAACACAATGACAAGAACAAACTCACATAAAATGTCAAGCATGACAAATCAATCCAGCAACACTGCAGCGCTAAAGCGCCAGCCATTCATTTTATTCATAATAACGACACGATAGACAAATGAACAATTACTGCAGTTTGTCACTAACCGAATAATGTTCACTTAAAGAGTCTAATCCCAGTACATCGTTTCAGTTCCAGTAAGAAGTCCTTCTCATGGACGAATCGACCGCGACCGACCGGTGTTACGTCCCTTCTGGTTTTTGAACCTACTGGTTTCTCCTCCGTGCGCAGCAGCTGTTTTCTGTCTCTGTCGCAAGATTCGTCAAACATTCACAAACATATTGCTGGAGATCTATAAACCACATCTCATATTCATTACGCGGATTACGATTGTATAAGTGAGCACTACATCACAGCCACGTATGGAGAAATACATTGAAGAAAATATATTTATGGGAAGATCGCAACAACCTGGATTCAAACTCTGTCGAGCAAAATAGGAATAAATCCAAAGACCGTCGATCCGCCACTTACTCTTGGAGATCATTCAGGTACCTTCCCTTCTATATGTACACGTGGGTTAGTAAAAATAGAGATGGCAAACGAAACAAAATAAATCCTCCAAAAACAAAACAAGATCCTCCCTGCAACACCAGTTGGGAAATTATAACATAAAGCCCAAGATCTTTTCGCGTTAAATAGCAATCCACTTCCATGTTTTGGTACAGTTTGTTGTCGCACTTGATGCGAACCGTATCCGAGACCCCCTTTTCAAACGGACCAATGATTGTTTGTGCTATGAGCATAGACTGTATATAATAAGTGGACGTCACGTAGTCTCTGTGAGGTCACCGATTGGTTTGCTGACTACTGTACTGAAACATTTTGGCCGTCGCCATCTTGGTTTCTGGCCGTCGCCATCTTGGTTTTTTGGAACCAAAAGTGACACAAGAGAATGGAGCAAAAGTACAAATGCTGTACAAGACATTGTTAGGCAACCAAAATGTTACAATTCATTTTCATGAACTGAAAACACACTTTCAAAGGCTTGAAGTTCTCCCACACCAGACTACACCTTGGTAGCAACCTGTCAATCACAGGGTAGCCCCGCCCTAAGGCATACCCTGCTTTAGTGTCTATTTGACTCTAAATGGACCATCATTTACGAAATGAACATCATGCAATAGTAAAGAAAACTTCAAACTGTAGATTGAGACCATAAATGTTTACAATGCTTACTGAGGTTATAAATCAAGTGAGAAGTACAATCATTTTCTCATAGACTTCTATACAACCAGAGGAGTTGCCCCCTGATGGACATTAGAGAGAATGCAAGTATAAGACACTTCAGCATTTGCTCCACTTTTCAGAACTGGAGGTTGCCACAGGGAGCTACTGTACATGCCTACAGTCAAACAAGGTCTTCTGATGACAATGACATATTCATTAACTGCTGACATTACTTGTTTAAGCTGTTTAGACTACAAAGAAATGTCTCCCTTGAAGGACAAAAGAATGATCCAGCATCCAATATCATTCCCCTTGATGAGAATTCTCTTTCATCACACCTTCCATCAAAAATGACATCACTCCCTACTCTCCCGTCTCCTTTTTACTTGTCCACAGATGATGTTTCCTCTGCCCTTTCTTTTCATCCCCAAGAGCTCAGGATGTGAAACTCAGAAGCTGAGGAGGAAGTGGTAGCTGAGATATTGTACTCTCATGCAGTCACAGAGGGAGGAAGTGAAGTCAGTTGCATCAAAGTTTCTGTGTTCAAGTGTTTCCAAACACTTTATTGTCAGCTAGGGTGCAGTATGATCAATCCTGTCGCAAACTACGACCTTGAATGTTGATGTTTCTGAATCAAAAAGACGTTTCACAGAGAAGGTTCAGCCTCGTATCACACTTGTAGGAATGCAGAATGCGACCTGGTTATCGTTGTGAAAAGATTGGTTAGGTTTCAGCAACAAAACTACTCTGTTGAGGATAGAAAGAAAATCGTGCTTTGTGTTCAAATAAAGCGTAACATAATACTTTAAGTCAATGCTTTCTCATTTGTTGTACTTGTTATCATACCACATAACTTTAAATAATGGTCAATCAATAAACCACGTCACTTGCTCTGCCTGAATGACAAATGTTTGCATTCAACATATGTGGTTTGCAGAATTGTACGCTGCCAACATTTTTCGGTTACGACTGGGCAAGTTGGACTTGTTTCCATGCTTGTTTCTTTTTAACCTTTTAAAGTTAGGAATTATAGTCAGCTTCATCACAAATGCTACTGTAGTCCATTGCAGCTTATGTTTGAGGAGTTAAGAAGGATTTCCAACAACAGGATTTCCAACAACAAAACTTATATTTCAACGAGGACAGGGTCCACAACATGCGTTTGATATACATCCAGGATGTCAAACTGGTTCAGCAGAGAAAACTGGTTAAAAAAAGATCAGTGTAAAAGTGAACCACACATCACCTGGTGATGGAGACGAAGACAATGAAATGAAGGAACAACAGTGTTCCTGTTAAGCGGGGTCTTTATTCACTGTTACAATGATTAGAAAGCAAAAGCAGCATGTGCATACAATTATTATATCTTCAGTAGCTAGCGTAGCATAGATGTGCTTGATATGCTAACGTACTCTGTTAATGTTAGCTCAACAGGTCATTTAGAAACGTATATCTCTTACAACCTCTCTGGGTAACAAGTATCACTATTACAGAAACTATGACCAGGATCCCGGTCAGAGCTGTCCAATGCTACGCTATGATTAGCCAGTCTGCGTTTGAGGGGCGGGACTTGGCTCTTTAGTAGCTGTTTAGCAGCCGTTTGTAGCGGGCAGTAGCTTGGCACTGCTGCTCACAGCATCGTCAAAGACCGCTATTCGTTGGTTGACTGCAGGGAAGCAAAGAAGAGTTCAGCTGTAAAAGGAACCAATGAAGTAAAACTAAAAACAGTGTGTGATCACTGTTGTTATGGGAAAATATGTCAGTCTACTGCTTTAGGGTTAAAGAATGTAAGTTTTACATTCATTTTAAGTGCAGGCACTAAACCTTGTTTATCTTGTTATCTGTTTGTTCCTGTGCATTGTTTCTGTCTTTAAAGACAGGGACACTGTCTCTTTGTTAAAAGCAGCTTTCTGGACCTGTTGGAGCTGAGCTGGGGCAGACTGACTGAGGCAGGTGGACAGGTTTTAAAGCAGTCAAGCATGAAGTGATAAAAGCATGAATGACGTTTTTTAAATCCCCAGTTTCTAGCCTGATACACTCCATCCATTTGTGTGTGACACTAGAAGACCATTCTGACGGATCAATGTCTCAGCCCCTCATCCTCTCTCGATCCAGATAATGGGGTTTAATGAGGCAGCTCCCCCGAGACCCATCCAGTATGAGATACAACATGGGGTTGCTCCAGGATGTAGGTGGAGTGTCTACTATGTGTTAGTTTTGTGACAGAAACTCTGTCATAATTGAATCTGCCAATTTGATTGAAGGTGTATTAATCAGAGTAAGGTTACACTGCAGACCATCTGCACATGGACTCTGTCACTCTGTAGGGTAAATCAATATGAACTTCGAGGGGACGCTGGCGTGTTTTTCGCCGCTCTTCATGCCGACACTTAATTCTCGTTTCCTACCACTCTCTGCCGTTAATCTATTCAATCCTGAACACAGTCTGAAGATTGTCCTGCCCTGGTTTTTGTGTTTCTACCATTTCCACTGCTCAGCTGATTACCTTTGGCTGGTGTTCGGCTCCTAGCCTCTGCCGACCTACCACTAGCATACAAGCTATCCGACGCCGCTCTTAGCTCTTAGCAAAACAAGCTATCCGACGTGCTCTGCCATCCGTGGAATCCCCGCTCCGGAACACTCCGACTGGGCTCTTCTCTGCCACACTGCCAGGAACTTCCACGAACCCTCCCTCAGTCCTACCAACGCGACTTCGCTGCTTTCCATCGCCGCTGCTGAAGGTCGAGGTCCAGTGTCTACCAGGCTAATGGTGCCGGCTGCTAGCTGGCTCTCTGTTCTCTTCATGGTGCTCCTACAATACTCTCCGCTGGAACTCCTAAACTTTTCCAGCCACACCATCCCTGACTGCCTCGCAGTTATCAAGTCTCTCGGACTACTGCGTCGTGCCCGCTACATACACCGGGCATCCCGACGCAAGTTTTTCTACTCCAAAACTCCTATTTCCGCAGTGTATCCGACAGTCGGTCCGTCGCACTGCGATGTCGTCATCACAACAATCGACGTCATCCGACCAATCCTCACGTTCGCTCTATCTACCTGAGGTCCCTGGTCTGTGCTGACAGTGTGCTGGTTTCTCCCTCCTCGTCCTCCCCAGCATCTACGAACAACACTGCAACGTTTATGCTGCTGAATACTCGCTCCCTCAACAACAAAGCATTACTCATTCACGACATTATCACTGACAGAAGCATTGACATTCTATGCCTAACAGAGACATGGCAAAATCAGCAGGACTTCGTGACACTCAACCAAGCCACACCCCCAGGCTATGTATACATCCAGAAGCCCCGCTTCCTGGGTCGTGGCGGTGGACTGGCTGTTATCCACCGAGCCGGCATCCTGGTCAAAGAGCTCCCAGTACCTACAACCTCCTCATTCGAGTGTGTTGTCTTCAAACTGGCTGGGTCTGCTCCGCTCCTGGTCGCCCTCATCTACCGCCCACCTAAAGCCTCCACTACCTTCCTGTCTGAGCTTTCTGAGTTGCTCACCTCTCTCTTCTCCATGTCTCCATCAATTTTCCTGCTTGGCGATTTCAACATTCATGTGGACTCCAGCAACTGCAAGTTTGCTACTGAATTCCTGTCACTCCTGGACTGTTTCAGCATCAAGCAACATGTCAAGGGTCCCACCCACAACAAAGGCCACACACTGGACCTGGTGTGCTCTACCGGCCCACCACCCCCCGACCTACAGCGTCTGGACCTGTCTGTTACTGACCATCACGCCATACTCTTCACTGTTCCTGTCTCCCTGCCCAGGCAGCATCCTAAACGCACCATCATGTTTAGGAACATCAAGACTGTGAGTGCACCAGCCCTATCCAACCTGATAGCTACCCACATGGCCTCGGCTCCCTCCGACTCCACCGTGGACGGCCTGGTAGCCCACTACAACGCTGCCTTATCCCTCAGTCTCAACTCTCTCGCCCCCATCAAAACCCGGACTGTTTCCTTCACCCGCCCTGCCCCCTGGTTCACTTCCGAACTCCGCAGCATGAAGGCCTCTGGTCGCCAGCTGGAGAGGCTTTCTAAAAAAACTGGCCTCACGGTCCACCTCCTGGCCTTTCGTGACCATGTGGAAACCTACAAGGAAGCTCTCTCTCAGGCCAAAACAGTATACTACTCTCGTTTGATCGGTGCCCAGCAAAGCAACCCTCGATCATTGTTCTCCACCATCAACCGCCTACTCCGCCCCATTGACGCCCCCCATCCCTCTGGTGCTCCCGATCTCTGCTCCAAATTCCTCGACTTCTTCCAGGCGAAAGTCGACTCCATCCACCAGCAGCTCCTGACACCAGCCCCTCCCCCTCCACCCGCACTTCAGCCACCTGGCAACGCCCCCTCAGCGCCGCACCTCTCCCTTTGTGACCTCTCCTCCTTCTCCCCTGTGGATGCTCCCCAACTGGCCAAGTTGGTCAGCTCGGCCAAGACGTCCACCTGCTCCCTGGACCCCATGCCTACAGCCCTGGTCAAGGACTGCTTACCCACCCTCTGCCCCTACATGGTGGACATCATCAATGCTTCTTTGGCATCTGGTATTGTCCCTACCAGCTTCAAAACTGCCTCAGTCACCCCCATCCTCAAAAAGCCTGGCCTGGACATTGATGACCTCCACAACCACCGGCCGATCTCCAACCTCCCCTTCCTCAATAAGACTCTGGAAAGAGTAGTCGCCGGCCAACTCCATCTCCACATGTCCAACCATGAGCTCTATGAGCCCCTCCAATCCGGCTTCAGACTCCAACACAGCACGGAGACCGCCCTCATTAAGATCATCAACGATCTCCTCATTGCTGCTGACTCTGGCCGCCTCAGCATCCTCATCCTCCTGGACCTCTCTGCAGCATTTGACACTGTCTCCCATACCATCCTCCTCAACCGCCTATCTGACCTTCTAGGGGTCACTGGCACCGCCCTCTCCTGGTTTTCATCCTACCTCCATAACAGGGAACAGTTTGTTTCCCCCCTAGCCCCAGTCAATCATGGCGTGCCCCAAGGCTCTGTGCTTGGCCCCCTCCTCTTCACCATCTACATGCTCCCCCTCGGCAAGATCATCCGCCATCACGGACTGAACTTCCACTGCTATGCTGATGACACTCAAATCTATCTCAGTACTACTCCATCCTCCCAGTTCCCCCCTCAGTCCCTTGTCAACTGCCTGCATGAAATAAAAACCTGGATGTCATCAAATCTCCTCAAACTCAACACCAAGAAGACAGAGCTCATGGTTGTGGCACCCAAGGCGCTGCTCCGGAAGGTTGGTGACTTCATCCTCGAGGTTGACGGCTGCTCCATCTCCCCATCTCCTGAAGTCCGCAACCTGGGTGTCATCCTGGACTCCACCCTTTCCTTCGAGTCCCACATCAAGTCCGTCACCAAAACTGCCTTTTTCCATCTCCGGAACATTGCCAGACTCCGACCGTCACTCTCGGAGTCTGTTGCTGAAACCCTGGTCCATGCATTTGTCACCTCCCGCTTGGACTACTGCAATGGTGTCCTGTTCGGGGTACCCAACAAAACCCTGGACAGGCTCCAGTATGTACAAAACTCTGCCGCCAGGGTTCTCACGCACACAAAGCCCTGGCAGCACATCACCCCCACCCTCATCAACCTCCACTGGCTCCCGGTCAAGTCCCGCATCTCATACAAGATCCTCCTCCTCACCTACAAGTCCCTCCATGCCCATGCCCCCCAGTACCTATCGGACCTCCTCCGCCCACATGCCCCTCCCCGGAACCTGCGGTCTTCAGACTCTGGCCTGCTTGCCACCACCCGCACAAAACTGCGAACCTTCGGGGACAGAGCTTTCAGTGTGGCAGCCCCCACCCTCTGGAACTCTCTCCCTGCGGTGATCCGCAACATCTCCACTCTGGACGCCTTCAAAAGGGCCCTAAAGTCCCATCTGTTCGCCAAGGCTTTCGGCCCCTAGTTTACTTGTTCTGTTTTTCTGACTGTTTGTCTAAACTGTTTTTGTCTAAACTGTTACTCTTGTAAAGCGGCCTTGGGTCCCCTGAAAGGCGCTATATAAATTAAAGTTATTATTATTATTATTATTAACTCTAGTCGATGGACAGACAGGGTGTCTTCTGTCTCACATCGGAACATCACCACAAAACTGAACTCTTCTCGAAGCACAGTGGTGTGCTGCTCGTTAGATTTCTGTCCTAAAGTCCATGGGGACAAACTTTATTTTTCTAAGCACAAAGTCAAAGGAATACCACTTGATATCCATCCACCTATAGATGGAGACCTCATTCACAGCCAATCAAATGTGCTGTAGCGCCAGTGTTCTGGTAGTAGTAGTAGTAGTAGTAGTTGTTTTTGTGCCAAACCAACCATTAACCATCGTCGCATCATATAACTAATTTATTTTATCAGCAGTGATTTGTTTTGAAGGGTACAGACAGAGCACGTTGTCCTGCTTTAGAAACACTCATGCTGTAGGACTTTATTATGCTTTCCCATTTGACTATTCCAAAAGTTTCATAGAAATGTTTTTTCTCCTGGATTACAGTCGCTGTAATTTGTAGGCCTCTAAAGGACGAAAAACGTTTTCTTATAACTATATTCACATTATTGCTTGTTTTGTTTTCATTTCATTTCTGTATAATTCAATCTGTCTGAGCGGACCAAAAGAGTGGCAGGACGCAAAACAATTAACGCTACAAAACTACTTTCGTAAAAACATGATTTCAATGAGGAGAGAGAAGTCAGATAAAGAAAAGATAATTGTTTATTACTAACAGATGATGTGGGATGATAAAGTCTTGACAGAGTCTTTGGAGCTTGAACTCTACAGGGAGATTTGTAATGGAGGGGCGTCTGCCCTGAGCAACAGCAAGATAAACCCCCCGTGGAGTCCAGACACTGGTGGTGGTGGTGGCTGATAGAATGATGAGTTGATGAAGATGATGAAGACTGGGAGGTGATGGGGAGGTGGAGGGGCGCGTAACAGCAGTATGAACGTACTGAAGGTAGAGAGACAATCATATTTAAAGAGACAGCAGCATGATGATAGGCCAACGATGTCATTGTTTCGTTGTGCAATAAAGAGAAAATGAGGCGTCCTTCTATTTCCTCTCCTTGATAATTCATACCTGCCTACAGCTGTGAAGAGGAAGCATGAAGACAGAAATCAAATGAAAGGGTGATGAGTGGTCATAGAAATGAATCAGAATGAGAATCACAATAGGGTTTAATGCTAGGTAGGTTACATACAAGGACAAGGCCTTGGTGTTTGGTGCATACAAAAACATCTTAAGAGGAACTGAATATACAGGCAAAGTACTGCAAGAGTCAAGAACGTAAATACAAAATAGAAAAGCTACAACAAAAAAGTTTAAAACATACTAGAAAAAACACTGTACTAAATATGTACAACATAGCTGTAGAGAAACTAAGGAGAGTGATGCTAAAAGAGAGCTTCTGTGTGTTTTTCATTTTATTTGTCTGAAATGTTGAGCTCATAAAAACAAGAGCAAGCTATTCAATCCTTCACGTTCACGCTATTGGTTTAGAGGAGATGACAAAAACATGTAAAAGATGTATGTATGCATCGTCCACATTCAAAGGAAAAGCCCTGAGGAGACAGGTGGGGCAGGATTAGTCTGATTTTCATCAAGAACTAATACCCACAAACTGGCAACAAATATTCCAGACTACACATACTGTAGATGTCTCAGAGAAATGCTTATCAGACAGCTGCCTTCCAAACACTAACTCCACTCAAACTAATTATCAAGCAATGCCAAAAAGCTACTTGGGAGAATGAAAGGCAGAAACTTAGAGCAGAAGTGGATTACATTATCTGGCCCCAAAGTCGATTCTGAATTGGTAGAATGTCTCTTTACTGTCAGGGATGGAGATGAGAAGCTCAGCTCAGAAACCATTTGGCAAGTCAAAAATGTGGTTACGAGAAAAAAAGATGATGTGGCCAGTGTTATAAACTCTAAACTAACTTTCTATTGCCTCCACTTCCGTCTGGAGATTGTGTCCTTCATGTGTTATCCTTGTAATGGTTTCTGTCTTTTTTCCTACTTTAAAGGGTCTCTGGCACTTTGTCCATGTCTCCGTTCTAATGCAGAAGAACTGTGAAAGTCTTACTGTGATAAAGAACTTTTCACATCCAGATGGCTCACTGAGAAACGATACAACTCAGGCAAAGAGATTTGAAGCAGTTCTCGGAGTTGTTTGGAAAAAATTAATTGCAAAACTGGCTGCACAGTTTGTCAGCACATGCCACAGCATAAATGTCATTACATTATATAACATGTCCATTCAAATGCTGAATGTTGCATATGTTAAAAAAGCCTTCCTCCAGTCCCCAAAACCTAAATATGTTTTAATCAACATCATCTTTCATGAATGCATCTGCAACATCTCAAAATGTTCCAACTGAATGGACTGTATCTGAAAAACATTCACTGACAACATACTTCATGGATCTGCCCCTAGATATCCACTTATAATAATGCAAACAAAGCAGGATAAAAGGCTTTAGTGTTTAAAGGAAAAGATCATTGTCTGTGTTCAACTTTGAAAAAGTCAACAGTGACACAAGACCGAAGGTGTTTACTTTGCTATATTTAAAGACTGATGCTGGTATTGGTATTATTTCACTTTAAATGAGAAGAACATTTATTTATGTATTTCTATGTATTATTTATAATCCATCCAGTTAAATTTGAAAACTGAGTAATAATTTGTTAAAATATAATTGATGTGTACTTTATTTGATTTGACAGTTGTTGACTACACAGAGACATGTTACTACTACTAGGCTTCTTATAGATAGATAGATAGATCTCAGTGGCGGCTGGTCAATAGAGGGTCATGGGGCATGGCCCCACCATGAGCCACACAAAAAAGGAAAAAAAAAGAAAAAAATAATTATAATCATCATAAATTATACAAATTGTCAATATTTGTGTTTTTGAACTATGGAATGTACCCAGTGATGTCTGTAAAATATGATATCTGCGCAAAATATATGCTTTTCCTGCTCGTCCTCTCCGCCTGTGTGCTCTCTGCTCGTGCTCTCAGCCTGTGTGCACGACACTCTGAGAACGCGCAGCTTGGGGGGCCGAATCGTTTTGGCCCAAAAGAGGCGGGTCTATGAAGCAGTTTAGCCAATTGCTGATTCATGATATAAATGAGTGACATACAATTTAGCCAATCAGCGCCCTCAAATAGATTCAGCTTGGGGCCAGAACGATCTGGCCCCGCTAGCTGCGCGTTCTCGTCAGGAGAAGTCTCTACAGGCGAGCGCCCGCGCCACGAGCAGTACTCCTCCAAGACCCGTTTGAGAGGAGAACTTTGGCGGAGATTCTGCAGCCAAAGAGCTGATATCAGATCAGCCTGACCTCACAATCAGACAGCAGACTAGCAGGAAAGGGAAGCAGTACAAGTACAAGCTTCTGTACTAGCTGTACACCAGACAGGTTTGGCTAGCTGGATGACGTCATGCTAATCATTTATTTAGCTTTTTAAAACAACAGGGACGGATCCAGCACGGACAGTTACGGGAGTGAGGGATGAGGAGGTAAGGAAACATGAGAACACCAGGGTAGGGAGTGAGGGATGAGGAGGTAAGGAAACATGAGAACACCAGGGTAGGGAGTGAGGGCTGAGGAGGTAAGGAAACATGAGAACACCAGGGTAGGGAGTGAGGGCTGAGGAGGTAAGGAAACATGAGAACACCAGGGTAGGGAGTGAGGGCTGAGGAGGTAAGGAAACATGAGAACACCAGGGTAGGGAGTGAGGGATGAGGAGGTAAGGAAACATGAGAACACCAGGACACACATGAGAACTCTGTCAAGCTACATATTATGCAAAGTGAACATCTTTTATTCTACGTAGTTGTCCTCAGTCTCATCTGCTTAACTTGGTCATGGAGGCATCAACATGTAATAGAGATGTTAAATGAACAGTGAAAACTCACCATAGCTTAATTTAACATCAGTATTCATAATTACACTTCATGTTTACTTCTCCTGATCTTTACCTCCTATAACAAGGTCCATAGGGGCATCTCAATAAATGAACATGTTATATTATATTATATAAGTGTTATTCACTGATTGTTTTCGTGTTGGAATACATTTGAAATATTTAACTGCCAAGTAATAATGCGTGTTTGATACTTACATTTTTTTTGCATTAAATCATACTGGGATGTTTGCTGAAATTTCTAGGATGGTCCGACCTAGAACATTTTCCACCAGCCACCACTGGTGACGGCAAACGGCATTCTTTTTAGATGGAACCGAACAGGGTGGAACAAAAACATATTTGTTTGAGGCTTCATCTCGTCACTGGAGAGCTGAAACGATTTAGTTTGTAGCGCGTCATGCCTGTTACACAGTGACAGTTTGTAGCTTCATGGCCTGTTTCTGTGTGGCTTATACATTGAACATAAGATAAGACGTGAGGATAAGAATCGAGGACAGAGGAATCTTCAGTTGGAAACGGGACACTTCAGTTTTAAACGACGTGTTTTACTCATGGCGTGTTCACAGCTGTATCACCTCTCAAATCACCCGTTCCTGTATAATAAACTGCTTTGCATCACAGTGGTGAAATGTATTTGTAAAGCCTTAGTAGCCCTAGACGATTGTTTAAGGCACATGTGTCAAACTCAAGGCCCGCGGACCGAATCCGGCCCGCCACGTCATTTTATGTGACCCGCGAATCCGCCAGCAAAACAAAAATTTAAATAAAAAAAAAGATTTTTTTTTTCTTTTTTTGGAAAAAGAATTCAAAGTTAGACTTGACAATAAAGGTATCCCCATGGTCGAAATTATGAGATAGAAAGTTGAAATTATGAGATAGCATGTTGTCTGTGTACCGACATTAAAACTATCACAACAGGTGGACAGGAGAGGCAACAGCCCGAAAAGTGGTTTTCCAACGATTGAAAAAGATCGACAAATAATCCCAAAATGTCCACGAAGAGAAAAATTGATGCAGAGGGAAGAAAATGTAATGAAAGATGGGAAAGTGAATACATGTTTGTGCTTCAAGGAGAACAACGGGTCTGTCTTCTGTGTTATGAGGCGTGTCGGTGATGGATCTTCAAGGTCTTTGGCTCATCTTAACAGGTCGAAACTGGGGCTGACTCTGATGTTCCACCACCAACCCTCTTAGGGTGTGTCTTCAGCTGACCAGTGCAAGCACTAATAGCCCACCAGGGTGACAGCACTGGCCCTGGGCTAAAAGAGCCTCTCAGGTTTCTTAGCAGGCTTTTAGCCGTCATTAACATCGGCGGTATTGATCGAGCAGCTCCAAACAACAGATGGACGCAGCCTCAGGGGGGTTCCAGAGTCTGGCCTGCCTGTCATTCACCACCCAGGATGATACTGTAAAACTTGAGCAAAGGCTGGACAGGGCTGATCAATACAAGGTGCTAATGATGGGGATGCGTTTCACCCTTGGATGTGAGACTAGCTGAACAGATGCCTGGAAAAGTTAAGCAAAGCAGTGTGGACACTTTGACATGCCAAAAGCATAGATGTTATGATAACATTCCAGTTAGGTGGTCCGGCTCCAGGACCCCTGTCCATGCTGACTCACTGGTACGGCTTATGGAATTCCCAAGTGACACACAGCCAACATTAGTGGTATTTAATGAATATTTCACCCACAAAATGACTGTTTGTATGTCATTTACTCACCTTGTGCTACCTTGAATTCTTGAAAAGAACTGTTGATGATTGAAGTAAATGGGGTCTAGGTTTAACAACAGCAAAACTGTATCAAAACATCTGTTTACAAACTCTAACAGAACTCATGCAGTATAATCCAAGTCTCATATACAGTATGCTCACTACTCTCCACTATCTGAAAGACTGTAGACTTACCCTGATGAGTAGCTCTCCTGTGCAAGATTGAGACTGTTCCTACAGCCTCCATTTACTTTAATTCATAAAGGACTTGCTTTTATTTTTAGATTGTTCGTTCACCATGGAGGCATGTGCGAAAAACAAAGTTTTCTTCAAGAATTGAAGGTCACACAAGGTGAGTAATTGAGTAATTTTGTGGGTGAAATATTCCTTTAATTACTGTGAAGAGGGAATGTAATAGATAGATAGATAGACAGATAGATATATACTTTATTCATCCCCAGGGGGAAATTTGTATGTTACAGCAGCGAGACACACCAAAAAGCAAAGTAACAGAGTAACCAAAATATTAAGTATTAAAAAATGCACAATATATACAATAGAATAACAGAGTATGACAAATTAAATATCAGAATATATAAGATAAAACAAAAATGCACGATATACAATGAAATAGAGTGGTGTTAAATTATCTGCCTCGGTGAAAAACAGTGAAAAACAGTAGTGCAAAAATTAAAAATCAACCCCAGCAAACAACAGTGTAGCAGTGTATAGTTATGTGGAGGGTGATCTGGCCAGAGCTGTTTTATTATAAAGTCTAATGGCAGAGGGCAGGAATGTTTTTCTGAATATGTCCTTGTGACAGCGGAGCTGGATCAGTCTGTTGGAGAAAGTGCTGCTCTGTCCCTGCAGGAGGTGGTGGAGAGGGTGGTCCGGGTTATCCAATATGGATCATAGTTTCTTCAGTGTCCTCCTCTCCACCACCTCTTCCAGATTGTCTTGTTTGCAGCCAATGATGGAGCCGGCCTTCTTAACCAGTGTGTTAAGTCTGTTGGTGTCTCCGGCTCCAATGCTGCTCCCCCAGCAGGCTACAGAAGTACAGTGCACTGGCCACAACAGACTGATAGAACATCTCCAACATCCTGCTGCACACGCTGAAGGATCGAAGTTTCCTCAAGAAGAAGAGTCGACTCCTCCCCTTCTTGTACACAGCGTTGATGTTGGTCTTCCAGTTCAGTCTGCTGTCGATGGAGACACCCAGGTACTTGTACTCCACCATGTCCACATCCTCTCCCAGAACTCTCAGCGGTTGTGGAGACGTCGTCTTCCTCCTGAAGTCGACCACCATCTCTCTGGTCTTGGCCACATTCAGACGCAGGTGATTTCTACCGGCCCACTCCACAAAGTCCTCCACTACTGCCCTGTACTCCTCCTCCCGTCCGTCCCTTACACACCCGACCACTGCAGAGTCATCAGAGAACTTCTGCAGATGCATGACACAGAGTTGTACTGGAAGTCAGTGGTGTACAAGGTGAACAGGAAGGGAGACAGAACAGTTCCCTGTGGGGCTCCAATATCACTGACCACCGTATCAGACAGCACACGGCCCAGTGGGACAAACTGTGGTCTGCCTGTGAGGTAGTCAATGATCCAGGAGACGGTGGATGCGTTAACCCCCACCACCCGCAGCTTCTCACTCAGCAGCACTGGTTGGATGGTGTTAAATGCACTGGAGAAATCAAAGAAAGTGATTCTCACAGTACCCGATTGTTCCACCAGTAGGTACTGCAGGTGAGTTTTAAGGCCTTGACACATCGACAAATAAACCATCTCAAAATGTGATGAATGAAACTCGCCCGCAACTATTTTGCATAAAAACTATTCACATTGGCAGTGATGTGAATTAGAGAGATTTTTGTGACACTTTTCCAATAAAAGGTTTGAATAGATTCTTGCAGGCAGACGGCCAACTACCAGCATCCTGTTTAAACAGAGCAGCTTCTGGCAGTCTGTCTGCGCTCAACTGTTGTTTCGCCTCAGCTACTGTGAGCTGTGAGCTATTTTATTGAGTTTCCTTTTAGCCAAATGCTCTGAATGAATTTGAGTTGCCTCTTGTAAACAGTTACACAGTGTATATGTCTAGGGCTTTTATTGTGAAAGGTAAGGACAGAAGTAGTGGATCTGGTCTGTGCTGCCTTAGAAAGGAGTGATAAAGTGTACCGTCTTGATTCGGCCAACTTGATTGGCTGTTCTATACTAGAATACGTTTTGATTATGTCCGTTTCACACAACGGGATTGGCTGGTGTCTTTTATTTATGTGCAAAGGTCAGACAAATCCCTAATGGAATTTGTTAAATTTATAAATGCATGTCATGATTGAATCATTGTTGGTTCCTCATCTGTTAGTCAGCTGGCTGGCAAACAAAGCAGGCACCAGGTACCTGCTGGGTGGACATTAATCAGGCTAACATCAGTCGGGAGGTTAAGTTACCGTTCACTAAAGGAATGTTGAACTTCCATGACCTTCTGTAACCAAAGATTCTATGTGAATCTCAGTTCACTGTGAGATTTTTTGATGTTTTCCTTTATTACTACTGAGCTTCAACACCATGTTGTGTTACAAAAGAGACACGAAACAAACCAAAGTGCCACATTTTTCAGATTCCCTTATTTCCTTGTTCTCCATAAGCCTCATAATGGATTGTAGCTGGTTCACAGACAAACCACTAACCCAGCGTTTCTGTCCTCTGCTGTGTTGCTCGCTGACAGCTAACCTTTTGCTGCTGCCTCAGTGTTTCTCAATTCCTGTCCCTGATTTGAAAAAAAACAACTTCTAGTTCAACCACAAACATTGTGACACGTAGAACTTTGCTCACTAACCATCATTCAGATGAAATGGACACAGTGACAGCTCAGTGAGTGTGCGTGAGACAGAATGAATAAATGACTCATACAGCACACCTTCTAAAAGGTGGACAGTAAATAAAAAACTCAATATAGCCCCTCAGACATTACATAGTTTGCTAGAACATAGAAAGCAAAACTTTCCTGTACGTTACTTCTCTATTGGATCAAACTACAGTCACGCAGAGCCTTGGAGTAGAAGTGAAGACACCATCAGTAGCCTTGAACTGACTCTTTACCAAATCACCACCACAATCAGCATCATTCAATTCAATTCAATTCAATTTATTTTTGTATAGCCCAAAATCACAAATTACAAATTTGCCTCAGAGGGCTTTACAATATGTACACATTTGACATCCTCTTGTCCCGGGACCCTCACATCAGAACAGGAAAAACTCCCCAAAAACCCCTTTAACAGGGAGGAAAGAGGAAGAAACCTGTGGGAGAGCAACAGAGGAGGGATCCCTCTCCCAGGATGGACAGAAGTGCAATGATGTCATGTGTAGAACAGGATAGTGAATTACAACACATTCAATGTAATTACAGCACATGCAATGTATGACACAACCACGACAGGAGGCAACACCTGGTCCAGGTAAACCCGGATACACAGGAACCTGTGAGGCGAGAAAGCACAGAGACTCTGGTGAAGAAGCAGGTCAATAATGTGCATTAATGGTATCGGTAGTATGAAATAGTAATGTGAGTAATAATAAAAGTGATATTAGCAGTTTGAGTCAGCAGGGCCATGGTAGGAGGAAGGACCAGGGTCCAGATGAAACCATGCTCCATAGAAACCTGTGAGGAGAGGAAGCACAAGGACTCCGGGGAAGAGACAAAGTCAGTAATGTGCAGTAATGGTATCGGTAATAGGATTAATAATGTTAATAATGAAGATCGTAGTAGGTGTCAGCAGGGCCATGGCTGGTTGAAGAACCAGTGTCCAGATAAAACTGCGGTCATCCTGTGAGGCGAGAAAGCACAAATACTCCGGGGAAGAAGTAAAGTTAGTAATGAGCATTAATGCATACAGACGGAGGTGAAGAAGAGGAGGAGAGAGGTGCTCAGTGTAGGAAGTCCCCCTGTAGTTTTTGCCTATACCAGTTTGTCCATGGGCCGGTCCAAGGCAAGCCAGAGCCAGCCCTAACTATCAGCACTATCAAAGAGGAAAGTCTTAAGCCTACTCTTAAATGTGGTGAGTGTGTCTGCCCCCCGGACTGAAACGGGAAGCTGGTTCCACAGAAGAGGAGCTTGATAACTGAAGGCTCTGGCTCCCATCCTACTTTTTAAGACTCTAGGAACCACAAGTAACCCTGAATCACTGGATCGCAGCGCTCTAGTAGGGCAGTATGGTACTATAAGCTCTTTAAGATATGATGGAGCCTGAACAATTCGGGCTTTGTAGGTAAGTAAAAGGATTTTAAATTCTATTCTAGATTTTACAGGGAGCCAGTGCAGAGAAGCTAATTCAGGAGTAATATGATCTCGCCTCTTAGTTCTTGTTAGTACACGAGCTGCAGCATTCTGGATCAACTGGAGAGATTTAAGAGACTTATTAGAGCAGCCTGAAAATAAGGAATTGCAATAATGTAGTCTAGAGGTAACAAATGCATGAACTAATTTCTCTGCATCGCTTTGAGATAGGATGTGCCTGATTTTTGAAATATTACGTAGGTGAAAAAAGGCAGTCCTAGAAATAAGTTTTATCTGAGAGTTGAAAGACAAATCCTGATCAAAGGTAACTCCAAGATTCTTGACGGTGCTGCTGGATGCCAGTGCAATGCCATCTAGAGAAACTATATCACTAGATAACTGATTTCGGAGGTGTTCTGGGCCTAGTAGAATAACTTCAGTTTTGTCTGAGTTTAACATCAGGAAGTTGCAGGTCATCCAGGTTTTTATGTCCTTAAGACACGCTTGCAGTTTAGCGAGCTGGTTGGTTTCATCTGGTTTGATCGATATATATATAATTGAGTATCATCTGCATATCAATGAACGGTTATAGAGTGTTTTCTAATAATATTGCCTAAAGGAAGCATATATAAGGTGAACAAGATTGGTCCAAGCACAGAACCTTGTGGAACTCCATAACTGACGTTGGTCTTCATCGAGGCTTCATCATTTACATAAACAAACTGAGATCGATCCGATAAATAGGATCCAAACCAGTTCAGTGCGGTTCCTTTGATGCCAATATAATGTTCCAGTCTCTGCAACAGGATGTAGTGGTCTATAGTGTTGAACGCAGCACTAAGGTCTAACAGGACAAGAACAGAGACGAGTCCTTTGTCTGATGCGATTAGAAGGTCATTAGTTATTTTTACCAGAGCTGTCTCTGTGCTATGATGCTTTCTAAATCCTGACTGAAAATCCTCAAATAAACTATTGTTACACAGAAAGTCACACAACTGATTTGCAACTGCTTTCTCAAGGATCTTAGAGAGGAAGGGAAGGTTAGAGATCGGTCTATAGTTGGCCAACACCTCTGGATCCAGAGTGGGCTTCTTAAGAAGAGGTTTAATCACAGCTACTTTGAAGGACTGTGGTACATGACCTGTTACTAAAGACAGGTTGATGATATCTAATAAAGTTGTGCTAATTAATGGTAGCACTTCTTTAAGCAGCCTAGTCGGTATAGGGTCTAAGACAGGTGGAAGGTTTAGACGTAAAAATTGTTGAAGTCAGTTTGTCAAGGTCAATGGGAGTAAAGCCATCTAAACATATATCAGGGTTTACAGCTGCTAAGTTTACTCTATTTGTGGAAAGATCGGTCGAGGGCAGGAGATTATTAATGTTCTCTCTAATAATTATAATCTTATCATTAAAGAAGTTCATGAAGTCATTGCTACTGAAGTCTATAGGGATACTCGGCACAACAGAGCTGTGACTCTCTGTCAGCCTGGCTACAGTGCTGAAGAGGAACCTGGGGTTGTTCTTATTTTTCTCTATTAACGATGAGTAATAAGCTGCTCTGGCATTACGGAGGGCCTTCTTATATGTCTTAAGACTGTCTCGCCAGAGTAACCGAGATTCTTCCAAGTTAGTGGAACGCCATGTTCTTTCAAGTTTTCGCGATGTTTGCTTTAATTTGCGGGTTTCAGGGTTATACCATGGAGCGAATCTCCTTTGTTTTACCAACTTCTTTTTTAAAGGAGCAATAGAGTCTAGTGTCCTTCTCAGTGAGCTTGTAGCACTGTCGACAAGATGATCAATCTGGGTAGGACTAAAGTTAGCACAGGAGTCCTCTGTCACATCGAAGCATGGTATCGAGTAAAATACAGACGGAATCACTTCTTTAAATTGAGCTACGGCACCATCAGATAGACATCTAGTGTAGTAACTCTTGCTTAACGGTGTACACTCCGTTAGTAAGAATTCAAAGGTTATCATCAGTCCATGGGTTAATGAGAGGCATACTGTAAAGCACTATGAATAAAAACACACCATATTAATGCTCAATGAATTCCAGCTTATCTGCAGGTCAAAGAGACATGAGACATGTTCACCAGAACAGCCTCTCTCTCTACATCTCATACATAATGAATTATTTTAGCTGCAAGCGCAGTCAGACTGCATCATGTCAGCTCAGGTTTCACTATAGACTGTGATATTCAAGTCTGGAAAAACATCCACAGATACGTATCCCTTGGCTAAGCCAGAGGACTGTATAACAAAACATCCATAACAGAGAGCTTTTGAAAAAGGTGGCACTTAAAATAAAAGTAATTCATTTTCTGCCACACAGGAAATGATTGGTTTCATCTGGTTTGATCGATATATATATAATTGAGTATCATCTGCATATCAATGATGGGTGTTTGTTTTAGATATATGGTGCATAGAAACTGTTGGGCTGAAACTCAACCCCACGGAGAGAAAGCTGGAGCACGTGTGTCCGGCTGCTTTGTGCAGTCGACACGCTCCAATAAGAAATCTACCAAGACTGGTTTACAATTATAAGGAATTGAATTCCACTGATGCAAGTACGATTACAGTTAAACATTGGAGTACATACTCCTATGAAATATTAAATCAATAAAACCCCATTTGCAAAAAACTCAACTCAGCTCCTCAGGTATAAAAAACACGTCCGTCGTCTGAGAGCATTCACGGGAGAGAGAAAAAGACTTAATTCAAACCTCCCACACATTCGTTTGCGACTCCTCCCCTTCCGTCTATCTCAATTGCTATTGGCTAACTTCTCTATGCACTTCAGTAAACGCCTGTCTCCATGACTCTCTTTCCCTGAGTTTCTAACACATTCAATGACTGTCAGTTATTGTTTAATCCCTTCTATAATAATCCTTCAGTATGAAAGTTAAACTTCTGCAACTTGGCAGAAGCTTCATGTCTTTTAGCTACTAATCCTACATCACTTTATGTTTATCTTAATGATGCATTCCCAAGACCCTTATGTTTATGACGAATTATGAATTCTTAATTATGAATTATTAAACACTTTTATTATATCTACTAACTACAGTTTTTGCTCAAATTTCTTACAAAACTGAACGCTGCTTCTCCATGTTCACTTTTGACTCTGGGGACAGAAAGCAGACCAGTCCCAGACCACCTGAGATGTCTGGGTGGTTCACAATGTAGCAGAAAATCAGCAATAAACCAGTTGGTGCTTTATAAACCAACAGTAGTATTTTGAAATCAGTTCTTTGACAGACAAGAAGCCAATCTAAAGAACTCAGAACTGGAGTGATGTGATCCACTTTCTTGGTCCTGAATCAGCTGCGGCTGTCTCATAGATTCTTTATTAGACCTATTAGACCTATTAGAACAGCATTACTGTAGTCAGCCCACTGAAGATGGACGCATGGAAGAGTTTTTTTCTAATCCCGCCGAAACAAAAGCAAAATTAATTTAACGGAATTGTCCTGCAACTTTAAATTCAGGTTATTCAGGTGTTAAGTGACTCACGTACTTTTTCCAACTGTTGGGCCTAGATCACGTGAGATGTGTCAAGAAGAGTTGAGCCCACAGAGCTGCCTCGGTAACATGCTTGCACATTCAAGGGAGAGTCAGGATATAAAAGCACAAAGTATATACTCAGAATAAAGTGTAATCAAGAGATAAAGTGTGTGATCATTATATAACAAAATGTTTAATCAATATGTAACGAATGTTTAATGCATAGAGTGATTTAACAAATGTAAAAACTGATTAACAAATGTTCTGTGTGACCGGAGCCGAGATGTAGGAAAAGTGTTTTGTCAGGATGAGTTAGCAAAAAGAGTGAAGATAGGAACAGATGTTATTGGGTGTGGTTAGGAAAAGACTGTTGCAAGAGATGAGTCATAGAGGCATAATATAGGATAAGCCTGGACTTGCCTGGACTTGTCTGGACATGTCCAGGACCAAACGCCCACTCAAGTGGGTGGGGAGATGAGATCATGTGTTGGACAGGAGGGGGCAGAACACCAGCCCAAATGATGAATAAAAGGAGACGTTTGCAGGCAGCAAACTGGGATTTCTACACGGGCGCCGTCCAAGTGCGCTGATGAGGAGATACGGACGATTGCAACTGATGTATCAGTAAGTAGCCCCGTATCGGGCCAGAAGTACCCCAGGATCTAACAGATGATTTACAGCACATATATTTGGTCGGTGTGCTTCCTGGACCGTTGAACGAGTGCCGTAAAGGCTAGAAAAACTGCGCCGGTTGAAATAGAAAATCTCTGTGAAAATGTCATAGTTCTCAGTTATCCATCGGTTATAAGTCCAGGGTCCGGACTTGAACCGTGGTCCACCTATTAGTGACCCCATGTCTATAATATGTGTTTGAAGGATATATCAATATGTAAAAGTGATTCAGCAGTGAAAACAGCTTCAAAAGGTAAAGATAGAAGCTATCTGAGTGACAAGAACTGTCAATCAAGAGATCTGTCTCAAGCTGATTCATACATGGTGTTGCCAACAATGAGCCAAACCCAAAAAATCTGGGATTTAATTTCCTGACTTTTTTATTTTTTGCAATAATTTGAAATTAATTTGGGAAAAATTCAAAAAAGGTCATTTAATTTGAGTTAAAAACACTTAAAGTGTCTAGGGTTTAATGGCATCAAGTAGTGAGGTTGAAGATTGCAACCCAGTAATTATCCCTTCGCTTTCAAAGCATGTCAGAGACCTACGGTGGCCTTCAGGTAACGTAAAGATGTGATTGGCCCGATGTAGAGCCAGTGTTTGGTTTGTCCACATGGGCTACTATTGAAACATGGCGGTGCAATTGTTATTCCATATTTTATTCCAAAAGATTGCCTAAATCTTACACACTTACCCTTTAAATCATCAGGTGCAGTCAATAAAATTCAGTTCTCTGGTGGGACAACCATCCGCCAGTAGGCGTCCCTGCTCTACTCTGGTGGCAAGCAAGTGGAGTAAAGGACACATAAGGTGAACTGCATCTCTGTCTACTGTCACACAAGCAAACGAGCGTCTTCAAACTTCATTTCAATGTGACCGCTTGATACATTTCTCAATGTGGTATTTCATTAGGCGACATATTCAATTAATTTACCCTTGCTGCACATCAATCTTTGTAAACCTCATTTGATAAATCTGACACCAGACACTCGCACACACACACACACCCAGCCAGCCAGCCAGCCAGCCAGCCTGGGGAAGATGACATGTGACAGTTGGTGGATGGTTTGTGTGGATGCATAGCCCAAATGAAAATGAATAGGTTGGTAGGGAGCACAGAGGGCAGACAGTGGAGTGGATGGGTGCGTGGTTGGGGGACTGAAACACAGACAGGGGTGAGGGGGGAGCTGGTGAGTATGTCTGGGGTAGCCAAAGGGCGTGAAGGGGGTGGAATTACTCTGTTCTTACATTTATTCAATTTCTGACCAATCATTTTCTGCATGTAGTGGACAGTATGAGCCATAAAGATGAAAAATATATTAATTTAGTGCTGACATTTGGTGTAGTTCACAGTTTATAATCTGGCATCTTAAAATGTTTCGCGCTTTTTAACGTATTGTATTTTGATATGGTATCACACCAGT
The DNA here is from genome assembly GCF_949748355.1 of Melanostigma gelatinosum. Lineage (NCBI taxonomy): Eukaryota > Metazoa > Chordata > Actinopteri > Perciformes > Zoarcidae > Melanostigma > Melanostigma gelatinosum. The sequence continues at coordinate 28,138,788 of NC_136636.1, forward strand.
GCAGATTGATGCTTCCATGCCATTGGCCGGCACTGCCAGGCCCACCCATGCTCATATGTGGCCATGTGGTCATTTTACACGCCTTTTACCTGCATGTCTCTAATTGTTTGTATGTTCTGTATTTGCAGCACATATTTATTGTGAAACGAGTGAACGTGTTGTATGTTTTCCAAATGTGACACTAAATGCATGCTTGTGGTCACAAAGCTGCTTCAGTGGGTAATGGTACGGTATAAATTAACTTGACAAGCTATTCTAGTGCTGAGATTCTGTGCGAGCTATAAAAAAAGTCTTAATTAAAGGTGGTTTGATAGAAGGTGCACAAGAAATTAAATGAACATTAACCACCAAGGAGAGCAAAAGTGATCCCTGCAATGCTGAGTTGATTGGTGTACAGTTAATGAGTAAAAGAGTAATTTAGTGGCGAGTTTTAGACTCTGAAAGCTTTTTCTAAGACATTTATGCCTTATGCTGCGTTCACACCGGTCGCGTTGATTTTTTGACGCGCGTCGAGATTACATACAAAGTCCATGCACAGACGCGATGAGACTGGCGCGCCGCGATTTTGCGATGGCGCGGCGCGTTGGACGCGTTATTGCAGTGCGGTGGACGCGGTGGACGCGTTGGACGCCGCAAAATCGCCAACGCGCGAGTTGAAATTTTTCAACTTCAGCGACATAATCGCGTGACGCTGTGGCGCGATAGCCTATCAGCGTTGAGTTGCTCCCCCTGTCATCACTGGCTTCCTGCCGTTGTTGAATCAGGAAATAAATCCTGTAGCCGTCTGTGTTCACCCAGAGCTCTACGATATCTCATATCAATAGAGACCGGACCAAACTATGTGTATACATGTGTGTGTGTAAACCATACGGTACAAACAATGAATAGACGCTGCCGTATTTACGTCTACGTGACGTTATTGAGTGCTGGTGGAGCTGCTACGATGTTAGCATAGCCTAGCACCGATCCATCAGAGCTCCATTGAGAAGACCAGTAACCTACAAATCGGCGGCATCATTACGTAGTTATTTCGGAGTCCCTTTTTGTCGGAGAAGACAAGTACAAATCGGCATCATTATGTAGTTATTTCGGAGTCCCTTTTTGCCGGTTTATTGCCGTTGAATCACAGCCAAATCAGTTTATTTTGTGTTCCTACAGCTGTAGTAAACAGCGACCGGTGGCTTGCTAGACAGTGAATACAGCTCGATACAATCAACGGAGCTCCTCTGAACAATATTATGAACCAGACATGACGGCGTTTGGCATTCCGATGTTTGAGGGACTTCCACAACACGTACAAAGCAGCAATTGTCCTTATTCCTTTCACGGTTGACAGCGGAAATAAATGGCTGCCAGGTGAACGGCTTCCAGGACGATAAACCACGCCCCCTCTCCGGCGCTACGAGATTTTGCGGCGTTTGGTGTGAACACGACCGGCGGTGCGTTGGACGCGATTGTGCAGTGCGTTGGACGCTTTTTTGCAGTGCGTCAAAAAATCAACGCGACCGGTGTGAACGCAGCATTAGGTTTGGGATTTTTTTTATATAATTATATGAAAATTGTCAATGTTAAATATTTTCAATGTCTGTACGAAACAAGCTCATGATATTAGATTTAAAAAGCTGTGTTGCTTCACCCCCGAAGTTAGGTCCAAAGTCCTGCCATGACTAAAAGGTGCTCTGATGTCAAACTCTGGATAAGGTTAGTGAAAGCAGCAGAGGAGGTGAAAGGTCAAGGTAAGTTTATTTCTACATCATATTTCAGGAACACAAGTGCTTAAACATCAAGACAGAAGACAAAGTGCAAAAGAGACATTATAAAAGGACATTTAAATACAATTACAGCTTTAGTCATTTAAAACCCAAGAGAATATAAAATGAAAACAAGCTCAAATAGAAAAAGACAGGTACAAAAAACAAGAATAATAAATGCAATTAAAGCAGCCAGCGGCAAACAGAAAAGTCTCCAGCCTTCATTATTGGAGAGTTGCAGTGGACCTGCAGTTTTCTGGGTGTTTGTTTTAGATATATGGTGCATAGAAACTGAACGCTGCTTCTCCATGTTCACTTTTGACTCTGGGGACAGAAAGCAGACCAGTCCCAGACCACCTGAGATGTCTGGGTGGTTCACAATGTAGCAGAAAATCAGCAATAAACCAGTTGGTGCTTTATAAACCAACAGTAGTATTTTGAAATCAGTTCTTTGACAGACAAGAAGCCAATCTAAAGAACTCAGAACTGGAGTGATGTGATCCACTTTCTTGGTCCTGAATCAGCTGCGGCTGTCTCATAGATTCTTTATTAGACCTATTAGACCTATTAGAACAGCATTACTGTAGTCAGCCTACTGAAGATGGACGCATGGAAGAGTTTTTTTCTAATCCCGCCGAAACATACGTTCTTTAATCCTTGATATATTCTTAAAGTGATATAGGATGACTTTGAAATTGTCTTTATGTGGCTGTTGAAATTCAGGTCTGAGTCCATGATTACACCGATAGATTTCTGGCTTGAGTTTTGGTTTTTAACATGCTGATTGAAGATCTGCGTTGGCTTTTAAACGTTCCTCTTTGTTTAATGGTAGAAAGTTTAGGCACATCCAATTTTTGATTTATTTAATACATCTAAAGTGTTTAGTACAGTGCTTGTACTGGACCACAGCCACTGGGTCATGTGGTTATGTAAATGTGTGTGTTATCTGCATAATTGTTGCAACTTATGTTGCTGTCTTTCATAAAACCAGGAAGCGTATCGATAGTGAAGAGGCCCCAGAATGGAGCCTTGGGGAACTCTACGTGTCATATTTATTCGCTCAGAGGTGTAATGACCTGTGGACACAAAGTAGTCCTCCAACCAGTTTAGTTGGTTATGTTTTGGTTAGTTATGGGCCTGTAATTGTTAATTAGTGATGTCTAGATTGTTCACTTTTAAGAGTTGCTTGATGTCAGCAGTTTTGAGGGCCTGCGGGAGGACACCTGAGAGAAGAGACATGTCTACAATTTGTAAAAGACCAAAAGGCCAATCCATTTGAAACATTTTTGAAAAAAACGGTTGGGAGGATATCAAGTCAGGAAGAGGAGGTGTCAGACAGGAGGATTTCAGATGTTTTATATTGTCCTCCAGATTTTTATGGTTGATTGGATAAAATTGTGTCTCTGCATTTAAATTGATTTTAGAGGGACAAGGGGACATCACATTTCCAGTAATAGATATGGAGGCACTGACTGCTGGTCTGATATTCTGAATTTTGTCCAGCTAAGATAAAGCACAGATGAATTATGTGTGTGTGTGTGTGTGTGTGTGTGTGTGTGTGTGTGTGTGTGTGTGTGTGTGTGTGTGTGTGTGTTGCTTAAGATCCTCGAGATGTTTTTTAGGTTGAGACCTGGACAATCAGTAAATCTTAGAGCAAAGAGGCTCAGAGGAATAATAATGGCATTCACATCAAATACGAGTGTGTAAGGAAAAGTGGGCAAATGAAAGTCCCTGGAATATGGTCAAAAGAAATGAATTTGAAATCCTTTCATGGCAACCACTCAGGGTATATTACCTCATTTAACTTTTTGCATGTGAATTGACTGAAAGCTGGAGCAGGAAGATAGCATCTGGTGACACGACTGTGACTCTCTTTGGGCTTTACTGTCCCATCTTCAGACAACCTTCTGCCTATGAAGATGCATGTGCCTACATAATATTTACATAAAATTGTTTGAAAACGACCACTGTTTAAATTCATGTAAGACACAAAAAACAATGACAGACATGAAATAAATGACAAAATTGTGACGTGCTGAATACGTCATTGAAATTTAGAAAAATTCCGTTCTTGAAAGACTGGTGTGTGGGAGAATCTGATGAACAGGTTAAATGTTAACCATATTCACCATTTATGGTGTTAACATGCTAACATTTGCTAGTTAGTGGTGAACATGAAATGCAGCTATGGCTAGTGTGAATCCCATAAGTGTTACAGGTACCCACGTATTGGCCACATATAAGTTTCACACTGTCACTAATCACAATCACAACTCTTTATTGCCAAGTACGTTACACATACAAGGAATTTGACGAGTTGAATGGTGCATAACAATAAAGCACTCACTGAAAATATATTATCAAATTCTTTGGCAAAACGAGAAATCAATTTCAGACAAAAGCAAACAAGGCTCAACAATATGCCTTCTAGGATGTCAAGCTGAATAAAAACAGTGAGCTATTATGTGTGCTTTTTAAGTTAAAATGTCTACAAATAAGAAAGTCTGCCTCTCTTCGCTGCTCAAACGTATACTGAATCAGTTTGAGCCAATTCTTCTCAATATGAACTCGTTACTGAACGGTTTAGTTTCAGATGGAGGAAGCAGCATGAATGCTCATTATTTAACAGGCAAAAAAAGAGTGTGAATTATCGCTGATTAATTAAGCATATTTCAGTCTTCCTTGAGGCACTGTGACTGAGTAATTACCAATTAGAAAGGACCTGCTAGCTCTGCATGCAGTCTGTTGCTGCGTGTTGTCAGAAGATGACCCTGCTTGTCTAATTGGCACTTTGTGTGTTGCCTGCTCTGCTCTAATGACCCTAAGGCTGAAATATGAAATGATAGAGTCGGATCAGGAATCCATTACTCGACAGATTCCACTGTCATGCTGTCGCTCTCACAGAAAGTCTTTCACTGCTGTTACATTATGAGTTTTGTCTCCTGAGAATGATCCAGTGCATTGTTGATGCATTATGTTCCTGTCTTCCTCTTGCAGCAATAAAGAGGCCTTTCAACTTCTCAACAAAACATTGTCAAATTTTTGTGTTTTCCCCCATTCTCACCTTTATTATGAAACAGGGCCTGTTGGCCTTCTTTGAAATATTGACGAATGAATACTGTTCTGAAACAAATCAGCTAGCTCCATCCATGCCTGAGAGGACACCAATGACTCTAGATTTTTAAAAAAAACACACATTTTACAATTGGCTAACCAGTACATATAATTGCAGTGAATTTCCCAAGTTAATATTTATTTCTTACAATATTTATTTTTCATTTGTAAAAGAGTCTGTGAAACCACTGAGCATCCAAATGTGTTTATTGATTGACTGTCAAGTAAATCAAGAATAGCTCGATTGAATTAACCTCTTTAGCCCGAGCGAGCCCCAAAAAAACTGTTGCACCAAAATCCCATTATCAATTTAATGTGTGTTTGATGATGATTCAAATAAAAGCAAATGTTACTTAGACAAAGCTTAATACATGAAAATCCAAATCAGTTTCAAGCTTTAAAACAACTTCTAGTACTGCTTAAATGGAACGTTCTAGAAAAAACACCAGACCATATGGAATAAACCTGAATTTTAAGACATTTTTATCATATGAAAATGTTATCATATGATAATGCAGTTATGATTATTATTAATAATAATATTCACACTTGTTTATTTCATCATTAATCACTTTATTCGTATGGACTTTTCTTTATTGAATTTATTTTTGGATATTGTTTGTTATTATGATATTTTGTAAAAGTAAACTGAAGCATAATAAAATGAAAAGTAAAGCAGAGTCTTCAGTGCAATATATTTTGCAGGGTGTAATTGGAGGGGTCTCTTTCTCTGCGCTGGTCTCCGGGGAGCAGGGGTGTGGAGCGGGCCCGGAGCAGCACCTGCCCCCTCTGTGCTTCACTTCCAGGCAGCCAAGGAGCCCACAACAAAAGGAGATGCAAACTGGCGCCGTCCAAAGACGGAGATGCTGCATCAAGCTGGCCGGGAGAAGCAAGACAAATACCGGAAGTTATCGACTTGCCTTCAAAATCAAAGCTTTTAATTTGGGGCTCTGCAATAGAGGACGTATAACTAGTCATAACCAGGTGTGGAGCCAGATGTTGCAAACATTCGGGTATCATCCCAAACCAGGGGAGGGGATTCTATTCCTATTTACGGCAGCTATATGTACTATATTTCAAGCCATTCGATAACAATACCTTATGAATATCATATGAAAAAACCCGTCAGTTGGCAAGAAAATAAATCATTCTGTAGAGCCCACAACATCTTTATTGTGTAAATTGTTCTCCAGCTGTCCATATCATTCTGAAACCAGAACACAACACATGTTGAGGATGATTATTTACACTTCAGCGACCTAAAAATAAGTTGTTTGATGTTACTATTTTTAATAGGGAGGTAGGAATTTGGCATAAATAGCATAAGCCATCTTGAAGCCTTTTTTAATACACTATGCTGGAGTAGAGTTAACAGAGTGACTGTTTTAATTTAATTGAATCCACAATGTGGGCTACCCGAACTGTAAATCGAGGCTCCCCAACAAAGCAATGTGAATGTGGTCTTCCATACCCTGAATTGAATATTAGGCCAACAGAATAACATTTACTCAATTATATTAGACTTCTTTGGGTAATAGCATAGTAGTAGTAGAAGGCCATTGTGGTTTCAGATCCAGTATTTCCCCAGTAACATAACTTTTGCTCCATTCTTTTTGGTCCAGTCAGACACGAAGGGAAATGACACAAAGTTGAAGGTATTTAAAATAAATAAATAAAAATATTCTGCGCTTTTGAAAAATGTGGGGCCAGTCCCCTGCTCTGTCCCTGAACTATACAGGGTTTGATTTACAGTACAGACTTTAAACTTTAAAAAATTGTTTGATTGGTTTATGAATGTTTTTCTGCCTTTGGTTTGGTGCAGTGTTGTTTTTTCAGAAAATGGCTCTCCATTAACATTATCAGTTTAAAATCACGATGTAGAAATACTGATTAATTAATGTAGCTACGAACATTAGCATTTATGCAAGCTGGACGTTCAAGTGAGGACGTTTACTTTTTCATATGGATACCGGAAGTACTTTTGCTATACTTTCGCGGGCTTGACACGAATAAAAGGAGACCAGAAGGTGATCGAAAGAAAGCAGGGATGCGGAGGAGAGGAAGACATTAGAGAAAGAGAGAGAGAGCTGGCTCGTCATTGAATGCGGAGAAAAGGAGAGGGACAGTAACAAAGCTATGTGAAACGCGTCCGGGTCGCTTCTGTCATCTGAAACACGGCGCTGGTTACACCGACGTCGCGAGCAGCATCACCCAGCCTCCTGCGCATCATCCGCGGCTCCGTATCCGCAGCTGCCCGTGGAGAAGACTATCCGCATCATAGCAAGGTAAACAAACCCACACCTGTCACCAAACACCTTTATCTTTTGCCTCGTCTTATTTTGTTTAATTTACCCTATATTGCAGCACAATATGCGCTGAAAAACATAAGGGCAGATGCGGGTTTTTCAGGATGTTGTTGAACGCTGTTTCCCCAATAGCTTCGGGGTATCCCGCTTATTAGTCTGTTTTGACGCAATAGCACAAGTGTCGGCTACCTCGGACAGACCCGGAGTAGCCTACCAGTACTTAACGGTACAACACCTGTTTTCATGTAACGTTAAGGTGGGGGGCGTTACGGCAAACTTCATATTCCATTTAATTGAATGCAGCCCATACGTAGGCTACACATCTAAACATAATTGAGGACCGTTGGTGAAGCAAGCCTGGTCTTTGCTTCGGCTAAAACAAGTTCAGGTGAACTTCAACCTGGAACGTCTTTAATTCCTTTATGTGCGTGTATCGGTCATTTTACTGAAGTGGTTCAGGCTTCTGCTGTTTGCTGAATACGTCGAACCCTAACGGAGTTGTACCCCAAACCGGACAGTTTTTAGCTAATGTTTCAATACAATTCACTTACAATGTTGATAAAAATGATCGTGTAATGTTTTCAGTTGATTTAATGGTGTTAAACTGAAGTTAAACTTCGTACCTTTCAAACGAAATATTGTCGTAATTATTACAGTTAGCTTTGCCTTTACCAGAGTCGTTAAAACGATGCTAACACGGGTGAATTAGCCGTGCACTGCTCTTGGCCTAATCCGACTTCTATCCTCGTTGTAAACACTGGCTGCTGCTGGTTTTTCGGGGATATTCGCTTGTTCCAGGGTCGCAAAAATGACCATCAATGCTGTCAACACATCCGGACCGTAGTTCTGTCCTTCACAATAAGATATCACGCTTCAACAACTCCAAATGATGCAATAAAACCTCCTTAATTTCCGTTCGAGCTGTTTAAGCGTCGCCCGAGCGTTCTTTCTGCTTTCTCTCATCAAAGTCACTTTCCTATAGTATTTAGACATATAAACGTCCATATATATTCATGAAATTTGACACATAGATTATTTGATATGTATGAATTAATATTATTTACGTTTGGTTGGCAATCGCCAAAGAAAATGACAGCGTAATGACCGGAAAGGGCGTCACGACGGAATCGTTCGAGACAGGCCAATAGCAGCTAGCGCCGACCGAGGCAGGCCATCGTTACGTTACATGTATTGTTTCCACGTAAGTTAGTCATGCTACGCGATATAATCTAATCATGCTACTCACCTGTGACATACGGCCAACGCTAATTCCCATATTCTTAAAAGTCCACATCCATGCGCGAAGCATATTAAAATTTTGACGATCCATATGCATGCTGGGAACATTTCACGATCCTGTGTAAAATCTGGCAAATGAGGGTTCGTAGCCATGCAGAGGTTTGGCTCAGGTTTGTACTGAGGCTCATTTGACGGACTGAATCAGGAGGAGCAGTGCTTTCCAATAACGGGGTCTTTGAGTGCGTTCAGAGGTCCCAGACCGGAGGACCACAGCGAAATGACTAATTATCAGTTTTCCCTCATTGAATGATGCAATATGAAGGCTAGCATTAGTGGATGAGTGATTAGGTGACCAGGTGGTAATTCAGTATTGTCCTTGCCTCCATGCATACCAAAACTATAGATATTTCATGAATGATGCAAGTTACAATATTTATTTAAGATCAGAGAATGTGCTTTCTATTAACACACACCAGAATTTCCCCCGCATGATTTCGAATATTAAACATATCTGTGCTGAGACTGTAATAGTTATCACAATTATTTTCTGGGAATGTTACCACAGGTACTTCCCAGTGAGCATTTTTCCGTTCAAAAGACGTTTAAAAGACGTCTATGCCCAACGTTGAAAAGATGTTCAGAATTGGTTCAAAAGTGAAAGTTTTTTCGCGGACAATTTGTAGACGTTGAAAAGACGTTCATGCTTAGACCAGATTTAAACGTGATTTGCAATACTATCATTTTTCGTCCTCTACATTGTGCTATTACTAATATATCATGATTTAGAGGCTTACTAAGAAACCACATCCACATTTATCAGTTGAAAGCCAGTATTGGACATCACGTTGATATCTGGTCTAAACGTGAGCGTTGAATCAACGCCTACAAATTGTCGGCTAAAAACCTTTCACTTTTCACCGTGTTTTAACCGTGTATTCAACCTCACCGTGTATTCAACCTCACCGTGTTTTAACCGTTCAACGCCGAAATGCGCACAAGTGCTTCTGGGTATAGAACACATCAACAGTTTCCACTTACAGGACAAAAGACCAAGTGACACAGCAACAGTTCATTTGTATTTATTAAAGCACAATATAAATATAACAATGTTCTTTGTATAAAAACATAATCTCCTTTTCCGTCTTTAAATGTCGTTTTCAAAGCCACACAGGAGCCGGTTTCAGGAGATCTGCCATATTTTCAAGCTGGACATCTGTAAATAAAACAAGTATTAAAAAAACATATTGACTTAGACCAGTTTTGAACGTCTCTACACCGGAGGCCATATACGTCTTTTAAACGTGTCTTCAATGGAACGATGCTGACCTGGATATTACACAATATTGTTTATATATTGCCATAACCCAAACAACAATGTTTTGACCATGATCGTATTAATGTTAGTACAGTACATTAACTCACACATGTCTACTGTTTACTGTTTAGGTTTACTGTTCGTAACATGCTAACGCTACATGCTAACAAGCTAGCAGCCTCGCCCGCATGATGAGCATAACATATTAGTGGTATGGTAATGATATTTCGGTTTGCAATACTGGAATAAAGTAGTTCAAGTACTTACAGAGTACGTCGTTAGCGTGAAGCCTCGTTTATTCCATCAGCTCGTTCACTTTCTCATCACTCAGTAAGAGCTAGCTAGCTCAAACCTTGTCGTGTTTCCAGCCTCTACCTTAGAAAAATGCAGAGTCCATGCGCATGCATATTCCAGCAGTAAACACTGAGTTGTATTTTAGTGAACATATGCAGACATAATGTACTCTGCTCTCATTATGATGTCCTGTGAGCTTCTTGTTGACAGCACACAGTCTACAGTTCCATATTTACGACGTTTTATATGAGACATTGAATGCGTTGAAATCACGTCTCCGCGTAGACCACATATGAACGGACAGCGGAATATGATTTTGGAGAAATACGTTTAAAGGAACCAAAATCGCGTCTCTTTCAACCTACAATTGAACAAACCATCAATATTTTAAAAGAAATTGGTGTTTTGTGACACGTTGATATTGTAACCGTAATTTAGCCGGTTCAAAAGATGGTTAAAATACGTCTTAGATGTTCAGACCCCATATCAACGCTTTTTCAACCAGAAATCAACGTTGAAATCTAACATTCTAACATTCTAACATTACTTCCATGTTATCACGCTGACGTTACCACCATGTTATCATTCCGACATTACCTCCATGTTATCACGCTGACGTTACCTCCATGTTATCATTCCAACATTACCTCCATGTTATCCCGCAAACGTTACCACCATGTTATCATTCTAACATTACCTCCATGTTATCACGCTAACGTTACCACCATGTTATCATTCTGACATTACCTCCATGTTATCACGCTAACGTTACCACCATGTTATCATTCTGACATTACCTCCATGTTATCACGCTAACGTTACCACCATGTTATCACGCTAACATTACCTCCATGTTATCACGCTAACGTTACCTCCATGTTATCACGCTGACGTTACCACCATGTTATCATTCTAACATTACCTCCATGTTATCACGCTAACGTTACCACCATGTTATCACTCTAACGTTACCTCCATGTTATCACGCTAACGTTACCACCATGTTATCACGCTAACGTTACGTCCATGTTATCACGCTTACGTCACCACCATGTTATCATTCTAACATTACCTCCATGTTATCACGCTAACGTTACCACCATGTACAGTACATGCAGTCAACCTGAATGAAATGATTCATCGTTTAAATTTCAGTGAACAGGACAAGTCAGAGAGACTTGTCAGATTCTCCTAAACAAAAGTCTTGCTTGTGAAACACTACTAAAGAGAAGTGAAGCTGGGGAAGACGTGTAGAGAGATGTTATGAGCTTGCAGCTGTAACTAGAAAATGCATTTCCTGCTGAAAAGAGAGAGAGAGAGAAGAAAGAACCAGAAAATGCATTTCCTGCTGAAAATGCATTGGAATGCTGAAAGCTGAAATGAATCTCAAAAACATTGCTGAAAATAGATATCCAATTTAAAAAAAAATTGCAAAAAGTTAAACAATTCAAAAAGTTGAAAGATTACAAATATTAAGTCATATCACCCCTCTCCTGAAAGAGCTGAACATTTTGATATTCGAACGGTTTCTGTAGCTTAAAAGAATTCCAGCGGTAGTGATATTTGTAGTAGCAGAAGTTGTAGTCGAAGTATTAGTAATTAGAAGTAGTAGAAGTAGTAGTATCAGCAGTCGTAGTAATAGCTGTAGTAGTGGTCGTAGTATTTTATATGACAGTAGTAGTAGTATAATAAGTAGTAGTCGTAGTAGTAATAGTAAAGTCAGTTTTTGAAGTAGCAGTAGTAGTAGTACTTATAGCAGTCGCACTAATAGCTGTAGTAGTATTAGTACTGGTTATTAGTACTGGTAGTAGCAGGAATAGCAGTATTAGCAGTTGTGGTATAAGTAATAATGGTAGTGGTAGTAATAGCAGTAGTGGTAGTAATACTATTTATGGTAGCAGTAATAGCAGTAGCAGTAGTAGTAATAGTAGCAACAGCAAAAGTTGAAGTAGTAGTAGTAGTACACTCTAAAAAAAAAAGTTGAGTATACTTAAAAAGGTTAAGCAACCAGCTGCAAAGGCTTTTTTGAGTCTACTCAACTAAGTTGTGTCAACTTAGGATAAGAAGTGAACTCAAAGTGCTATTTTAAGTTTCTCAAACTTGATATTTCAAGTGTTCTTTACTTAAGTACATGAGTAGACGTGAGGATCAAACTCAATATTTTACGTTATGTTAAAGTACATAAGTAGGTCTGAATAGTAATAAGTTTGAGAAACTTAAAATAGCACTTTGAGTTAACTTATTATCCTATGTTGACACAACTTAGTTGAGTATACTCAAAAAAAGCCTTTGCAGCTGGTTGCTTAACCTTTTTAAGTATACTCAACTTTTCTTTTTTTACAGCCTTCATTTTTAATTAATTAGAAATGTACACCGTTAAAGAAAAGAAAAACATCGTAAAACACAATGTTTAATAACTAAGTTATTTGCTTGCAAAACAATATTGTCTTTCAATTTCAACACTTGAATAGTAGACAGCAGGGGGTCAACATCCTTATAATCTCTACTTCATGCCATTTTAAACCCAAAGACACCGACTAAAGTTCCATCCTAATACTCAGTCAAAACAAAAAGAAATGCAAATATGTGTCTGCATGGCGCTATGTGGCAGTAACAACAATTAACTAAAATTAATATTAAATTATAATACACCTAAAGCGCAGGACCAGCAGTGGATAGTTCAGCTGTAATATACAAAGTATATACAAATAATAAACTTGTTAAACATCTAATACTTAAGGGTGTTGACCAATTTGGTCAACTCATACCATCGGCATTTGGTCAAGTTGGTGACATTTCAGTCCCTCATGAAAATCCAGTCAAGACCATAGCGTGGTTTAGATATGGCAGGCTACTTCAGCAAACTGTTCTTTACGGCCTGAACCCGGGTAGAGCACTGGGTACCAAGGTTCATGAACACCTTTTGAATTACTTCAAAAATGTGTACCGTAAGTCCTTCGGATACTCCAGGTTAAGAGCCTGGATGAGCCCAAACAAAAGGGCAAATGCGGTTGGGAAGTCGCATACATCCTCCAGGACAATCCGTTCCTCAATAACCAGGGCGATGCTTATTGTTGTTGGACTTGAGCGGACCGCCGCAACGCCATCTTCAACAACTGAATATTACAAGTTCAACTCCATTGACGCAAAATTCCTCCGGGTCTGTATTTTAAAGAAAAACAAGCATAGAGAGACTTTCATAAATATTCACCCCCTCTTTAAAGTTCTCTTTTTTTTCCTTCCCATTCTGTAACAATACATTTGAAAAGTCAAAATACATTTTTGGTTGGTAAATTTTCTGCAGATTTTAAAAACTAAAATATACCACTTTCATACCATATTCACCCCCTACACATTTGTATTATAGTATTTTAATATTTAAATATTCATACTCTGAATGTCGTGTCTTGTCATTAAATAAATAAATAGAGCAGAATACAGGGAAACATTTGCTCACTGTACAGGCTTCCTTCGATTCAATAAGTGACAAAAACCTGAAGGAACTGGAGCAAATCTGCCATTAAACATTGGACAAAATCACTCCAAATCTGCCAGATTCTTACCCTAAAGACATGTAGCAGCAAAGGGTGCTAATGGTGTGTTGGGGCTTTTTTAGTTTTATTTTCTTAAAAAGATTAGCTGACCAAAAATGTATTTTGACTTTGAAAATGCACTGACAGAGAATGGCTTTACAATTAAAAATACTCCAAAATATGTACAGGCTTCATTTTTAAGTCAGACAAATCTTCAACAGGTCTAAATACTTTCTAAATGCACTGTATACGAGGTCTCAAAACCCATGACTAATTTGGGCTTGGAATTATAAATGTTACCAGTAACAAAACAGGTTGTGATAACCATGTAATTTACTTCAGAATATAGGATTTCAGAAATCAGTTTCCAGTAATTTGTTCAGAAGTTTTTCAGAAGGTTCGGTAGGTTTGGAAAGTTCGGTAACAGCTAGAGTGGGATAGAAGGGGGATACAAAGAATGAATTCCAATGTCAAAGACAGAGCGGTAGATTGACAGGAAAGCTAGAGGAACCAATGCTTAGACAGAGTTGATAGAAGGTATAGGAAAGACAGAGAGCCAATATGATAGAGGAGAGGGGAGACAGCAGGACACCTGTAAGACACAATAAAGACACACATTAGACAGCAGTCTGAATAACAAATTAAGTAACTTCTACCCTAAGCTAAAAGTTCAGTGAAGTGTCTGCTCACATGATCATAATGTAAACACATCATGACAGTATAACAGGTAATAGTGCACAGATTTATGTGAAATATCATGAAATGATATGTATATGATGGTATGAAATGATGGTATAGCAGTGTGTTTAAAACCTGCAGTATTAAGTGTTTTAAGTAAAAGTGTTGATTCACATGTGAACTTACTGTCAAGTCACTACGGAGCAGTGGTGTATAGTAACGAAGTAGAAATACTTCGTTACTGTACTTAAGTAGTTTTTTTGGGTATCTGTACTTTACTTTACTACTTATATTTCTGTTGACTTTTACTTCACTACATTTTGCAAAGAAAACTGATACTTTTACTCCGATACATTTCCCCTGAAACCTTCGTTACTCGCTACAAAATCAAATTTATCTTGAGAAAAAAATGAATCATGAGAGCAGCGTCGGGGACTGTGGTGGAACACAGACTGCAAGCAAGCAGGTTTGTGAATCAGTGGTCCGAGCAGCAAGTTAAATCATTGGTTAGTCACGTTAATGCGCAATTGCAAACAAGTGCTCTCAAAGCCGCGGTGTTTTGATTCCCAGTGATGCCCAGGATGCTACATGCTATAAGCTAGCGGGCGACTACCTGAGTAGCATTTCACTCTACGATGACTGATTTCATGATGGAAGCAGAAATGGAAGCACCTGCTACTCCCGCAACAAACGACGGTGGTGACGAAGACCAACACCCGTGGATCGCTAGCGAGTTAGTGAGCTGAGGAAGTGTTGACAGTTGTGCAGCACTAGTTGGCTAACGTTAGCTGTAGCTATATACACGGATTGACAGGAGCCGCGAGAGCGCAGCATTCGGGGAATTCTTCGCAGCTGTGTGCAAGCTGTCTGTGACGCTGAACACACCTCTACCTGCCTCAGCGGCCTGTGAAAGGATATTTAGCATCGCAGGACTAGTCTTCAGCCCATGAAGAGCGAGACTGAATTCTCGCAATTTTGAAAACCAACTTCTTTTGAAGATGAACAGGACATGTTTCAGTTTCAAGTAATGACTGGGTTGTTACTTTAGTATTGATCATGTTTTGATATTTGAGTCATGTTGTGGATGATCAGATGGAGTTATGATGGTAGCAGTCGCCCAATTGCAGATTCAGCTTGAGCAAAACCTTTGTGTTCAAATCAGGCCCATAGGAGTTTACAAGGCAGGCGTCCTTTCTCAAAACACTGACCTGATGCATCAAGTGGATATGTTTTGCTGAACATAATATTATGCATTGGCCTCTACATCTTCTAGTCCAGTGATTCTTAACCATAGGGCCCATGATTGGGCCGCGAGCGCCACCTAGAGGGCCGCGAAAAACTTTCAGTTTTGCACATGTGGGCCGCGAGGGCAGCGGGACCGCATAGGTTATCAATTGAAGACACCAGAGATATTACTGTTATCCATGAGACGCTCAGTTACAATATAGCTTCCCACCACCTGGTGGCGGTAATGCGTCAGTCAGTTGTTTAACAAGCTGCAATAAGCAGAAGAAGACACTCAGCTAGCCGCTAGCCTGTAGCGAAAGTTATGGATAAGTTATTAAAAAGAAAAAATGAAGACGACAGTGGTGCCATACCCCCCAAAAGTCTAAATGTGTGCGCAAGTACAACCCTGACTTTCTTAAGTACGGCTTTGTGAACGGAGGCAACGAGGCAGAGCCGAGGGCTCAGTGTGTGGAATGTGGGCTAATGCTATCAAACGAAGCACTGAAGCCTTCGAAACTAAAGCGACACCAAGCGACGAAACATCCAACGCTCGTGGGAAAGTCTGTTGGGCTTCTTGTTGTGTATGCAGGTTTCCATACACATGATAATAAATGTCTTTGTGATCATCACATTCTATCATCTCATTTATTTAACAAGGGTTTTGCCTGTTCAACACCGGCATCCTCGATCCCCTCCCCTTCCGTTCCTACGGCTTGTATGCGCAAATACGTCACAAAACATGTCCGTGTTTGGTATCCCAGCATGCCCAAAATCCTCATCTTTGCAAAGAAATCATTGATTTTCTTTCATTTCTTATGGTTTCTCCACAAAAGGAGCCCACACACACACTGTCCAAAGTCGCCATAACCGCTGCAAGTCGTATCTTGCAGCATTTCGACAGAAAAAGACACATTACAGACCCGACAACGTGCTAGCGGATGTTACCATGGAGCTACTGCCTTCAGAAAACGCTAGTACTTACAGTACAAACCTTATCCTCCTCTTCCATAAGCCGTCAACCAACGTTTGCGTAACTGAGCTATTCTCATTCTCGTTCGTGCGCTCGGACGCAGCCATTAAGCACAGCAAGTCCGCTACTCACACACCATGTCTTCGACCATATATACATAGTTTTTGCAATTTGCAAAGGCTAAAAATAAAAGGAAAATAATATAATATCAAAATATAAAGGGAGAAACACCTTTAGTGTGTCAGAATATCATGTGGTTACCATGTGTCCATTTGGGTCTCCAAATGTCCTTTTAGCGCTCCGCCTGGATCTCTTCATGGAAGAAACTCTGTAGAATGGTCATACTTTGTCCAATCTTCTTCAAATTTGAGGCAGTTGTTCACTGATAGTGTAGTTACAGCCCTATACTGTCCTTTACCTGTACAGATACAGCCACCGGCAGTTATTTATACTGAAAGATACCTTTTTATTTTATGCGGACAAAAATCTTAAATTTTTACTGACTCCAAAGGCCCACTGCTCTGTTTCTGTATGACCTACAGGTTGTCTGACACTTTTGATGCATATAGTCAGAGTGGGCCCCGGGACACTTTGTACTTGAAAAGTTGGGCCCGAGGTCAAAAAGGTTAAGATCCCCTGCTCTAGTCTAATGAGCAGACTTATAAACGCACTGTTACAACTTCTTCATAGTGTCATATTGCTTTTCGGAGAATTATGATGATAAGTTCATAGTAGATGCAAAAGTATACTTATGTACAATATATTATGTTGAACATTGTTGCTGCTGGATGGATCACAGCCAACCCAATTATGTTCAACACAGCTCCATGTCCTTGGTCATGGTGCCACAGCACTTAAAAGAATAAACTTCATCATTCTCACAATTCTGACCCTTTGCTTTTTTATTAACAGCATTTACTTGTACTTTTACTTTCAATGAACAGGTTATGATGTTCATTTAATGTTCAGGTTATGATGTACATTTAATATCAGAAAATTACTTTTGATACTTAAGTACTTTTGTACTTAAGTACAATAAATATCAGATACTTTAAGACTTTTACTCAAGTAGTATTCTAATAGGTGACTTTTTACTTTTACTTGAGTAGTTTTCCAGTAAGGTATCTTTACTTTTACTCAAGTATGGCTTTTGAGTACTTTATACACCACTGCCACGGAGACACCAACTCTGATCTACAGTTAGAGACAGGAAGGAGGAGGCCAGAAGAAGTGGAGAGAGAGAAAGAAATTATCTTTACTTTCCTCTCAGAAAACCAGTGTGTCACAGCTCATTTTAATCTAGACAGTGGCGGCTGGTCAATAGAGGGCCATGGGGCCTGGCCCCACCATGAGCCACAAAAAAAAAAAAATAATAAAAATAATAATAAATGATACAAATTGTCAATATGTGTGTTTTTGAACTATGGAATGTACCCAGTAATGTGTGTAAAATATGACATCTGCGGAAAATATATGCTTTTCCTGCTCGTCCTCTCCGCCTGTGTGCTCTCTGCTCGTGCTCTCTGTCTGTGTGCACGACACTCTGAGAACGTGCAGCTAGGGGGGCCGAATCGTTTTGGCCCAAAAGAGGCGGGTCTATGAAGCAGTTTAGCCAATTGCTGATTAAAAATATAAATGAGTGACATACAATTTCGCCAATCAGCGCCCTCAAATAGATTCAGCGTGGGGCCAGAACGATCAGGCCCCCCTAGCTGCGTGTTCTCGTCAGGAGAAGTCTCTACAGGCGAGCGCCCGCGCCACAAGCAGTACTCCTCCAAGACCCGTTTGAGAGGAGAACTTTGGCGGAGATTCTGCAGCCAAAGAGCTGATATCAGATCAGCCTGACCTCACAATCAGACAGCAGACTAGCGGGAAAGGGAAGCAGTACATGCGAAGCTTCTGTACTAGCTGTACACAAGACAGGTTTGGCTAGCTGGATGATGTCATGCTAATAACTTATTTAGCTTTTTAGCTTTTTAAAACAACGGGGACGGATCCAGCACGGACAGTTACGGGAGTGAGGGATGAGGAGGTAAGGAAACATGAGAACACCAGGACACACATGGAGAACTCTGTCAAGCTACATATTATGCAAAGTGAACATCTTTTCTTCTACATAGTTGTCCTCAGTCTCATCTGCTTAACTTGGTCATGGAGGCATCAACATGTAATAGAGTTGTTAAATTAACAGTGAAAACTCATCATAGCTTAATTTAACATCAGTATTCATAATTACACTTCATGTTTACTTCTCCTGATCTTTACCTCCTATAACAAGGTCCATAGGGGCATCTCAATAAATGAACATGTTATATTATATTATGTAAGTGTTATTTACTGCTGTTTTTCGTGTTGGAATAAATGTTAAATATTTAACTGCAAAGTAGTAATGCGTGTTAGATACTTTAATTTGTTTGCATTAAATCATACTGGGATGTTTGTTGAAATTGATAGGATGGCCCTACCTAGAGAATTTTCCACCAGCCGCCACTGAATCTAGATCAAACTGTTATTCAGGGTGGGTCATTTAGTGTTGAGTACGTAATGGATGGATGTAATTCCTGTCGAGACTACATTAGTAAACCAATGTAATATTAGTTTAGTAACAGCAAAATCATAATTCATGTGTGTGAACTTACACTTCAGAGATGCAAGGAGTCACAGTGATGGTCTGCAATCAGAGAGAAAGGAGGGGGATAGAAGGAGGAGCGGGAGGGTGAAATGTTTCGTTTAATTTCAGAAAACCATCATTACAGCTCATTTTATTTCCTTGTTAATTATCAAAGTCTCATTCAAGATCTAGAATTTCCCAGGAACTTATGTTAGTCTTCAATATATATATTAAGTTGCTTTAGAGAGAATAAATCACACAAAATAAATGAATCTGGTGTCAATCTAAACAAAAGGAAAAGGTCTAAGATAAGGCTGCAACAACGAATCGATAAAATCCATATTAATCGATTTAAAAAAAAGTTTTCATCATTGATTATCAAATTTCATGATCGATTCGTTGTGTCGCGCGATTATTACGCCACTCAATAAGTCGCGGAGATGTTTGACAAAAAAAAAGGGAAAAAAAGAGCGGATCACAGCAGTTGTTGTGTGAAGTGGAGCTTCTAATGACGACCAAGACACGTCTGGTTTTGAACGGAACACTTTACTTCCTGAAAACTGCAGTTTAACAACTGTTACAGTGAACAGACCACGCTCTTGCACCCGACATATATGTTAGGTTTTCACTTATCGTTATCATTGTTGTCGTGCACATTGCATGCATCATGCTACTTCCTGTCTCTTCACAGTAAAATCACTTCCGTTTTCATGCTCTTCACAATAAAAGTAAACATGCGATCAAACAATTTACAACAGAGGAAAGAGCATCGGACCCGTAACGTTGTTCTGAAACATGGCGGAGGCAGAGAAATCAGTACGACCTAAGTCGGCCAAGGTGTGGGAGCATTTCACACTTAATAAATTGAAAAAGTGTGTTCATTGCAAGATATGCAAAAGCGACATGATATGGCACGGGAGCACCACGGTGATGATTCAGTTTGTGAGTGTAGTGTAGAGAACAAGTTCTGACGTTCAAACAAATCCTGTTTTCTGATTTGTATTTTTCTTCATTTTTTATAAATTATTTATTGTTCTGACAGCTCAGGTCCCTTTAAACAAAAATATACATATTTGTGTTCACATGTATGTTTTTTGTGTGAGTCCATTTGTTTTTTTTGTTTTTTAATTCTTACTTTAACAGCTCAGGGATGTTCAAGAACCAACCTGTCTGTGCACTTTCTGAAGATCAGTTCTGTTTTTGAATAAAGGGTTGGAAATTAATGCTTTTTTGTTTTTTTATCCGATTCATCGATTAATCGAAAAAAGAATCACCCAATTAATCGATTATTAAAATAATCGTTAGTTGCAGCCCTAGTTTAAGATACTTAACAGTTAAACACATCAAGTTATGTGGTCTATTGTCAATTTCAGTTACAGCATGTCCGTACTTACCAGCCAAAGCACAGATGTTGATCAATGTTCTCTTTGCCTAAGAGAGGAAACACAATATTATTATCTTCTGTGTGTATGAGCAATAAAGGGTTAAAACTAGCAGAACTACAGAACACCCACAACTAATGACAGCTCCATCTCAGCTCTATGTGAGGGCTCACTGTGGACTAATAATGGATTATCTAATGTCTCTGTATACTGAATATATAAAGTCATGTTTCTATAGGGCCTGCATTATATTAGTGGATTACTACAGAATGATACTATCAGCATTATATGAACAAAGGTTATTTGTACATTAAGGTCTAATTCAAGATCACAAAGCTTGTGTATAATGTCTATTGGTCACTTTCTGTTACAGATTTATACATTGACACATAAAGTGGCCAGAATAATAATTGAACAGCTTTAGCTGCTGGTAAAACTGACAAACAGTTATAAAACACTCTGACTGTAATGTTACCACAGCAAACATATTGTTGTCAGGATAGTTTGATGAAAAAGACGAGTTTTATATTAGAAATAACCTGTTAAATAGCTTAGTGGTTTATTGTCAGTTTAATAGAGAGATGAAGTCACGCCCTTTACAGTGTCCTGTGGGACTTTTGTTGAGAATAAAACTCATGTTGAGGAGAAAACTCAGGTGAACAGACTTAGGTCGAGGCGTTTAGCTCAATTCAAGCAATAAGGTTTATTTGTAACAGAAGTATTATGTCCAGCAGTTAAACGTGCACGGACCTAGAAAAGTTCACTCTGTAGGAGCGAATGAAAAGCTAAAGGCGCTTAGACAGAGTGCGCATGCGTGTTAAAGGTTCTTCTGATGGAAGCCTATTGGTTAAAGCAAAGTTAGAAGCGGATCTGTTTCTAGCTTTCAGACAGCCTGTTGGAGCTCTGGGCATCTCCGCCCACACTGGCTCACGTCCGGGACCGCCTTCTCTGGAACGTCAGTGTGTCTGCATATTGTTAACACTTAAGGTGCCGGAAAGGGTGCAGTTCTAAGCTATTTCTAAGTCTCTGTGTGAATAGATAAAGAGAACTCTTCTCCTACTCTAAAATGGCAGTTTCCGCCCTAATCTAGTGGTTTCAGCAAGTGTTTCTTTCAGGGCCACTGTATCTGTTTCTATCGTGCGAACAGGCGACGGAATGCCCTGCTCAGAGTTTTTTACCTACTTACAGTGACCTCACAACTCCGCAATATAAGCTTACAAGTATAGTGCACGGCCGTTACCTTGGCTTGCTAGCTAGCTCGCTAGGTAACTTAGCTATATCCATCCACACATGTACCTTATCATACATGATGTGTTTTATTCTGCTACTATTCTTATCAGCCGGGAAGTAGAGAACAGGCAAGGCCTGTTGTTCATGCAAGTACAGTCTTTTTTAAGTATTAGACTTCAACAGTTTGACAACAAAATGTTCCTTTCTTGACTTACAAATTAATATTTTAAATTGACAAACATATGTGTAATTCAATCAGAAAATTCCGTAATCATGGACGCTGACAACGCATGTAATACATGACTTCATTCTTCACTCTTCTTTTTAATTCTTCACAGTTCATTTAGTTTTTTCACCCTCTGGCGTTTCTGAGAATAATGCAGCGCACAGCACATGGAGTATAATTGGCTCCGTTCATGCTACGAGCTTGCGCTACAACACAAAGCGAGACTATGAACATAGTTTATAGTCCCGTAGTAAACCGGAAGGAGCCGTATGACGAACGTTAGCAGCTATGCTAACGTTAGCACTTCGCTAGTATTAGTAAGTTAACAATACAGTTTTTCTTTGGTTCACCGGGAAAATGTTTACTCTTGCTTATTTTGAACCCTGTTTGAGTTAGAAACCACTTGTAATGCCATTGTAAAATGTGGAAGCTTCATTTTTAAAGTTGAGTATAGAAACACACTGTGCTACTTACCGGTCAATGACTCAGAGAACAATGTCGAAGGCCTGGTTTGTTCCGTAGTGAAGTTAAGATGAGGCGTTTAAGGGTACCCGGAAATTCACGCACTCTAAGCTGCGCAATACACACCCATTATAAAGTCAGAAAAGGGCTGAAAAATCATAAAAGTTAAATTGCTGCAGTTCAAAAAGTTTAAAATATATCAAAAATCATGAATCATGTGGCAATAGTTAAGGGTTTTCTCAACATTTGAAAGTTGAAATGGTGTCTGTAGCTGAAAGTATGAGGAAGTTGAAGGATTTGAAAGTTGAAGAAGTTTAAGAGGATTTGAAAATATTCTCCATAGAGATCCCATTGAAAATAAAAAGCTTAACAATTCAAAACGTTTAAAGGTTAGAAATATGAAAAGTCATAGCACCCCTCTGGTGAAAGAGCTGAACATTTTGATAGTTGAATGGTTTCTGTAGCTTAAAAAATGAAGGAGAAGAAGAGGTGGGAGAAGAAGAGGTTTCTTTATTGTTGGAATGCTTAACAGCATTCCAACAATAAAGCTTTTGAGACAGTAGCACCAAGGTTGTGGAATGCTCTGCCTGCACCCCTACGTTTCTCAGATTCTGTGAATTCATTCCAGAATCAGATCAAGACTGTTCAGACTGGCATTTGACTAGAAAATGCATGTCCGAGGCCTGCTTTTAAACCATGTTTTAACTTTGTAACGACTCACACTGAGCTGAAATTATACCAAACTCCATACTATGTTCTGTCACTGCATTGATGCATGATTCTGGCATGTAACATGTTGAGGACCATCAACAATCAGCGATAAATATTCATCAAAGGCAAAGAAGAAGCAGAAGTTGGACTCTGTATTTGGCTACACGCTACTACGCGGTACTACGGCAAACACGCTAATCAATGAATTATTAATTAGCCCATCTATGCAGCCCCTCTGTGGCTTTAAGTCTAGCTCATGACGACACAAGTTATACCAATAAAGTAGCATTTCTTGGACAAGCCATATTTTGTGAAAGAATTCCATCTTGTCCAGAGTCAGAGCTGTCCGTTTTCATCTCTGTACATCCAGTGAATGAGACTGCTAGCTTAGCTCCATTAAAAATACACCTACTCCAGAACCTGTTTACTGTTCAGTGTATTCCATTAGTTTGTACACATTCTCCCTGCTCCTGACATCAGAGTAATCCTCGCTCTGTTCTCTGTATTGCCTTCAGATAGTCAGCAGGTGTTAAGAAGAACAACGTGTAGTCTGATGTCAGACTGGCGCTCATATAGTCATCCCTCCATGTGTGATTACCTGTGAAGAAATCACACTCAGCTAATGTTAGTAGTAGCCGCAGATACAGTGCTGGAAGTGAGAAGAAATAAATGCCAATACTCCCCCAAGTTAATTGGAAGGTTTTTGACTTAAAAATAAGCAATTTCACATAATTTTAGTAATAATTGCTTAAAATGGCTCATCTAGATTTTCGCCACATTGTCTTTATCTTTATACTGTGTATGAGGCGTGGCGCAAAAAACGCTTGGGCTGTGGTGTATTATTCATTTTAATCGATGAGTTATGAATCAGCCAGAGAACTTGAGAGATAGAAAAGAGTACTAGCAGATTGTGGAGAGTGCAAAAAGTGCCAACTTTGGGCAGGATACAGATACAGAAGCATCAGTAATAAGCTGAACTTGGCTCATTATTAGGTCTAAGTATCGGCTGGTACATTATACATCTTTTATAAGAACAATGAGCTTAGGAAACTATGAGCCCCATTTGTTATCTGGAGATGATGACTAGATATTAAGACTAAACAAGATAGTGAAGTCATGCTTCATCTGTCTTTTATTCCCTCTAAGTTCCCTTTAAATCCCTTGCATCAGTACAGTCTCCACATCTCCATCAAGGCTGCTATCGATCCACGAGTTGACTGGACCAGACTCCATCTACAGTTCATCTGTGACACGCTTTGAGCCTTCGCTAAGACCTCTCTCACTCATAGAGGATCCCTGTCAGCGTGCCCAGCAGCTCTTTGTGCTCTCATAAGAGAGAGATTTGAGCTGAGTACCCCGTCATGACTGATGAACCTCTGAAGCGTCGGGTAGATGTGGAGATATGGAGCTAGTTAGAGGGAGAATGCTTTGTCCACTTCAGAGACATCATCCTGATAGCTGATCTGGGAGCACATCTGCTGACATTTGAAATTCCACAGTCAAATTCCAAATTTTTTGCATTCGTCATTTATGCTTTGGGGTGGAATTCATAAGTTACATTCTGCAACTGTTTCATGTATTCTGATTTCTTCATATATTCTATAATTTACTGGGGCCATGCAAACCAGCCTTCAGTATAAACACGATGACATTTAAATGTTGTTTTTTATTGATCTATTTACTCCTGACTGGAGAATAAGCTACCATAAACCTTTATAAAAGGCCCAGTCATGCAAAAAGAAAAGCTTGATATATGGTGACTGTGTCATATGGACACTCTGCAGATGTGTTTCTCAGAGTCAGGGATGACTTGCTGGAAGCCTCCTGGTGTCTGGGAAGTGTTGAGGCTTTAGATAGAAGCCTTCCAACACTCAGAGTCCAAATTAAAAATCAGTCAAGCGCTGTGCAGGAGAACATGCTGCAGACTGCTAATAGCAGGACAGCACTAGGAGCTAGTGCACTGATAATGTTAGGTAAGCTAGCGCTAGCCCACTGAGAATACAGGGCTACACTTATATAAGTGTGAAGTACCATCCTACTCATTGTAGATAACCAGAGGTTAGAGCAGGCATGGGCAAGTCTTTGGCGTTTGTCCTTCAGCCAGGAAGAAAGTAGAACAACAACGCAGTGAAGCAGAGAGGAGAAAGTGTAGTAGCCTGTGTGCATATTTATGCACATATAATTATTAGTTAGCAGTCTTTTTGTTCACTATCCCAAATATTGTTGACAGAACTCGAATTTTCTTACTGCATATTGTCCTATTCAGTAGGCTACTCACCCCGGTATATAGAACCAAATGAAACCAGATTAATTAATTTAGGGAATCCTTACTAAAAATGTATTAAAAGATTGTTTGTGTCATGTTTTGTTGAAAAACTGAATGTCGGTCGATGTATCGTCAGAAGAATTCTTACATATGGAAACCATGGAAGTCCAGGGTCCAATTAAAAGTCCATTTGTCAGGCTCTAATCTGCAGCATTCCACAGGTGAAACTATAGCAAAGATGACAGAAACTGTTTCCTTGTTGCTGTAGTGTTGCCATTGTCTGCCGGTCAGGTAAAGTACAACCCGACAAACCTGGTCAACATTTCAAAACAGCAGTGTAGACAGAGCCTCTCCAAACAGAAAGGAGTTTTAGAGTAGCATGGTACACTAACCTCTAACCCAGGGGTGGGCAAACTTTTTGGCTCGGGGGCCACATTGAGTTTTAAAATTTGACAGACGGGCCAGGCCAGTAGCAGATGAATGGAGTGTTTGTGTGAACTAATATAAATTACAAGTAAAAAGCCATGACCTAAAAAGTAACTTGCATTTAATTTCAGTGGGAACAGTGCTGTTGGTCACCCTTTTTAACCAGTGCATCAACGTTTGGTGTCAGTTTGATTGTGGCAATTCTCAGAACAGATCTGAGGTGTTCATCAGTTAACTGGGATCTTACACGGTATTTTTTTATTGCATAAATGCATATTTTATCATGCACTTACTTATTAAGCAGTCATTTTTGACACAGAGTTTTTAGTGTACAGGTTAATGACTGGTCTTTTTAGCAGTTTGATTCTTTGACGGGATCATACAAATATTTGACTGTCACATATAACATTATCAGAGCTCTACTCTGTAAAGTCTTTCCTTGTCTCTCTCCCCTGTGTCATGGTGTGGGTACATCTCACTGGCGTCAGGAAACGTATCAGAATACCCTTATTTTATTGGTTAAACTACATCACGTGACGTGTTTTACAACGCATTGGTCGGTGTTTTTCCTGCACAGCTGAACAAAGTGCCGTAAATTCTGGAAAGGAGCGTGAATAACTCCGCTGCATAAAGCAAAGGCCACTGAAAACGGGTCCGCGACGAACCACCAGTTGAGAATCACTGGTCTGCAGAATCGTGATGAGCGGTGAACAGCTGTTGGCGTGGCGTGTCTTCCGTCTCTTTCCGTTTCCTTCGCCTACATTCCCCTGGGTCCTAAGCCCCTCCCTGTACAGCTTGTTATCACCCTCTTTGCACCAACGTACATTTATAACAAATACCACGCATATTGGTGTATCCAATGCAGTAAGAAAATTCGAGTTCTGTCAACAATATTTGGGATAGTGAACAAAAAGACTGCTAACTAATAATTATATGTGCATAAATATGCACACAGGCTACTACACTTTCTCCTCTCTGCTTCACTGCGTTGTTGTTCTACTTTCTTCCTGGCTGAAGGACAAACGCCAAAGACTCAGTGTGCGTATGTGTGTGGGTGTGTGAGAGTGTGTGTATTAGCAGATGTGAGGTGTCGTGGCCTATAACCGCCGGATGTGTGACCTCTGACCTCTGATGTAAGTGCTGCCTCTCAGTAATCACCACCACCTCCTCTGACTTCCTGTCCTGACTGCAGATGGGCCTGACTTACAGCTCACCTCAGGTCAGAGAAGGCTGTTGGTGTGAATAAGGTCAGCGGTGCAGCCGGGGCCGTTGAGTGACCTCTCCTTCTGGGCTTTTATTTATTAAATGCGTCAGGGAAGGACAGAAGTCCAAAAAGTGACCCAATCATTTCTGAGTGCCACATATTTGGTCCTACTTCTAGACAGGTTTCTTCAGAGCTGTTGCGAATGTCAAAGTGGGTGGCTCCCTCCGTCGCCATCTTGGCAGTGACAACACAGCCTAACTCCCGGTTAATCCAAAAATGAACAAAGAGGTGGGTCGTTAGGTGACCTGGTGGCAGCAGAGGAGACAGCTGGCGACCTAAGACGGCACCCACCTGTCACTCAAAGCAGCCACGTCCTTGCTTGTGCATAGCTTCAAACCCTAACATGGGGATCTATGAGGATTGACTCACTTTTGGAGCCAACGTCTGGTTGCCATTTGAGGTTCTGCAATTTTTGGCCCTTACGGCTTTATCTTTCAGCACCGGAAATTGCCACTTGCTTGAAACTAGAGATTGAGACCATAAACTCATGTTTACTGAGGTAATAAATCAAGAGCTAATCGCGGCTAGCATTTCCCCATTGCCGGTAATGTTAAAATTAGCTTAGAAGCTAGCGAGTCGGATATGTTATGATATTCAGAGAAGACAACTTTAGTACTGTTGAAAGCATCTTGCCGTTCAACCTTTTTTGTTAACAGTCCTAGTGAGAGGTAGGTCAAACGTCAAAGGTACTTCATACATATTGTAGCGACCCTGTCAGTAACAGCTGGTAGCAGAGGGGAGGAGGGGGTTAACTGTTCTGTGTCGGGAGCTAGTAAATATTGTGTTAGACCGGAACCGGAAGTTGTGGTTGTTGTTGTGGAAAACACACTGTACGGATAATGTTCGAGGGAGTTGCTCGGCAATAAGAGCGACGGTTTCTGTGAATAAACCCCTTGCAAGGACCCTGTCTCCGACTCGTAAGTGCAACATTACAATATTTATGTTAAGTATATTTATGTTATGTGTTGGCGGCGCAAAGCTACGGAAACATCCGCATATAAGCCGCACTGGTGAATTAGCCGCAGTCTCAAAGCGTGGGGAAAAAGGTAGCGGCTTATAGTCCGGAAAGTACGGTAGTTGCTGGAATCAGTCACTATACCAGTGTTCAGACTGAACGCTTGCACACACTCATGTTGGTACTGTGGTGTTCTGCTTCAGTCTAGCCCAGTGCCTGTGTGGAATGGCTCACTGCCTGGTTCCCGGAGCGTGGGTGGCTATATTTACATAAAGCATAGTTATTAATGATTTCAGGTCAGACAGTATTGGCGCTCAGTGAGAAAGTCATTGTGTGTGTGATTACACAAACAGCAAACGGTAAAGATCTGCAGTGTTATTATTAAGTCACAGATAACGTCTTAATATACGTCAAGGATTGCATGTGAAGATGCTAAAATGAATGAGGCTCAATATAGGAAATATAAACCATCCCTTAAACATGAAACAATGTGCATCCCGTGAATCATTAGAAAAATATATTCATAGTGTGTTTACAATAAGTTAACCGTTCAATACATGGGCAAGACCTTAATCATTTTCACGTTACTCACTTATCGTACCATATATGGGCATAACCTCGATCATTTTTACGTTGTCGACTTATCTTACGATATAGACATGCCCTCGATTATTTTTACGTTATTGACCTATCGTACAATATATGGACATGACCTCAATCATTTTTACGTTATCGACTTATCTTGCGATATATGGAGATGACCTCAAATATTTTTTCTGATCTCGATATTGCACTTTGTGTTTCCATGAGTTTGTCACCAACATTTTACCTAAAATGTTTCCAGAATAAACAGCAGGCATAGTGGGTGGACATTTTTTTGACTGAAAATCTGACCAAACATTTGGTGCCAAATTTCAGAACTGTACTATTTGATAGTCTGAGAGGTGAAAACACTTTCGATGGGTCTCAAAAAGGCCTGATGTTCCAGACTCAGCCTTTGGTGTATGAGCACTTTTGTCAGATTTCTGGTTATGTGGTCAGATGTCAATGGCTCATCTCTCATCAATCTAGTTACAATCTGCTCTAAGACAAAATAATTTATGAAATACAAGTAAACTACTTTGAACAAAGACATCTGTGCTGCTCCGACTTCAGCGAAAGGACTGAAATGGATCAAATTGGACGTTTACATTTTTTCTGGCTAGGAGAGATCTTGTTCCATACCTACACTCATATTATCCTTACTGTGTGGGTAACACAACACCAGCTTTTTATGTGCCAGGATTCTTAAACTGTGCTTTGATTTCTGTGAACACTTGATAACCTTGAGTTTACGGTATATTTCAATGATCAATACAGATTTATTTTGCCATTCTCGTTGAAAACGTGTAGTGTTACTTTGCGTAGAGTATTTTCCTTGTATTCAACTTTGCCTTCAACTGTCTCAGGTCACAATGTTAAACCTGAAATCCAGAATAAAGCCTCGTCGATACATCAGCCTGAACAACATTATCAGCCAATTTTAGCTTACCATCACAGATATGGTAATATTGGTATACTTGTTGCCAGTGCAGTAGAGAAGTGTCCAAGATATGTTTCAGGTAATTTTGGAACAGTTACTATGTAGCGACACTGTCACCGGGGAGAATTTTCTTACTGCATATTGTCCTATTCAGTAGGCTACTCACCCCGGTATATAGAACCAAATGAAACCAGATTAATTAATTTAGGGAATCCTTACTAAAAATGTATTAAAAGATTGTTTGTGTCATGTTTTGTTGAAAAACTGAATGTCGGTCGATGTATCGTCAGAAGAATTCTTACATATGGAAACCATGGAAGTCCAGGGTCCAATTAAAAGTCCATTTGTCAGGCTCTAATCTGCAGCATTCCACAGGTGAAACTATAGCAAAGATGACAGAAACTGTTTCCTTGTTGCTGTAGTGTTGCCATTGTCTGCCGGTCAGGTAAAGTACAACCCGACAAACCTGGTCAACATTTCAAAACAGCAGTGTAGACAGAGCCTCTCCAAACAGAAAGGAGTTTTAGAGTAGCATGGTACACTAACCTCTAACCCAGGGGTGGGCAAACTTTTTGGCTCGGGGGCCACATTGAGTTTTAAAATTTGACAGACGGGCCAGGCCAGTAGCAGATGAATGGAGTGTTTGTGTGAACTAATATAAATTACAAGTAAAAAGCCATGACCTAAAAAGTAACTTGCATTTAATTTCAGTGGGAACAGTGCTGTTGGTCACCCTTTTTAACCAGTGCATCAACGTTTGGTGTCAGTTTGATTGTGGCAATTCTCAGAACAGATCTGAGGTGTTCATCAGTTAACTGGGATCTTACACGGTATTTTTTTATTGCATAAATGCATATTTTATCATGCACTTACTTATTAAGCAGTCATTTTTGACACAGAGTTTTTAGTGTACAGGTTAATGACTGGTCTTTTTAGCAGTTTGATTCTTTGACGGGATCATACAAATATTTGACTGTCACATATAACATTATCAGAGCTCTACTCTGTAAAGTCTTTCCTTGTCTCTCTCCCCTGTGTCATGGTGTGGGTACATCTCACTGGCGTCAGGAAACGTATCAGAATACCCTTATTTTATTGGTTAAACTACATCACGTGACGTGTTTTACAACGCATTGGTCGGTGTTTTTCCTGCACAGCTGAACAAAGTGCCGTAAATTCTGGAAAGGAGCGTGAATAACTCCGCTGCATAAAGCAAAGGCCACTGAAAACGGGTCCGCGACGAACCACCAGTTGAGAATCACTGGTCTGCAGAATCGTGATGAGCGGTGAACAGCTGTTGGCGTGGCGTGTCTTCCGTCTCTTTCCGTTTCCTTCGCCTACATTCCCCTGGGTCCTAAGCCCCTCCCTGTACAGCTTGTTATCACCCTCTTTGCACCAACGTACATTTATAACAAATACCACGCATATTGGTGTATCCAATGCAGTAAGAAAATTCGAGTTCTGTCAACAATATTTGGGATAGTGAACAAAAAGACTGCTAACTAATAATTATATGTGCATAAATATGCACACAGGCTACTACACTTTCTCCTCTCTGCTTCACTGCGTTGTTGTTCTACTTTCTTCCTGGCTGAAGGACAAACGCCAAAGACTCAGTGTGCGTATGTGTGTGGGTGTGTGAGAGTGTGTGTATTAGCAGATGTGAGGTGTCGTGGCCTATAACCGCCGGATGTGTGACCTCTGACCTCTGATGTAAGTGCTGCCTCTCAGTAATCACCACCACCTCCTCTGACTTCCTGTCCTGACTGCAGATGGGCCTGACTTACAGCTCACCTCAGGTCAGAGAAGGCTGTTGGTGTGAATAAGGTCAGCGGTGCAGCCGGGGCCGTTGAGTGACCTCTCCTTCTGGGCTTTTATTTATTAAATGCGTCAGGGAAGGACAGAAGTCCAAAAAGTGACCCAATCATTTCTGAGTGCCACATATTTGGTCCTACTTCTAGACAGGTTTCTTCAGAGCTGTTGCGAATGTCAAAGTGGGTGGCTCCCTCCGTCGCCATCTTGGCAGTGACAACACAGCCTAACTCCCGGTTAATCCAAAAATGAACAAAGAGGTGGGTCGTTAGGTGACCTGGTGGCAGCAGAGGAGACAGCTGGCGACCTAAGACGGCACCCACCTGTCACTCAAAGCAGCCACGTCCTTGCTTGTGCATAGCTTCAAACCCTAACATGGGGATCTATGAGGATTGACTCACTTTTGGAGCCAACGTCTGGTTGCCATTTGAGGTTCTGCAATTTTTGGCCCTTACGGCTTTATCTTTCAGCACCGGAAATTGCCACTTGCTTGAAACTAGAGATTGAGACCATAAACTCATGTTTACTGAGGTAATAAATCAAGAGCTAATCGCGGCTAGCATTTCCCCATTGCCGGTAATGTTAAAATTAGCTTAGAAGCTAGCGAGTCGGATATGTTATGATATTCAGAGAAGACAACTTTAGTACTGTTGAAAGCATCTTGCCGTTCAACCTTTTTTGTTAACAGTCCTAGTGAGAGGTAGGTCAAACGTCAAAGGTACTTCATACATATTGTAGCGACCCTGTCAGTAACAGCTGGTAGCAGAGGGGAGGAGGGGGTTAACTGTTCTGTGTCGGGAGCTAGTAAATATTGTGTTAGACCGGAACCGGAAGTTGTGGTTGTTGTTGTGGAAAACACACTGTACGGATAATGTTCGAGGGAGTTGCTCGGCAATAAGAGCGACGGTTTCTGTGAATAAACCCCTTGCAAGGACCCTGTCTCCGACTCGTAAGTGCAACATTACAATATTTATGTTAAGTATATTTATGTTATGTGTTGGCGGCGCAAAGCTACGGAAACATCCGCATATAAGCCGCACTGGTGAATTAGCCGCAGTCTCAAAGCGTGGGGAAAAAAGTAGCGGCTTATAGTCCGGAAAGTACGGTAGTTGCTGGAATCAGTCACTATACCAGTGTTCAGACTGAACGCTTGCACACACTCATGTTGGTACTGTGGTGTTCTGCTTCAGTCTAGCCCAGTGCCTGTGTGGAATGGCTCACTGCCTGGTTCCCGGAGCGTGGGTGGCTATATTTACATAAAGCATAGTTATTAATGATTTCAGGTCAGACAGTGGGTTCACCGCTCATCACGATTCTGCAGACCAGTGATTCTCAACTGGTGGTTCGTCGCGGACCCGTTTTCAGTGGCCTTTGCTTTATGCAGCGGAGTTATTCACGCTCCTTTCCAGAATTTACGGCACTTTGTTCAGCTGTGCAGGAAAAACACCGACCAATGCGTTGTAAAACACGTCACGTGATGTAGTTTAACCAATAAAATAAGGGTATTCTGATACGTTTCCTGACGCCAGTGAGATGTACCCACACCATGACACAGGGGAGAGAGACAAGGAAAGACTTTACAGAGTAGAGCTCTGATAATGTTATATGTGACAGTCAAATATTTGTATGATCCCGTCAAAGAATCAAACTGCTAAAAAGACCAGTCATTAACCTGTACACTAAAAACTCTGTGTCAAAAATGACTGCTTAATAAGTAAGTGCATGATAAAATATGCATTTATGCAATAAAAAAATACCGTGTAAGATCCCAGTTAACTGATGAACACCTCAGATCTGTTCTGAGAATTGCCACAATCAAACTGACACCAAACGTTGATGCACTGGTTAAAAAGGGTGACCAACAGCACTGTTCCCACTGAAATTAAATGCAAGTTACTTTTTAGGTCATGGCTTTTTACTTGTAATTTATATTAGTTCACACAAACACTCCATTCATCTGCTACTGGCCTGGCCCGTCTGTCAAATTTTAAAACTCAATGTGGCCCCCGAGCCAAAAAGTTTGCCCACCCCTGGGTTAGAGGTTAGTGTACCATGCTACTCTAAAACTCCTTTCTGTTTGGAGAGGCTCTGTCTACACTGCTGTTTTGAAATGTTGACCAGGTTTGTCGGGTTGTACTTTACCTGACCGGCAGACAATGGCAACACTACAGCAACAAGGAAACAGTTTCTGTCATCTTTGCTATAGTTTCACCTGTGGAATGCTGCAGATTAGAGCCTGACAAATGGACTTTTAATTGGACCCTGGACTTCCATGGTTTCCATATGTAAGAATTCTTCTGACGATACATCGACCGACATTCAGTTTTTCAACAAAACATGACACAAACAATCTTTTAATACATTTTTAGTAAGGATTCCCTAAATTAATTAATCTGGTTTCATTTGGTTCTATATACCGGGGTGAGTAGCCTACTGAATAGGACAATATGCAGTAAGAAAATTCTCCCCGGTGACAGTGTCGCTACATAGTAACTGTTCCAAAATTACCTGAAACATATCTTGGACACTTCTCTACTGCACTGGCAACAAGTATACCAATATTACCATATCTGTGATGGTAAGCTAAAATTGGCTGATAATGTTGTTCAGGCTGATGTATCGACGAGGCTTTATTCTGGATTTCAGGTTTAACATTGTGACCTGAGACAGTTGAAGGCAAAGTTGAATACAAGGAAAATACTCTACGCAAAGTAACACTACACGTTTTCAACGAGAATGGCAAAATAAATCTGTATTGATCATTGAAATATACCGTAAACTCAAGGTTATCAAGTGTTCACAGAAATCAAAGCACAGTTTAAGAATCCTGGCACATAAAAAGCTGGTGTTGTGTTACCCACACAGTAAGGATAATATGAGTGTAGGTATGGAACAAGATCTCTCCTAGCCAGAAAAAATGTAAACGTCCAATTTGATCCATTTCAGTCCTTTCGCTGAAGTCGGAGCAGCACAGATGTCTTTGTTCAAAGTAGTTTACTTGTATTTCATAAATTATTTTGTCTTAGAGCAGATTGTAACTAGATTGATGAGAGATGAGCCATTGACATCTGACCACATAACCAGAAATCTGACAAAAGTGCTCATACACCAAAGGCTGAGTCTGGAACATCAGGCCTTTTTGAGACCCATCGAAAGTGTTTTCACCTCTCAGACTATCAAATAGTACAGTTCTGAAATTTGGCACCAAATGTTTGGTCAGATTTTCAGTCAAAAAAATGTCCACCCACTATGCCTGCTGTTTATTCTGGAAACATTTTAGGTAAAATGTTGGTGACAAACTCATGGAAACACAAAGTGCAATATCGAGATCAGAAAAAATATTTGAGGTCATCTCCATATATCGCAAGATAAGTCGATAACGTAAAAATGATTGAGGTCATGTCCATATATTGTACGATAGGTCAATAACGTAAAAATAATCTAGGGCATGTCTATATCGTAAGATAAGTCGACAACGTAAAAATGATCGAGGTTATGCCCATATATGGTACGATAAGTGAGTAACGTGAAAATGATTAAGGTCTTGCCCATGTATTGAACGGTTAACTTATTGTAAACACACTATGAATATATTTTTCTAATGATTCACGGGATGCACATTGTTTCATGTTTAAGGGATGGTTTATATTTCCTATATTGAGCCTCATTCATTTTAGCATCTTCACATGCAATCCTTGACGTATATTAAGACGTTATCTGTGACTTAATAATAACACTGCAGATCTTTACCGTTTGCTGTTTGTGTAATCACACACACAATGACTTTCTCACTGAGCGCCAATACTGTCTGACCTGAAATCATTAATAACTATGCTTTATGTAAATATAGCCACCCACGCTCCGGGAACCAGGCAGTGAGCCATTCCACACAGGCACTGGGCTAGACTGAAGCAGAACACCACAGTACCAACATGAGTGTGTGCAAGCGTTCAGTCTGAACACTGGTATAGTGACTGATTCCAGCAACTACCGTACTTTCCGGACTATAAGCCGCTACTTTTTTCCCCACGCTTTGAGACTGCGGCTAATTCACCAGTGCGGCTTATATGCGGATGTTTCCGTAGCTTTGCGCCGCCAACACATAACATAAATATACTTAACATAAATATTGTAATGTTGCACTTACGAGTCGGAGACAGGGTCCTTGCAAGGGGTTTATTCACAGAAACCGTCGCTCTTATTGCCGAGCAACTCCCTCGAACATTATCCGTACAGTGTGTTTTCCACAACAACAACCACAACTTCCGGTTCCGGTCTAACACAATATTTACTAGCTCCCGACACAGAACAGTTAACCCCCTCCTCCCCTCTGCTACCAGCTGTTACTGACAGGGTCGCTACAATATGTATGAAGTACCTTTGACGTTTGACCTACCTCTCACTAGGACTGTTAACAAAAAAGGTTGAACGGCAAGATGCTTTCAACAGTACTAAAGTTGTCTTCTCTGAATATCATAACATATCCGACTCGCTAGCTTCTAAGCTAATTTTAACATTACCGGCAATGGGGAAATGCTAGCCGCGATTAGCTCTTGATTTATTACCTCAGTAAACATGAGTTTATGGTCTCAATCTCTAGTTTCAAGCAAGTGGCAATTTCCGGTGCTGAAAGATAAAGCCGTAAGGGCCAAAAATTGCAGAACCTCAAATGGCAACCAGACGTTGGCTCCAAAAGTGAGTCAATCCTCATAGATCCCCATGTTAGGGTTTGAAGCTATGCACAAGCAAGGACGTGGCTGCTTTGAGTGACAGGTGGGTGCCGTCTTAGGTCGCCAGCTGTCTCCTCTGCTGCCACCAGGTCACCTAACGACCCACCTCTTTGTTCATTTTTGGATTAACCGGGAGTTAGGCTGTGTTGTCACTGCCAAGATGGCGACGGAGGGAGCCACCCACTTTGACATTCGCAACAGCTCTGAAGAAACCTGTCTAGAAGTAGGACCAAATATGTGGCACTCAGAAATGATTGGGTCACTTTTTGGACTTCTGTCCTTCCCTGACGCATTTAATAAATAAAAGCCCAGAAGGAGAGGTCACTCAACGGCCCCGGCTGCACCGCTGACCTTATTCACACCAACAGCCTTCTCTGACCTGAGGTGAGCTGTAAGTCAGGCCCATCTGCAGTCAGGACAGGAAGTCAGAGGAGGTGGTGGTGATTACTGAGAGGCAGCACTTACATCAGAGGTCAGAGGTCACACATCCGGCGGTTATAGGCCACGACACCTCACATCTGCTAATACACACACTCTCACACACCCACACACATACGCACACTGAGTCTTTGGCGTTTGTCCTTCAGCCAGGAAGAAAGTAGAACAACAACGCAGTGAAGCAGAGAGGAGAAAGTGTAGTAGCCTGTGTGCATATTTATGCACATATAATTATTAGTTAGCAGTCTTTTTGTTCACTATCCCAAATATTGTTGACAGAACTCGAGCAGTAGAAGTTTCCACTGAGACGTCGGCCTTACAGTAGTCTTGTTAACATATTCAAATTAGTGCTTGGCGGTATGAGCAACAATGTGTATCACAGTATTTTTTAAGATTCTGGCGGTTTCACGGTATTTATTTTTTTCCTCAACTGTGTTTTCGCCCCGGTAAGACATACCTTGAATCCAGTGTTTTGATCATTGCTCTGAGCCCGTCTTTCTTGACTGTCTGTAGCGGGACCATGTCCTTGCAGAGGTGGGTCGTTATTGAGTTCGTAATGTCGCTCCACCGCTTGCTTTTCTTGTCATATGCAGCGCCTCGGGCAAATGCCTCTTCAAGCGATGTGTGACCCTTTAGCTTCACTGTTTCTCTGTTTTTCTGCTGAGGTGATGCAGTAATTAGTTGCTCGTGTTACCACCAGCGGCAACAACAGTGGCTCGACAAACTTTGCAATATATCGTCTTTTTAGACGTCGGATTTTTAAAACCAAAACACTTCTAAACAGCAGACACAGCTCCTCTCTTGGGTACACATTATATTGGTGCATCTCCGGTCTATCTTTGTTCATCCTGCATCGCTCTTTTCTGTTCTTTAATGTAACGTTACTGTAGCGACGGAGCCTCTCGCTGTTAACAGACTGTTGTGCTACCGGGCTAGATAGCTAGCGAGCTGTACCCAGCATGCCATTCGGCGGTGTAATTTTATAAATGTACAATTATTAGTATTACACATTGTTTATGTGTCACAAACTGTTGTGTCGTGGTGTTTTCCCCTGTTAAAGAGCGTTAGTTGTGGGTTATTAATTGTTGTGTTATAAAGTTATAACCATGACTAGAGGTCCCTCTCAAAACACTTAAGACAACTAGCTCCGACCGTAGCACCCTTAGCGGGGAACTATATATTTTGCTGCCTGTTGAAGAATGACAGCAGTTGTTTTGGTATGACGGTATGTGAAAAATTAATATCATATGGGAAATTAAAACCGGTATACCGGATGCCCAGCACTAATTCAAATATTCGTGATTCACTCCTAATTTAGTTAATTTCATTCTGTATTATTTAGGCTTTTTTTGATAAAACAAGCTTCTACCCAACAAAGAAAGATATCAATTAAAGCGATACATAATACGTACAAACTTTCTCATTTCACTGCTAAACAGTAATTAAAATGTGTTTATGAAAACACTTGGAAGAGAAATAGGTAATACAGTAACATAATCTGTATTCATATTTGATCAGCGCTCATTAGTTTGACAGGGGAACTTTTTCTTTATTTAACCTTGTATATACCAGATTATCCGTCTCGTGCACTACTGAACATGCAGAAATGTATGGTCAGGTGAATTTGACAAAACCTTATTTTTGACTGTGGCTTTAAAGTATCATTTTGAGTCTGCTGGTTACATTCACCACAGACGCAACCTAAAGGGCCAGGGCTGCAACTATTATTTCTCCTGATGGAATA
The DNA here is from genome assembly GCF_949748355.1 of Melanostigma gelatinosum. NCBI lineage: Eukaryota > Metazoa > Chordata > Actinopteri > Perciformes > Zoarcidae > Melanostigma > Melanostigma gelatinosum. Next base: position 28,176,994 of record NC_136636.1, read on the forward strand.
ATCTGCTATTTCTTTATTTGCCAGTGAAGAATCACACCTCTAATATTGAAGAACATACGTTTCAGCTCGGTTTTCCATGGATTTGTCTGGTATCGTGTTTGTATTGTCCTTGTAGCCGAATCGACTAGAGACTAATCTGTCCCGACTAGGTGTGTCCTTTAATACGCACAGGTAGAGAGGACAAAGAACCTCTTTACATGTCAACTCACTTCTGCTGCTAGGTCATGTCAAGTGACTGTGATTAGAGAGTTCTGTGAGTGCTGTGGCCGCTGTGTGCCCTCCGTATGTATGCGTGTATCCGTCATTGTGCTTCAGTCAATGGGTCTCTGTTCAACAGGGCCAGAGGTGGCCAAGGGGACTCATAGACCCACTGTTGTTCTGTAATGACAGACACACACAGATAACAGCTGTCTTTCTGTGTGTCCTGATGAAGTCATCCTGCTCTCCCTGTGAGAGGATGGGAACTAATAGCTGGTTCAGGGTGCAGCATGGAGATGTTGATCTTTCCCCTCTGGGTACCAGCTCAGGACACAGTTTTACAGTTCAGCACGTCCTGATATGACCGCTTATTCTTTCCACCCGTTAATGCCGCAGTAATTGCGTTTTTCGCTGCATGTGGTCGCTCAGTTACCTTGCATAAAGGGGGGCCGGTACACGGTGTTTGCTGTGTAGGAATATAGGAGTTACCCTGGAGTGCTAATCAGATGCTTGATCTGCTTGGTGGTCGAGATCACTATTCACATTTCATGGTACCTCTTTGTTGGCAGGTTGCATTTTGTTTTAGCCTGATGAGATTTGCTTCTTTTTAATTCACTACATTCCCAGTTTGGTTTTTCATTATTTTTTAATGACTAATTCCAACAATTGCCTGTTATGTTATCACAGCATAGTGTTCAGATGATTACCACTCTGAGAACAGGGGGATAAACGTGCCTTTTACAAAAAGAAAATTTCAAATTCATTTCCGGGAAGAAAGTTGAATCAACCAATCAGCTTGTTTGAGTTAAGACTTGGCCGGTATGGACATGGACCGACGTGACCTATGGGCACCCATGAGCCTCTCTCTGTGTACATCTGCAGAGACATTCATGTGTGAATTTGCAGAATATTTCCAGCCTTAGAGGTTTTGAGTTTCTCAGACGCTCTTTTTAGTTTGCTCATAGATGGAGTTTGCAGGAAGAGTTACAGTGTAATTTTAAAAAACAGTCTTATGAACCAGGATGCATTGCGTGAGCGGCGATTTTAAAGAAAATATTCTTACTCCTGCACACCTGTGTCCCGGTGAGGAGTAAAACGTTCATACATAGTAACGCACACACGGCTGGCTTTCTCTTGGTCCTTGTCGACAACAGAATCCAACAAAAACTGCAGACGCTGACATTAATTACAGAAGAAAGATTCCCTTTCTGTTTTCATCGGTGGGCAATTTGAGCAAAGGCTCCACCAGTCGGTGTTTGCTCTGTGCAGCTCAGATTCTGGAGGGTCCCCCCAGGTCATAACCTCCAGCTGAACACTGCAACATGTGCAGTGTAAAGAATCCAAACCAAAGACTGACATCGTGCCCCACAGCAGCCGGAGCTGAGAGTAGCCATCTGTGGTTCTTCACTGGTATACAAAGATAAGATACTTATTATAATATACAAATATAAGGTTGGAAATCTTTTCCTTTTAAGTAAGATCAGCGTTTCTTTGGTGAGAAGGATTTCTGTCTTGTCAAAATGTAACAAAACGATGTCAATGTGCTTCAAACAACGTATTTGTTGATCCAGTTTTGGTTGCTTTCTGAAACCGACAATCAGAAAACTAGAGATTAAAAGTGTGCTCCATTATCCCCATCTGCACCATTCAATGCGTCTCCCCCTCTCTACGGCGGCAGGCTGTTCATGCTGCCTTCAGGTGCAGTCATTGAAACAGGTGCATTACCTTTTGCATGGTATTTGTGAAGCACACTGAACCTTGTGGGCGCCCTGTCTTGTCCATACTATACCCCGAGGAGAACCACAGCGAGGACAGAACTAGATCCTTGGTGTATCCCTACTGAGCACCTCATCAACGGACACAGAACAGAATCCTGTTTGATAAATAGTAGAATGGTAGAACCGCTTTGAGACAGTGTCGGAAACATATGGATCAGAAAGCCATGATTTCTGGTGCTGGAGGCCAGAGTAAGGTCAAGCAACACTGCACTGATACTCAGCACCCATTAAAGATACATTGGTGTATCAAAGTTGCTATGTACCAGGGCCCGCAGGACCCTCCTTTACAGTGTCCTCTAGACCGTTTCATCTGATGGATCACTTTTGGCGAATACCAGGCAGCTGATACTTTGAACATAAAATGAGCTACTTTGTCTTGGCAGCAATGATGTGGACACACATATCAGAAGAATGTCTGAAAGGAAATACACATACACACTAGCAAATCTAACAATTTCACCATTTTGATTGTTGAATATGCACCGCAGTCCCTGTTATATTCTCACTCAGACAGCCCAAGGTGGGGTCACCTCGGGCTGTCTGTCCTGTTCAAAAAATGATTTGTTACCATGAACTGGTGAGCTGTTGATCCATTTGTCCTTCTGAGGTAATCTGATGTCTTACACAACAACAAACCCAGTTTCTTTAGTCAGGGTAGTTGATTAGAGAAACACGGTATCTCCAGCTAGATCAGACCTGGGCATTGTACGGCCCGCGGGCCACATCCGGCCCGCGAGCTGTTGCCGTCCGGCCCGCGCGAGGTCATTGGGAAATTAGGAATAAAACGTAAATAAGTGTAGCCTACATCATGCACAGAATATAGCTGCATTGCTTTTATTTTGAAGGCGACTTTTGTTGTTTTTTTTCTTCTCAATTTACGTATGTTAGTGAATGTGTGCGAGCAGCAGCGTCACTGCAATGTGTTGGCGAACTGAGTTTACGGGGGATGTGAGTTAGCTGTTAGCCCTCAAAAATGTCAGCCTGTGTTAAAAAATGAAAGACTGACACAGAGTGTAGCGTTTTTAACAAAATGGACTTTGAGTATTTCTTTACTGAAGTCAAAGGTTAAGCCGTGTGCTTCATTTGTGGAGAACACGTCGCAGTGTTGAAAGATTACAATTTGAATCGTCATTACGAGAGGAAACACGCGGTGAAATACGAAAACTTGACTGATGCAGAGCGGGTACGGACATCTGAGGCTTTGCTAGCTCGGGGCACTGCATGGTGAGTTTTCAAGGCCATTTCAAGACTTCAAAACAGTTGAGAGTGAAATGCACATGATTTCTTCTCCCTTCACGTGCAGTGTGGACAGTGGCGGCTGGTGGATTTTTGCAAAAAAAAAAAAAGGTATCAAAAACGCATTAGTACTTTGCAGTTACATTGTTATCATTTATTCCAACACTGACATAATAAGGACATCTTATTCATACAATTCAGTATATTAATATATATATATATATATATATATCATATAATAATAATATTCAGTATAATATGATATATAAATACCATATAATCATAAATATACAATATAAATATCATGAATATATTATAATAAAATAGAAATATCATATATAGTCGAATAGAACAAGTATATTTTAAGATGCCCCTATGAACCTTGTTTGTTGGACAAAACCCAATCAGTGCGGTGAGGAAACCTGCATGTTTTTATGACAGTTATTTGTAAAGGAACTTTGCTCTTCTGAGTGGCAAACTTCTCAATGACCTTCTTATTGAAGTCAGGTCCCTGACCAGTTCCTTCTCCATGGAGAGCATAGCCAGGGCATTAAAACGCTCTTGTACGTTACCGTTAGCATCGAGTGGGTGGAAACGTCTGTCGTCTCGTCTGCTTGAATGGCGATAAAATCAGCGTTCTTTACTTCCTCCAGAATGTCATCCCTTACAACCGACAGCATGAAGTCCAACAGCTCATTTTGTACAGTCTTCGACGTCCCTTTAAAAATGCTGGCTGTCTCCAGGTGCTCCTCCAGCACACCGTCGAGGGACGCAACTAAATCCACCAGTCCCTTGAACACGCCAGGGTTGTCCGAGGAGTCAGTCTCGTCATGCACACGCAAAGCCAACTCAAAAGCCCCACAAAACTTGACACAATCAATTATTTTTGATAAAATGTGCTGGTTTTTATCCACCTCCTCGTTGTGTTTCTTTACCGCAAGCCGGTGACCGTCGTCCAGCTGGGTAGCGAGAACACGCGAGATGAGAACTAGACACGGGCACTCCGGGAGAAAAAGACTTCCGGGAGGGTCTGGTCCTCCCGGAAGTCTTTTTTAGGGCGCTGATTGGCTAAATTGTAAGTCACTCATTTATTTCTTTCATCAGTGATTGGCAAAGCTGCTTATTAGACCAGTCTTCCTTGGGCCAAATCGATCTGGCCCCAGCACGTGCACGCGCAGTAGAGACTTGCACGGGGACAAGCAGGGAAAAGCATTTATTTTGCGCAGATATCCTATTTTACAAATATTACTGGGTATATTACATAGCTCAAAAACACAAATATTGACAATTTGTATAATTTATTAATATTATTAAAAAAATATATATGTATTATAAAGAAAACAGTTAACAGTTGTTGTGGCGGAGAAAAGCTACGGAAAAATCCGTATATAAATCGCACCGGACTATAAGCCGACGCCTCAAAGCGTGGGGTAAAAAGTAGCGCCTTATAGTCCGAAAAGTACGGTAGTTACATTCCACCACTGATGATAACATTTACTCTTACCACTCACAGCTCATCAAAACCATACAATGTATCAATGATGAAACAATAACTCATATTTTATTCATAGAGCACAATTCAGACACGAGGCAATTCAAAGTGCTTTACGGGCGTAGAGATATATTAAACGATATATAAAACATTCAAATTGCATTAAAAAGACAATAAAACAAAAAGAGAGAACGAGCAAATAAGTAGTTAAAGATTAAAACTGCATTTTAAAAAGCAAACAAATAGAGTTACAGGGTAAAATAAGTTATGTGCCCAATTCATTGTAAACAAAATGTTTTGAGCTGTGATTTAAACAAGGCTAAGAGCCATGCAGCAAAGCAACATGTAGTTCATGTCAACATGGTTAGACGGGCCATTAAATCCACCACTTCTGTTTCAAACACGTTTTTATGTTGAAAGGGAAACTGGTTTACTTCCTTTGAATTGGAGTTGATTGTTGTGTATGTGACTTGCTGTTAACAAATGAGAGGACAGACAGACAAGGGCTTTGTGCTGCAGTGCAAATTAGAGGTCAAATAATCTATAAAAATACCTTTGTCTCCAGATTACTTCACCTCATTCAACTGTATTTACTGTTATTAACATGTTAGTTTAGTTTATTAACTGGCTCCCCATTAGCTGACGCCTTAGCGGCCGCTAATCTTCCTGGGGTCCACAAGCTGTTAGCGTGCAGTTGTGTGCCTCTGCCAAACAGTCATGTTGCAGTTTATATCCATGTCTGTCTAAAACGTCATCATGTGAAATTGCCATAATTATAATTATAATCATATCAATTATTTCTTGATGGCAAGTGTACGTTTGTCCCGAAACCATCATGCCTTGGCTGTCTCTGGAGCAGAGACATAAGAGAAGAAAACAAATTGCAATATTGCTGGTTTGGAGCGTTCCAAACAGATACAGTAGTGTTCTTTGTAAGACTTTCAATGATTGTAGTGCCTCAGAATAGAACACTCACGACTCAGAACTCACTGACTGACTATGTCAGTCAACCTCCACCTCCACAGGTCAAAAAGAAAAGATGCATTACTGCTCCATACCTATTTTATTTTTGTGCATTCTTTATTGGTCTTTGAAACGAGGAAACGTTAAATGACTTCATGCTTTTACCTGAAGCAGCCAGCAGGAGACAGGGCTGTGTTCAGGACCAGATGAAGTATAAATGGTGGTCACTGGAGTATTCTCGTGAATATTTGTGATACATTGTAAAATGGTTTGAGGTTACCACAAAGTGTTCAGCTACTGACATGGCTCTTTTAAGTATGACTAGCAGCAAGAGGACAGGCTCCACCGTTAGAATAAGATGGAGCTGAACAAAAGTTGAACTGATCTGATTTATTAGGCAACAATAAATACACAAGGGTCTCTGATACTGGTGGGGCTGTCAACAAATAAATGATCATGATTTATTCACAAAGCAAAAACATAGCTAGAGTTGGTGATGGACAGACTTTTAGAAAAGTTGTTGGCCTCCAAAGGGAGACAGAACCAGATCAAAACATCATGGATGGATGGAAATAATATAAAGGGAGAAGGGACAAATACAAACATGTTTTCAGAACATGTGTATGTACATTACTATGTGCAGTGTTGTTACAAGAGTTTGACTGTCAGATACCAGTGCTTTGAATTGAAACTGGATAAACAGTGTAAAAGAAGTTGAGGTTTTCACCGTGACGTTACCCATTGGTTTTGTGGGCATTTACTTGTTGTTGGTGCTGGAAGTGACCGTATTTGGACGAGAGGGTGAGCTCAAGGTGGCGCTAGCGAAGACTAATGGGACCAGGTACTGTTAGCATAGCAAACGCTTGATTACCAGCTAACACTAGCACTAGCTAGCTCGCATTTTGCATCCTTAATTCACTTTAGTTGTGATAATAATTGGGATGATAATTTTGGTTAGCGAGTACAAATGTTCTCACCAGAAAGAGCAGAGTAGCCCTGAAGTTGGCTTCACTTTTCAGGTTGCCGTCTGGATTTAAGTAATGGATGTGAAGTCAATTTGAATTAAATCAATTTTTACAATGCTTGATGAACTCACTTCCTCCATGGAGCTACTGGAACTGTCATGTAAGTATTCTTTTTCCTTCACAGGCACAGACTGAACGCCTCTTCTTCCTGTGAGATAAGGGCATCAGGTTCTGATCCCATCTGCTCCTGGTCCATTTGCGATCCTGTTTTAATCCAGCTGGATCCAGATGATGGAGCGCTTGCTGTGTCTGCTGGTCCTCAGCTCAGTAGCCCTGAAGGAGGCTGTCGGTAAGTTCCTCTGTAATGCACACAAATATGCATGTCCACGTGGGTTTCTGATGATAACTCAACAACTAGGTTTAGTTTCAGCCCACGGAGGAGTTTAGGTTAAAGGCTGTTTAGGATCAGAACTTGGGTCTAGGATTCAGTTTGGAAATGAACAATTTGCATCTGTCCACCTGTGTGCGACATATGTCTCAACCACACACTGATTTGACGAAATGCAACAGAATAACCTTCTCTTTTGGAGCTGTGATCAATGTCGAAGCATGATAGCTCAGCACATGAAAGCCAACATCAACACTAATGTAACAGAGTGGCATAATGAGGGCTGACAGTAAATTGCTACAATATCTGCTCTACAAATGACCTCCTGATGGTGCATGTTCCAGTCAGAATGACACCGACTCCTCTATGTAGACGCATGAATCCTTTGCATACAGCCATCAGATCATTTTATTTTCCAATTTGTTCTATCATTGGCTGACGATGAGACTAACGGCCAGAAAACAGACGTGTCTCAACTCAACAGAGAGCGTCAGCCTGTGAAGTGAGACCACATTAGCTGTCTGTGTCTCCTTCTCATCTACAAGCATAGACACATGTCTTGTACTGGTGCCTGGTGGACAAATTACCAAACCAACATCCACCAGGGGGACAAATGTCTTCTGGCTCGTGATATATAGCTAATGAGCTCTTCAGCACATTGAACAGATCAAACTCATGACCAAATGTCAGTATCAGAGCTGTCACATTCATCTGAATGACTTGAAACACAGCCCATGTAGCCAAATGCTAAAACACACTGAAGACATGTAGGTTGTTCTCTTCATTCCTTTGCTGCCTCACTGTTCTAGTGTCTGTTCAAATGTAGCACACATTTTAACCAAGTTTAAAAAATAAAATGAATAAAGTTTCTATCCACTGCTGTTATGCACAGCAGTTGCTTCATTGGTTGATTGAGCTGGTGGTGCTAATGATCCAGTCGGGTTCTGTTAAACACTGCAGAATAAGAAGACACGATAGCACACTAAGACAACCAGGGGTATTCATAAGTGAGCAGGTCTTTCCACTTGCTGATCCGGTTCAGTAGAACCTCTTAGCCTTCTTTGCCTCCTGGGTTAACGGGAGAGTTCCCACAGTAAACGGTAACATCTCCACTGGGGATAGCTACTGTAAGCTATTTTATGCTCTCTGGTGAGCACTGATGTATGTAACTCCAGGGCTTTTATTGTGAAAGGTAAGGACAGAAGTGAAGTGAAGGAGTGAAGCTGTAGCATGGCATGGACTACTGGACGTTACATGGATGTTATTACCTTCATCAGCATCAAGGTGTGTCCTCTTCCTCTGTGCTGTATGGACCCTTCAGGCAGACAGAACTGAATACATATATTCCAGGCTTACAGGGAACCAATCTAAACGCAGATGGTTTCATTCTTCTACAGCCATTACACTGTGCAATCAACATTCACTTCATAATGATAAGTTGAAGAAAGAAACTTGTCTATTATTGCCATTAAAAAAACGACTTTTGTTCGCAAAACAGAATTAGAATTAGTCATTGAACCAAAGTGCGAGTTCTATGTGGTGGTTGAGGTTCATTTTGGGCCTTATGGGCTGGATTGTAATTTCACGATTGTTGTTTTGGGGAGAGGATTGAATTGTCCCCATGGAGACGGCTTTCTCTGCCGGGCCTTAGCGTTGAACTGATGCACCGGTTTGATGAATGGACAGGTAGAAGATGATCGGCTGCAGCTTCTGTTGGAGTGAACCAGCTCTGCCAGTATGAGCACATAGTACACATAAGCATCGCTGTTTATCATCAACAGTGTTGAGCTGAATAACAGGTGTACATGCTCTCAGACACAGATGTGGAAAGTCTTCATCTGTCCACACTGTTTGAGTGAATATGTGAACAACATGAACTCAAAATGTACTCTTCAGAATGCAGCTGCAGCCATCATGAAGCTACGCTGCTGAGGTGACGCAGTGTACGATTAAATAATAAGCTCCCAAGGAAATGAGTCACTGTTCTGTCACAGATATGTTATGTGTGTGTGTGTGTGTGTGTGTGTGTGTGTGTGTGTGTGTGTGTGTGTGTGTGTGTGTGTGTGTGTGTGTGTGTGTGTGTGTGCAGTGACAAAGCTACACACTCGATGGAGAGTAACAACGCTCTGCACACACATTGTTTTGGCCCTGTGGAAAACATACAAACAATGTTTGCTTCCTGTTAACATCGGTACACATTATACAACACTGTGCACACTGAGCCTCTAGTTTACATAATGAACTCAGAGAGTGTGGAAAAGACCAAAACAAAAGCTGCTCTAAAGACTTGAGTTGAGGGATGGAAGGTTTCCATTAAGGGCTGTTTAAAATAGAACAAAGAAAACTGGAAATGCTTGATTAAAAAACATGCTTTAATGTTGAATCCACACTGGCAGATTAAGTCTGTGTGTGGATAAAGAGAATGTCTTATGAAGGCTGATGGAAACATATTTTCTGAATAAGCAATGATGTTCTTTTCCATTGCCTTTTATTACCTGTGTTGGGGTCTGACCAAATGGCTTCAATATGTGCTGTGGACAAAGAGAATCATGCCTTAACTTTTTCAAGCAAAGGTCTCATCCTGACTTGTAGTTTGATGAGAACAAGCCTCCTCTGGGTGGAATTTCACACTTGGGTGTAAAGTCCCCCCCCCCCCCCCCCCCCCCCCCCAAAACTATGGGTCCTGAAGTCATCTCATTGGCCGAGAGCCAAGAGGCCGAGGACCCCTGTGGTTCAGCCGATGATCTACAAAACTACCTGCTTCCCCCACCTCAAGGCTTTTTCCCTTCGACCTCGGTTGAGTTAGGGAGCACGCAACCGCTCTCTTCGCCCGGACCCCCCGTCCAGGCCACAGACGATCCAGCTTCCCCGCCAGCGCGACGCTGGCCACGAGGAAGCAGCGGCCCTTCTCCCCTCCTCAAACCCTGACAGGTCACGAGCCATTTCGCTGGACGAAACAGCAGTGTTCCACGCTGAGTAAAGGCCCACTCAGCCCCCGAGACGAATCCGCATCAGCGATCCGCTCAGTGCTTTTTGTTTCTTTTTCTTTTGGTGCACACATTCCGGCGAAGGAAAGACGACAACGCCTCCCTCCTTCACCGACGATTCCCGGTAAGACGCACGGGCCGCGCCGTCAGCCGAAGTTAGATCACCCTCCCTGCAGCGAGGATAGATCACGTCTGCGTTTGCTCCAGAGCGAGCTGCGCCACGACGGACCGAAACAGCGCCAGCTCAAACGCCGCGCTGAGAAGCAGCCCCCCCCTTCCTCTCGAGGAAAAAGGACAACTCTTCCACGAACACACTTCAACGTTGCAACGAAGCATCGACAAGTAAGATTCTTGGCATCTGGGCATAGCTTAGCTTAAATTAACGTAAATTTAATTCAGGTCATTGATTTATATGTTGATATTCCCGTGTTTTTGTGTGTTTAAGTTACTGTCGCGTGATATCGAGATATTGCGCAACTCCTCGCGGACGAGAGAAGCTCCGCTGTATTCGTGTATTAACTATGACTGTTTGCTTGGGATTTATTTGATTTCTTTTCATTTGTTTTATTACACTTCGTGTAGTATTCTCTCCTCATTAAATCAACTCTGTGAGTGAGCTGAGGTGCTTGGCTTATCACGGCATATGTTACCGGCAGTTCAAAGACGACAGCGGTATACTTATGCGTGATAGAACCATCGAACTCAGGCTCCCTACAACGCGGACCGCATGCAGAAGTTTGATTCATGACCCCCACCTTTGCTCTCTTTCTTGTCTCTGCCCCTGGGGAAACCCCGTTCAAACGATCGCCTCACATCACATGCTGCCCAGGCACACGTGATTACATACAGCAGTCTCACCGCCATTTTGTCCGAGTCACTCGACTCCGCCATCTGGTGGTAGTTTAGCTGTAGTATCTTAAGGCCCCTCCCCTTTTGGCCCGCGTCACTCGACGACGCCATCTTTGTAGTCTTTAGCGGTAGCTGTAAGACTCTCCTTCCTTTTCACCCACAGACCCACACACACACACACACATACACACACACACACAGACATACACTCTCATCCATTTTATTCATTCTTTAGTTTAGGCATATAAAATTGTATGATAACGTTTGTTGGTTGCAATAGTAATTGATCTGATCATTTATTATTTTGATTTAATAAACTCTGTTATACTTTCAGGAGCAGTCGTCTGTGATTACTTGTGCATATGTATTTGATAAGACTGTATGTAGTAGCCTGTGCTCGAACTTAAAACCTTCACTGTCACTGAATGTATAGTCATACGCAGACTATTGACATTATGAGTGACTACTAATTATGAGACTTAGTTTTATCGTTTGGTTATTGGTCCCTGTTCGCAGGGTGGTGCCCCGTTGTTATTAATAATCATTAATAATTGTTACATACATCAATAATTCTATTGATGTCAAGAATTCAGTTTCTTAAATGCTGATAACCCAAACACGCTCCTGTAGATCCCAACACCTGTCTCATAAACACAGCAGTAGAGTGCTGCCACCTTCTGTTACATGGCTCCACTCCACCAGACCAATCATACACAATGACAAACACAGAACATGTGTTGACAGATGATTCAGATTAATATGTGACGACATGAATGCCATATTAGGTGTGACACCACTCCACACGCAAACGTTGTGATCTATTCAAACAAACTGGCCCATGCATACCAACATTTAGGAGACACAGATGTGAAGCGGGATTGTAGGAATTCAATGAGAGGCATCATTACACGTATAATGATGCCTCTCACACGTTACTCTGCACTTACATATTCTCTTTATCATTAACAGTCAAACCAGCAGTGTTATCTGTGCTTGTACAAGTGATCCATAACTAAAAGCACATTTCTATTGTAAAAGATATAAACTAAGTAAAAGCTCAAATCAAACGTCGCTTCATATTTCATCAGCGCTGTCTGCACTGCGGAGAGAGACCGAGCTCCCGACACTCGTGGTCAGCTGTGGAGCAGCTGGTGAAAATATCACGTCAGCTAGAGTTAAAGAACTGCAGAGCAGAGCAACCTTACATTCATGAAGTGTCTGTGAGTAAAATCACTGCAGTGAACACGTTATTCCATAGACTGTGTACAGCATACTGTGCACAGACAAACTGTAAACAGCTGTCTGATGAGAGTGTCACAGCTCACTGGAGCAGAGGAGTCACCATGGTGACTGTCACACACCTTCACCTCACCTGGCAGACCTTCCCCACCTAAACAGAAGGATTATGTAAATAAAGCCAGAGACATCACTCCATATCCTCATTACCAGTCCTAATCATAATGACAAAAGAAAACATTAATGAAGAAATAAATAAATTGTGTTCACCTATCAAACTTCCTTTTTTTTAAAATGATATCCTGCGGTGACACTCGTGATGTGTTGTGCTGCACCATAGATACTCTGGCACTGTTAGGACTGCGTAAATGGTAGAATTAGGAGTGAGCGAGTGTTCTTCCTCTCCGTAGTGTCCGTGATTCACCGTAAACACTGGTCAGCAGCTCATTTCGACCATTGATGGTTGAATGTGTGCGTGTAGAGGGCGGGATGTGAGGCTGACCCAGCTGCTCACATTTACAGGTTCATTTGGGATTTATAAAAGGAAATTGCACACTGGCAGGTGTACGCAAGGCTTTATAGATCTGAATATTCTTCGGTGTATGTGCACCTTCTCCTTTGAATATATGCAAACATTTAGTGTTGATCCTATACTGTTTGATAAATGAGATCCCCGGACCACCAGCCGGTAGTTAGCTCAAACCCAGCCAGCAAATATAAATATGCATTGTATGGATCCAGCAGTAGAGGTGAAATGCTGACTCCTACTGTAACACTTAGTAGACTTGTTTGGGCGCTATGGGCAGCAGAACGAGTTGTAAACGTATTGCTTATTTACAGCCACAGAGCAAAATTACAGTCGAAGGAGCAATACAGCAATGTAACAAGTCTTTCATTTTGGTCGATTCCTTTGGTTGGACACATTTGGTGCTAAATTTAACACATCTTACCACTTCAATTGATGGGAATGATCAAAAATCTCTACAAAATACTTAATTAAGACACCAAGACCCTGAAGAACTCCATGGAGAAATATATGTTGTGATTTGATACCTAAAACTTTTTCAATTAAATTTTTTGAAAGTGAAAGTGAGCACTTCTGGTGTGGAACCTGCTCAGAAACCCCTTATTGTCAATATCGTGTGGAAAGCCACAGCTCCTCTGGATGCTCTGGGTCTCTAGTTTGTGGTTGTAAAGGTTCAAGAGGCTGTGATTATCCTTGCCTGATTCGGCCTCATTCTGACGAGCTAACATTGGTACCAACGGGCGATACCAGTGCCTTTACTCCAGCTTTAGAAGTGCAGCCTCTGAAAGACGGTAATGCTGAGGATGTCACCTGATCATGTGTTTTGTAGCAATGAACTAGTATCTATACCTGTCAACTTAAATGTAGTGAAGTACATGTAGAAGTAGAATAAAGTGTATATTACCAGGTAAAGTATCTCTCAACTGTACTTTAGTTCACGACTGGGGTAACAGTACTTTCCACCACTGCTAGAATTAATGATTCTGTTTTGCAGTAAGTTAGTTATCTTCACACGCCCTCTTGAGACATTTACATTCTACAAGATGTTGGATGCTTGTTTACAAACTTTTGCAGACTTTCCCGAAACGTGTTGAGCCGTGGTAGAGACCTGTCAATCAAAAGGTAGCCCCGCCCTAAAGCATTTTTTTTAGATTAGATTAGAAAACTTTATTCATCCCCAGTGGGGAAACTCTTTTGCCACCCAAAAACTCATACAGACGACACAGTCCACAGTACACAACAACACAGTACACAGCAGACAAAAACATATTACAAAGGACAAATAACACCAGACAATGCCATATAAAACATGATCGACATCAGGAAGATAAAAACCTCTAAAGGTGTGCATTAAAAAATCGGACTGCTGCTGGAACGAAAGACCTTCTTAGTGGTTCAGTAGAACACTGAGGCATCCTGAGTCTCTCACTCGATGAGCTTCGGAGTCCATTGAAGACACTGTGTAGTGGACGGCCTTCAAACAAGACAGTTGTTTTTAACTTGGCCCTTGTTCGCTTTTCAACAGTGATTTCTAGTGAGTCTGGGGTAAGACCAATCACTGAGCCAGCCTTTTTGATCATCTTATTGATCCTGTTTTTATCATCCACAGTGATGCCGCCCCCCCCCCCCCCCCAGCAGAGCACAGCATAAAAAAGAATTTATTAAACTATTTGACTCTAAATGGACCATCATTTACATCATGCTGTATTGAAGAAGACTTGAAACGAGAGATTGAGACCATAAACTCATGTTTACAATGTTTACTGAGGTAATAAATCAAGAGAGAAGTAGAGTCATTTTCTCATCGCCCCCTGCTGGACACTAGAGAGAATGCAGCTTTAAGACACTTTAACATTGGCTTCACTTTTCAAACCCGAAAGTTGCCTCCTCTTTTGTACAGTGGGAAGAAGTGGAGACGCATCATCTAACTATATATACGCTCTATTTTGTTGACCCATGAGTCCTTTCAGAACATCACGTAGTTTTGTTTATTCAAATCTCCGGCAGCCTGAATGTTGTCCACACACACTGTCTAAGAGTACACAATATAATTGTCCAGGACACAGCTGCAGGTCCTCAGCATTGAGACCTCTCTGGCATAGGGTTTGGTGTGTAACTAGTGTGTTGTTGAAAATGTTTGCAGGTGGAGACGTGTGTGTGTCGGGTCATGACAGCGGCCCACTGTTTGAAGACCAGCCGAGCAGTTTAATCTACCCAGAAGGCCTGAGTGAAGGCAAGGTGACCCTCAGCTGTCAGGCCAGAGCTAGTCCAGCTGCATCCTACAGGTGGGTAACACACACACAGACACTAACACACAAACACATACACACAGACACTAGTGTCTCAGAACCTGACCTCTGAAGGTGTGTTCTTCAGAGGACTGAGCCTGAGCTTTACCAAATCTTTAATTGATGACTACAGTTGCGCATCAACTGTCCTGCAGCTTTGACTATGTGCTGACATCTCCCACATACAAAGACACTCGCTTCACCACCAACATCATCAACTCTTTTCAGCCTCTTCAACCGTGTCATCGTTTTTTCTCTCCTGTTCGCTGCGTCCTCGTCACTCTGGCTCTCTGCAGATGGCTTGTGAACGGCACAGAGGTCCCGCTGGGTTTGGACCTGCGCTATACCCTGGTGGCCGGCAACCTGGTGATCAGTAGCCCCGAGTCCATTCGAGACACAGGCTCCTATCAGTGTCTGGCCATCAACCGCTGTGGCACCATCATCAGCCAAGCAGCTAACCTCAAATTTGGCTGTGAGTGAGAGCCTTAACCTTTTGACCTGTATGAGCTGCCTGGTCAGTGTGGCAGAGAAGAAGGAGTTAGATAGGATTTACTTTACACTAATATGCTTTAGTTACTATCAACTGTGTACTGTTGCTGCTTCTGTTTACCATCTGTATGTGACAGTAATCTTTTGTTTCTCCAGACCTCCATGACTTCCCTCCGGACAGCAGGAGTCCTCAGACAGCATATGAAGGCATCGGAGCTTTCCTGGCCTGCCAGCCCCCTATACATTACCCAGGTATCCACTCTACTTCAGGGTTCCACGCCAGTTATTTATTATTTTAAACCACCTGGAAGATGAGCGAAACAGTTACACACCATCGAAAATGAGAGAATCAGCTGTCAGAAACCCGCAGCTCACAGGTGGGATAAGGGTCCATGGCTGGTCCACAGATCAAAGTGATTGAAATGAGCAGAATTATAAACCTCTTTTGGGATGAGGGTCCCTCTGCTGATCATTATATTGAAATCGAAGTACTGGTAGGACGGCAATAAGGCGTAATGAATGTGTCTCCTCTGCAGCTCTGTCCTACCGCTGGTTGATCAACGAATTCCCCAACTTCATCAAGAAGGACGACGGCCGCTGGTTTGTGTCGCAGGTCACGGGGAACTTGTACGTGGCTAAAGCAGAGCCAAACGACACCGGGAACTACTTCTGCTTCACTACTATCAACATGGACATCAGCACCAAGAGCACCTTCAGCAAGGACAACCAGCTCACTGTGCTGCCGGACGGTATGCGGGACATGGCTGATCTATTATCTCAGTATCGTTTACAAAATAATTGTTCTATCTTCTGTGGAAAAAAATGTATCGTTGAAATTCTGATTAATATGCTTCGGCAGCAACACTTACAGGGCTGGCAAGAAAGTGGTGGAAAATTTGACCCATTCCCATTGCATGGCAACGATCATTTCCAAATGTCATCTTCACTTCTCTACCACTTGTACGTGACAAACTGGCATTCATGTGATAGTAGCAGGGCAGCATCGGGCCTCTTCTAAAGGGAGGCACGGTAGAACCAGAACCAGAACTGAGCGGGGCAGTCTGTCAGAGTGTCAAGGCAACATGAGGTGATCTCTTAAGTCATAGTAGTAGTACTCTTCCACTAGAGATCATGAACATAATCTCACAACTATCTTGTCAGTAATTGTAAAGTATGTTGCTTCAGAACGAAACACAGGCCAACATCATTAACGAGGTAAATGTGTCTATAGTTGTGTGTATGCATATGTATGTGTAACATTTAGATATACATTATGAAAGGGATTTCACGTGAATGTTTGTCATTATATTTTATTTCAGCCAATCCCAGGAAATCAGCTCCGAGCATCAAAGTGCGCTTCCCAGCAGAGACCTACGCCCTAGCAGGACACACCGCCCAGTTAGAGTGCTTCGCCTATGGAAAGCAAGTCTCCCAACCTGAAATCATTGCAAAATGTCTGCAATATTTTGGGTCAAAATGTGTGCTTTGTCCAGCTTTAAACTTGTGTGTACTTCTTACTTGTATGTCTTCCCCTAAAACTTCTTAAAGACTTCATCCCCATCTGGTCCGTGTGCTGTTTCATTCTGAAACTCTTCCTTTATTTCACCTCTGTCTCTTTCTATGTTTTGTCTTATAGTCCAGTCCCAAGACTGCGATGGAGGAAAGTGGACGGTTTGATGCCGTCCAAGGCGGGCTCCAGTGCCGAGGCCCCCACCCTCATCCTGCCAGAACTCTCCTTCGATGACGAGGGTGTTTACGAATGTGAAGCCTACAACTCAGAGGGCAGTGACACATACCAGGGACGCATCAACGTGCAAGGTACAGAACATCTGTGAACATCTGGTGGTATTGTAGCAGAGCACATAGTGTATCAGTTTAATCAGTGATGTTCTGATGGCAATTTCACACCAGTTTAACATGTTGGTCTTATGTCTGAATAAACATCCTGGTCACTTTTACTTTAAGAGTCACAGCAGAAACCGTGACTCTTAAATGAACCGTCACTGGAAGGGACATGGAAACATCTCCATGTTACTTTCAACACAGCACAAGTCTAAGTTGAATGCCATTTGATTAAGAAGAAAGCTCCAGCAGCTAGACCTGTCACAGTAACATGACCTCAATCATTTCATGTTATTGACTGATCAGACAATATATGGACATGACCTCAATCATTTTTTGATGACCTGGGTTTTGCCCGTTTTGTTTGTGTATTTGTTCACTTAAGAATGTCACCAACATTCCAGCCAACGTGATGCCAGAATGAACAGCAGGGTTTTCCTCCTCCTTCATAAGACCTGGGTATTGCGCAGAGCCGAGAGTCCATTTTATTTATTGTTTTGGGTCTGTCGTTATATTTTACTCACATTTTACTTATTTAGAATAATTTAATAATAATAAATGTTTTTTTCACTTTCCAATTCCAATATCTGAATATTCGTAAGATTCAAAAGTTTTCTCTTTGCATTATTATAGCATCATATTGTCATTATATCAATGATATCATGATATATTGTGACAGACCTAGCAGCAGCCCAAGGTAAAACATGCAGAGAAACCTTCCACGATTGATGCAATGAGTAATTATCTCAATCATTGTCTCTTATGCACAATATCAGTTCATTTACTATGAAACACTCTGACAGACCTCACTCTTCTCATATCAGCTCAGTCTATAAGACTTATTTTCCCCTTGCAGTGTGACAGGTTCAAAAAGCCTCTTACAATATTGATCTGACCAAATGTCTTTAAACGCTCATTCGTGCAGACTGCCTGGATGAATCAATGAATGCAGCGTGTGAGCAGATAGGAACTAAACGAGTCCCAACTGAACCCTCGTGCTCTGAAGATATTCTAAAGCAGGCAGCAGAATTGACAATCAGATAGTTCAATGGTTAAACGGATGTAAAAATGTAGCAGTAGTGTTCACTGTTTGTCCTTCACACTCAAGGCTTCAAGGGCAGAATGTGTTTTAAAATCCATCCGTGATGCAGCCTGTGAGAGAACAGAACACTCCTCTTCCTCGCTGTCATCACGTTTTAGCTCAGCCCTATCAGTAAATGTCGAAATGAAGCCATGTGGAACATCAATGTAAAAGCCATCACTTTAACATACCAGCAATGTCGTGTATTTCATGTCGGAAAGGAACAAAGGGTCTTGTTGTACTGCACCTGTAGTGCACTTCCTTAATGCATTTATTTTCATTGAATGCCATTTACTGTCTCAGTTGTATCTATGTTACATTTCCCTTATCTCTCTCCTCCAAACATCTAGCTCAGCCCGAGTGGTTGCAGGTGATGAGCGACTCAGAGGTGGAGATCAGCTCAGAGCTTCTCTGGAGTTGCATTGCTGCCGGTAAACCCCGACCCTCTATACGCTGGCTACGCAACGGACAGCCGCTCAGCACACAGGTAACACACGCAGTATGCTGTCTACCTCCACACACAAAGATGTTCAAATACTCCTTCTACTGTAACACTGATGTTTTGTCTCTTTACCATCTTCCTTTTGCACTAATGGTCAATGGTCACTCACCAAATTGTTGAAAAATCTCTAACGGTATTTCAATCAGGAGAGAGAAGTCAGATAAAGAAAAGATAATTGTTTATTACCAACAGATGATGTGGGATGATAAAGTCTTGACAGAGTCTTTGGCGCTTGGACTCTACAGGGAGATTTGTAATGGAGGGGCGTCTGCCCTGAGACAATCATATTTAAAGAGACAGCAGCATGATGATAGGCCAACGATGTCATTGTGTCGTTGTGCTATTGGATAGAAGAGACCAGCTGATCTAAACAGCTGATATCATGATTGACAGCCTAGAACAATGCAACAGCAATGAAATAATGAGTGACCATGTGTGAGGAGTGAATGGTAGATGTTTGAGAAATAAACGACGGGCTTATTCATGCAAGAGTATAGTCTTCCTGTCTGAACTTATTCCAGAGCTTCATATCTTCCACCCAGAGAAAGTCCGTTTCCTTTGATTTAGACCAATCTGTGAGGTGGGACGAGCTGTGCTGATGCCAAATGTTCTGATCGTCCTTTTACGCCCTAAAGAAAATAAGAAATAAGCCCTCTGAGGCAAATTTGTAATTTGTGATTTTGGGCTATACAAAAATGAATTGAATTGAATTGAATTGAAAATAATTTGACTCAAAGAAAGATAACTTTCTTACCATTTCTCATCCTAGCCTGCAGTGTTTAGATAAGCCTCCTGGCTGGAGATCCTCTCTGGTCTCATTTGTTCTAGATTGTTTGTTATGGTTTAGATTGGTGGACACGCTGCTAAAAAACAGCTCAAAGTTGTAAAAGTGTGAAAGAGTCTTACATCATATTACACAATTAAGAGTATAAATGTAGTGAATGACCACACATAAATTATGTATTTACTTGCCGGTAACCTGACGTCTATTGCTGACACTGAAATGGATTTGATTTTTAGTTTGCATATTTTTGGAAATTCTTATCTTAATGAGGGCTGTGACATATTTAGGGACGTTATCGAGACACAAAGCGACACAAAGCAACTACAAAGAAACACGAAAAGACTACAAAAGGACCAAAAAGACTACAAAGATGGGCAAAGCAACCACAGACAACAAATAACTACCAAAAAAACAAAACAACCACAAAGAGACAGTAAACGACTTCAAAAAGGGGCATGTATGTATGTATGTATGCTTTGTTTCACAGCTTACATATCCCATAATTCACTACCTCTTCTCTCTCTTCTTCTACCCCATAGGACCGGGTAGAGGTGAACGGGCCTCGTCTTAAGATCAGTAATCTGGCCCTGGAGGATTCTGGGATGTACCAGTGTGTTGCTGAAAACAAACATGGCACCGTCTACTCCACTGCTGAGCTCAGAGTCCAAGGTAGACGTAGAAGGAGGACTGGCTTTAGTTTCCGTCATTTGAAACTGCATTCAAAACACTGAAAGTATCATATTATACTTAATTAAACATTGAGAGCTGTATCAGTAAAGAACATGAAGAGCCCTATTTAAACAATCTGTAGAGCATGGTCTATAGTGCATGGCACAGGTGCATTTAGGGGAGGTATGAGCCGAGAGTGGCGGGGTGTTATGGAGCTATATATTACAACTCGGTGTTGTTCCCGTGCGTGGATGAGCGCATTTCTGCCGAAGACAGGCCCCGTGTTGTGGTAGTATTCTGACCGCGTAATAGGGAGAAGGAGAGGCGGTGGTGGAGAGGGAACAATGTTAAAGAGATGGTGGAATGTATGATTGGAGAGAGAGAAGCGGAAAAGTTGGACGTGATCCCGGTGTCCAACAACACTGTCGCGCCGCATCGATGCTTTGTCCGAAGACATCCTGGCTACATTGGTCGGTCGCGTGAAGAAGAGTGAGTTTTACTCTCTGCAAGTAGACGAGCCTACAGATGTGGCCAATCTGGCCAATCGTCCATTACCTTCGTAACGTTACGTCCGTTACCTTCGTAACGTTACGTCCGTTACCTTTTCGAAGGCACGGTGCAGGAAGAGTTTTTGTGTTTTTTATCTTGTAAACAAACGCCACGCGCGAGCAAACTGTGTGAGCAAAGGGCGTGTCATAGTCCACTGTTGCTTGTCAAACGGTGTTAACTAGTTAATCAGGGCTCAAGGAAAGATGTAGCAGCAAAGTGTGAGTAACAAGCAGAGTGTAGGCGCGTTGTGAACCCGTCTATGTAGGCGCATCTTACTAATAAACAGCAGAAACATACCTAGCCATTGACTTTAGACCAGGTTTTTGTTGGTCGGTTGCAAATTGTAATTAATCTAAGATTAATACGATTTAATACTGTACCATTCTCTAGCCTCAAGTTAAAAGTTTTCTGTTTTTCCACTATTCCTCCATCTCCATTACTCTTCTCTTCTGCATCCCATCCATCAACCTGCTTGTTTTCTACTCTGCGCTGTTTTCCTGCCACCCGTCCCTCCAGTTCAGGCTCCAGACTTCAGGTTGAACCCAGTGAGGAGACTGATCCCAGCAGCCAGAGGGGGGCAGGTGATGATCGAGTGTCGCCCTCGAGCTGCTCCGAAGCCCAGCCTGTTCTGGAGCCGTGGGACGGAGCTGCTCGTGAACAGCAGCAGGTAATACTGAGTCAACCTGATGTTCATACACAGCACGGTGCATTCGTGTCACGTTTAGAAACCCCGTCAAATGAATACTGGTTATTTGCATTACTTATACCTCTCATGTCCTTCCTGTGGGCATTCGCCTGAGGAAGGCGAACTATGAGGCTCAGCGTAACGTACAGCATTAAACAAACTGGATAGCTAGATATGCATTCAGTACAGGAAATGATGGATGGTTAGATACAGACTGAAATTATGAGTTAGAAAGTCGAAGTTATGAGATAGAAAGTCAAAATTATGAGATACTTACGGTAAACACAGTCACAGAAGCAGCTCTTTGGCTGGTTACTGTACACTTGACATGGAAATGTATTGTGAGTACATTGAAGACTACTTTAAACGTTGCTTTAAAAACACATGAAATACTTCACGTGGGATTGTGCAAATGCACCCTTGAAAGGATTTTAAGCTTTGAACAAAGTTATTGTAATAACTTGTGTTTCATATTTGTCTTTGCTATTTTCTTTAATAGTTTGATCTTTGATAGAGTAATGTGGGTTTCTGAACCCTAAATTAAAAGGATTTAAGTTGTAACAGAAATGTGCTTAAATATATTTTTACATTTATATAACTGCATGTACAATATTTTACACTTGAATAAACAATAATCAAATGCAGAGACAGTTATTTACCAATATGTTAGGAGTAGTTACATTTACACAGTATTACATTTACAACCGGCCCTTTGAGGGCGACCGCGATGCTGATGTGGCCCGGAGTGAAGATGAGTTTGAGACCCCTGAGGGATGAAGGGGAGTCGGGTAGAGGGATGATGGGATGTGGGGTAGGGGTCGAGGTAGAGGGATGTAGGGTAGGGATGAGGGGTCGGGGTAGAGGGATGAGGGGTAAGGGTCGAGGTAGAGGGATGAAGGATGAGGGGTCGAGGTAGAGGGATGAAGGATGAGGGGTCGAGGTAGAGGGATGAAGGATGAGGGGTCAAGGTAGAGGGATGAAGGATGAGGGGTCAAGGTAGAGGGGTAGAGGTAGAGGGATGAAGGATGAGGGGTAGGGGTCGAAGTAGAGGGGTAGGGGTCGAGGTAGAGGTAGAGGGATGAAGGATGAGGTGTCGAGGTAGAGGGGTAGGGGTCGAGGTAGAGAGATGAGGGGTAGGGGTAGAGCAGGGATTCCCAAAGTGGGGTGCGCGCACCCCTGGGGGTGCGCGAGCTGCCTCTAGGGGGTGCGCGAGAGGAAAAATGTAATGGCGGTGCAGTCCTGTCTCCTAAAAATGACGTTCCCCCAAAACTAAAATGCATTCTCAATTACGTTTTACCACGAACGTATTTTCTCCCCGATTACGTTTGTGTTTGACATACAAATACGCTTCTCATCAACATATCTTTGCCATACTCTAGTCTTTATTATTTTTCTGTGATCTGCCTCGCCTCTGCCCCGCCACCCACAAGTTATTGACCCGCGGCCTGTTCCGAGGGCTGAAGACCTGCCGATCGGGTGCCTCGCGGCGGGGGCGGCTGGAGACCTCGCGTCCCAGCGCCAACGAGTGAGCGCCCGCCACTCGGAACCATAAAACCAAGTCCCAGATTTCACCCGGGGGACATTCTGGAGGTATTGTGACCGGGTGATGTGCCTCGTTGCTGGGGAGGTATGAGCCGAGAGTGGCGGGGTGTTATGGAGCTATATATTACAACTCGGTGTTGTTCCCGTGCGTGGATGAGCGCATTTCTGCCGAAGACAGGCGGCGTGTTGTGGTAGTATTCTGACCGCGTAATAGGGAGAAGGAGAGGCGGTGGTGGAGAGGGAACAATGTTAAAGAGATGGTGGAACGTATGATTGGAGAGAGAGAAGCGGAAAAGTTGGACGTGATCCCGGTGTCCAACAACACTGTCGCGCCGCATCGATGCTTTGTCCGAAGACATCCTGGCTACATTGGTCGGTCGCGTGAAGAAGAGTGAGTTTTACTCTCTGCAAGTAGACGAGCCTACAGATGTGGCCAGTCTGGCCAATCGTCCGTTACCTTCGTAACGTTACGTCCGTTACCTTCGTAACGTTACGTCCGTTACCTTTTCGAAGGCACGGTGCAGGAAGAGTTTTTGTGTTTTTTATCTTGTAAACAAACGCCACGCGCGAGCAAACTGTTCTCTCATTCGTCCGATTTTTATGCGGCTCTGTTGCTTTTTTTTTTTAAGGTGTGTGTGTGTGGGGGGGGGGGGGGGGGTTGGGGTTGCGTGAACCCGGTCGGGATGTAGAAGGGGGTGCGTGGCCTAAAAAGTTTGGGAACCGCTGGGGTAGAGGGATGAGGGGTCGAATGAATGAATGAATGAATTTTATTTATATAGCGCTTTTCACAGACAGTACTATCACAAAGTGCTTAACAGAGCAGACATTTAAAAGCATAAAAAACACAATGTGACCCTAGGGTCAATAAATTATCTGCACAGAGTGAATAAAAAATGTTAAAGAATAAAATAAAAATTAAATAAAAATTAAATAAAAATGTAAAACATATTTTAAGAGCAGGTCTAGGACATGGGTTTATTTTTACACAAACGCCAGCCTAAACAGGTGGGTTTTTAGCTGGCTTTTAAAAGTATCCACAGTATCTGCGAGGCGCAGAGTTGCAGGCAGAGCATTCCAGAGCCTCGGGGCCACTGCCGCAAAGGCTCGGTCACCACGGGTCTTAAATCGTGCGCGTGGGACTGACAGAAGACCTAGAGCGTTTGACCTGAGAGTGCGGGCGGGTGAATAGGGGCGAAGTAGATCAGCTACATAAGTCGGAGCCTGACCGTGAAGTGCTCTGTAAGTGATGGTGAGAATTTTGAAGTGTATCCGAGATGCTACAGGAAGCCAGTGGAGATATCGGAGTACGGGGGTGATGTGAGACCGTCGGTTTGTCCTGGTGAGTAATCTGGCGGCAGCATTTTGGATGACCTGCAGACGGTTAAGAGCAGATACACTGAGTGATGTGAAAAGTGAGTTGCAGTAGTCAATGCGTGAAGAGATAAATGTGTGTATGATCATCTCTAATTCAGGTGTTGATACTACAGATCTCAGTTTACTGATATTTCTTAGATGGAAGAAACATGACCTGGACAGCTGCTTAACATGAGGGTCAAACGACATGGATCGATCAAAGAAAATCCCAAGATTGCGCAGGTTGCAATGGGCAGCAGAGGAGAGTGGACTAATAATCTGCCTGATCATGGGGACAAACTCCTCTGGAGCAATAACTAGGACCTCCGTCTTAGAGTCATTGAGTTGCAAGCAGTTTTCTGCCGTCCAGTCTCTGATGGCATTGACACAGTCCAGGAGCCGAGTTAATGTGAATGCCTCGCTGGGTTTAAATGACAGATGAAGTTGGATGTCGTCTGCATATAAGTGATAGGACACATTATAGCTTTTTATGATCGGTCCCAAAGGTAACAGATAAAGGGAAAATAACAAAGGCCCCAGAACCGAGCCCTGCGGTACACCACAAGAAAGTGGAGAGGTAACAGACACAAAATCACCCACAGAGACATTGAAACTTCTGTCACTGAGGTAAGATGTAAACCAGTCTAACGCTATGCCAGATATGCCCACCCAATCACGAAGCCTCTTAGTCAGGATGTCATGGTCTACAGTGTCAAATGCAGAACTGAGATCCAGAAGAACTAACACAGAGCAGTCACCTGCATCAGCACACATGAGAATGTCATTTGAAACCCTCAGGAGAGCGGTTTCAGTAGAGTGTTGCTTACGAAACCCAGACTGGAACTTGTCGTACATATTGTGCCTCTCCAGTGCAGCAGTAAGTTGTTTGGCCACCACTTTCTCCAAAATTTTGGACAGGAAAGGCAGTTTTGATATGGGCCTGTAGTTCATGGGCAAAGCTGGATCTAAGTTAGGTTTCTTTAATATGGGCTGGATAGTGGCATGTTTGAAATAGGAAGGGACAATTCCTGTAGACAATGAGGAATTGACAATAGATGTTACTGCAGGGCCAATAGTTAGCAGAACGTTCTTAAATAGAGAGGATGGAATTATATCCAGAGGGCAAGTTGATGGCTTTGTTTTGGTAATTAAGTCCATCAGGTCTTGAAGGCTGATAGGCTGGAAAGAGCCCATAACAGCAGGAGATTGCGAGGAGCTACAAGTAGCCGAACAGATCCCAGGCCGAATGCCAGACCTAATACCTGTTACCTTATCATTAAAATAGATCAGGAATTTGTTGCAATCATCAACAGAATAGCATGGTACAGTGGAGTCGAGGTAGAGGGGTAGGGGTAGAGGGTTGAGAGATGAGGGGTAGAGGTAGACGGATGAAGGATGAGGGGTCGAGGTAGAGGGGTAGGGGTCGAGGTAGAGAGATGAGGGGTAGAGGTAGACGGATGAAGGATGAGGGGTCGAGGTAGAGGGGTAGGGGTCGAGGTAGAGGGTTGAGGGGTTGAGGTAGAGGGATTAGGGGTCGAGGTAGAGGGATGAACGGTAGAGGGATGAGAGGATGAAGGGATGTGGGGTAGGGGTCGAGGTAGAGGGATGAGAGGATGAAGGGATGTGGGGTAGGGGTCGAGGGATGAGAGGATGAAGGGATGTGGGGTAGGGGTCGAGGTAGAGGGATGAGAGGATGAAGGGATGTGGGGTAGGGGTAGAGGGATGAGAGGATGAAGGGATGTGGGGTAGGGGTAGAGGGATGAAGGGTAGAGGGATGAAGGGATGTCAGGAAGAAGAAATGAGGAGGGTTTGTAGAAAGGAGGTTAGGCGATCGATGGGGGACCGTTGATGTCCGGCGGCTGGCGGGAACGGGGGGGACTGGAGACTGTAGGGTGGGGGCCGTCTCTTCGGAAGCTCTGGCAGAGCAGAGTCCCCTGTTGTTCCTGTAATCCTACAAGAGAGAGAGAGAGAGAGAGAGAAATAGGATGACAAAAAGGGGGTTGGGGGGAGGGATGTGAAGACAAGAGTCGAAGAGGGAGTGAACGAGTTTGTTGTGCTTAAATACTCTGTGCAGAGGAAATGACCTTATGACTTATGACTGCAGCAGCAGTGTAAAGACTAGAGCAGTGGGTTTTGTGGATGAAGCAGACCAGCTGCGATTATTAACGGTTAAAGCATGCAAACGGACGGAGTAACCTTGAAATTGTGCTTCGTTACACTTGCTTATTTCTTCAACAATGCTACACCACATAGAGTGAGAGCTGGCATACAGGAGGTCGACGCAATAACAGGAACACCTGTATAAATACTAATACTATTTGTGAGGTCTATGATGTCCATGTTCTGTGATTACACTTGAATAAATAGTTTGTGACGTCGTATCGGATTACATGGTAGTTGTTGCCAGTATTGTACTTTGAGTTGGTACTGAAGTACTGAAGTCAGCCAGCTGGGCGCTCTTTACCCTCCGTATACTCCTGTCTTGACAGAGTCACCGTAACTCCAGACGGCATCCTGTGGATCCACAACATCAGCAGGGCAGACGAAGGGAAATACACCTGTTTTGCTGAGAACTATCTGGGCAAAGCCAACAGCACTGGACACCTGTCTGTCAGAGGTAAACACACACACACACACACACACTGAAGCAAACCATCAAGTGTCAGTACTAGCCGTGTGAGCTTTAAAACTGCAACAAACTAAAGCTTGAAACATCAGTCTGCTGCGACTGCTCCACCCAGGCCTCCCTAACTCGTTGACTTTTCTAGTTTCAAAATGGAGACCAGTGTAAAACCTAAATGAAGACTTTAAAGGTACTTCCTGAATTGTACGGGTGACATCATGGATGCTTTATCAAAACAAAAAATGTCTTTGCAATGTATGGTCTAAACGTCATTCTATCTTTTACCCTCAATTGAAGTCCGAATGATAAAAACACAGAAGATTTTTTTTAGATCCCAATAATTCCCCCAAAAACTCCACTTCACAAATTTGCTACTATACAGTATTAGCTTATTGCAGATATGTCAATGTCGGTGTATATGGCAGATAGAGAACAAGAAATTGCAGTATGAAAATATCAAAGATATGTTTAAGGCAATTTGAAACTGTCTCAATTCTCAAATATATATATATGGGCATCAAAAATAAATAAGGATATATCAGACAAATAACAGCCCAAAAAGTTTTGTCTCAGTAGAATTTTTAAAGAGGAATAAAGTATAATACACCTTCTAAGAAGACCAACCCTGTCACTTTTACATAAACTGGACTCTCATTGGTTAATGGATTATTTTCTCAGCAGATATTTTGACTTGTCATTGCAGAAAACAGCAGGTGAAACACGTTCTATAGCTAGCTCAGTTCCTTCAAGAGTCCCTGACAGCCGTGACAGTGAGCCAGCATGCACGATACAAGGATGTTACTAACTACACGGGCTGCAGTCAAAGAGACAAAGATGTGGATGAGAATTCATAAGGGCTTACACTGTGCTCACAGAATCCCACTGCGCTTATGCTACGGCGGATGTCTTCTTTTTAAAAGGCAACTTTAGCACATGGAAATTGAGTACAGAGACAAACTCAGTGTTGTACAATTCAAGACCGATCACACCTCTTTAGAAAGATGTCTTCAATTGATCCATTTAGAACATGAACAGTGACAGCAACTGTTATTGACAGCCGGATGGTGCGTCGCTTTAAAGTTTTTTTTCATATAAAGCAGGTCCAAGTGCTTTGTAAACACTGTAAACGTATCGAAACGCTCAATTCACAGAGACATAACCACACAGCTGGTATTCACAAAATGCTTCTTTAAACGAGCGTCAGGATTTCTGAATAGTTGTGATGTCACAGCTTTACAAGCCATAAACCATTTCATTTTTAAACGTGCACATTCTAAATGTGTCCCAGTTTATTTCCAGTTGCGGTCTATGTTTTGGACATCAGCTTGGAAAATCCACTGAAATGTGTTGAAATGGTGCGTTTGAGATGGGGTACAGGTATGTTCAGACAGTATGAGAATAATAAAGAACATTAAACATGGATACATGTTCTAGTAGAGGATGTACTTCCTGAGGCAGCTGAAGAAGTTCAACCTGCCAAAGACAATGATGGTGCACTTCTACACTGCCGTCGTTGAGTCCATCCTCTGCTCCTCCATCACGGTCTGGTACGCTGCATCCACTGCCAAGGACAAGGGCAGACTGCAGCGCATCATTCACTCTGCTGAGAGGGTGATTGGCTGCAATCTGCCGTCGCTCAACGATTTGTTCCTTCAGGACTCTGAAGCCGGCAGGAAAGATTCCACCCTGGACATAAACTGTTCGAGTCCCTTCCCTCAGGCAGGAGGCTGCGGTCCATCAGGACCAAGACCTCACGCCACAAGAACAGTTTCTTCCCCTCTGCAGTTGGGTTCATCAATAAAGACCCCCACTGACTCAGACACGTACATCCCCAGGACAATTGTTTTACTGTTACACACCCTTGCACATCCTTTCTCTTGTAACATACACTTGATACTTAAATATTATACTTGTTTTAACATACTCTTATTTGTTTTATTTGTTTGTTCACCATATTTTACTGTTCATTTTCATATTTTTCTATTTTTAAATGATGTCTTATAGTATTGCACTGTGTTTATTGTTATGCACCATTCACCTTGCAAAATTGCTTTTTTGTGTAACTTACTTGGCAATAAACAGAAAAACCAAAATACAAGTATGCACCTGGAAATGAGCATGTGTCCTTTAATTGTTGCTGTCGAAAGAATTGTTGGACGTTATTATCTACTTTCCTTTGATCAAGGATGGTCCAGTGTATCCTCTGCTAAAGAAGTAAAGAGAGGAAGCACCGAAGCACCTTTCCTTAGCATTTAGAGGATTCCACCAGCTCTTATCGGAGCTGCCACTTAAATACTTCCAGGTCATTTCACTAACTTAAAAAAAAAGTCTATTGGACAGCAGCCCTGTGCTTTTCCTACTAGGACATGACAATCAGAATCAGAACCGTTTATTGCCAAGCAAGTTTTCACCTGCAAGGAATTTGTCGTGGCAGAAGGTGCATAACATTCAACAATAACATTTAACTATCGAATAACACTTAACTATCGAATAACACTTAACTGTCAAAAACAGTCAGCACAGTGCAGGAAATAGAAACATATTTGAAATGTACAATAAGATATGGAATATAGGATATGGAATAAAGTGCAAAAGGTCTGATGATAGTTGAGGCTGAGATGAACTCTCATTAGGTCATCTTTTCTTCTTTCTTTTTAATTCTAAGACTCAACCAGTCTTGAACCAGGAACATTCACAGCACTGCCGCTTTGAATCTGAGCTAGCATTCATTTTTATGCAGATGCCACGAAGATCACGCTGGCTCCTTCCAATGCCGACATCAACGAAGGGGAGAACGTGACGCTGCAGTGTCACGCCTCCCACGACCCCACCATGGACCTGACTTTCACCTGGGCCCTCAACGGGGTCCTGCTGGACCTGGAGGACTCTGCCGGACCGTACCACCGGGTGGAGGGGGTGAGTCCTGTGAGGCATGGGAGAGAGAAGGAAGCCCTGCAGAACAATTCTACTGCATGGATGTTCATCATTGCTGTGTGTTTGTAAAAGTATTGGTTGGGAAGAGGGCACTTCACTGATAGTTGAGGCTGAGATGAACTCTCATTAGTTCCATTTAAGCTTCAACACATCAAACAACAAATGACCATGGTTACCATCACCTGAGCTGTGAGGTTGTTGGTGTTAGTCGCTGTCATGAAATGACTGCAAATCAACTGCTGCTCCTATGATCAAAGGTTTTACTGAAGATGATAAACACTGCACGGCTTCCATCGGCCTTTTACGCTCTCCACCAAACTCTGAAAACTGAAGCTGTTGCTCTGAAAGTAAATTAGCAGTTTTCCCTGTTTTACAAATCATTTCTCTGATTTGAATAATTGAGTTCATACCAGTACAAAGATAGTGATAGCAAGAAAGTGACTGAATCATCTAGTAACATGATGATGGAGAAATACGATACTCTCTATTTTTCTCATCGTTAATTAATCCCACTGAAGGACCAGAACCAACAACGTGTCAGACCATCTCTCTGTGTGCTTCCTCACTTCCTTTCACTGTCTGTGGCTCCCAACAGATGGGAAATAGTTCCTGTGTTGGGGACTATTGTCAGCAGTGGATTAATCCACTTTTGGTGCTCTAGTGAGTGTTTCTGGCGGCAGTACGGTGTGTGTGTGTGTGTGTGTGTGTGGGATTGA
Organism: Melanostigma gelatinosum; assembly: GCF_949748355.1. Lineage (NCBI taxonomy): Eukaryota > Metazoa > Chordata > Actinopteri > Perciformes > Zoarcidae > Melanostigma > Melanostigma gelatinosum. Next base: position 28,207,669 of record NC_136636.1, read on the forward strand.
GTCAAAAATAAACTGCAGTGTGTGTGTTCATGATAATGAAGGAACATGTCAACCTTTGCAACAGTGTGACTCACTGATGTGTTTTTAATGGAGCTCTATGGAACAGCGGGTGATTATACATCAGGCTTTCATCCAATACTTACAGTACTGGGACTTTATAGGATTGAGGATCAGGTGTTTAGTATTTGTTGCCTCACAGCTCTACATTTCCGTTTAAGTCCAAATAAATTAGGAGATTAGGATTTGGTGGTCAAAGGTCACTGTGAACTCAAAAAACCTGTTGTTAATGCCATAACTCAAGAATTCATAACTATGACAATTTTACACGAATAGATAAAATGATGACGTGATGACATGTCGGACTGACATGGATGTGAACTGACTGGTTGGCGGTAGTATACAACCGTGAGGCAGTAATTCTAGTCTTGAACAGAGAGACTGAATTGATCACGCCACTGTGTGCTGGATATTTTCCAGCCGTAATTACTTCATTTCAGGACGGCAAGTTGAACATTTCACGGTACCTGAGCACAGGGCCTGACAGAAATAAGCTCCCAAATGAGATGAACTATCCATTTCATGTCCCTGCTCTTTATGTCTCTATGTTTAATGAGTGTTGATGTGATAACACCCTGCCAGTAGCTAGTGGTGGGTCGAGCTGAAAATGAGCTCCTGTGATCCTCACCTCCGCTGGTTATGGTCAGGTCTGCTGCAGCATGCAGCTCTTCATCACTGTATTTCCTGTCTGTTACACTCCTCACTAACAGTGTTTAACTCATTTGCTCTGTGTGCGCCCTTTTAGAAGGAAAACATTGGTGACCTGTTGACTGTGAACGCTAAGCTGAGTCAAGCAGGGATGTACACGTGCACAGCTCAGACTGTAGTGGACAGCGCTTCCGCTTCAGCCAAACTAGTGGTTCGAGGTAAGATGCCTCAGAGCTGTCTTCTCATGTCATTTCCTCAAGGTCACTGCATTTACCATCACAGAGAAAAGACAAAGAAACTGTGTTGCCAGAGGTTCCATAATGTTCGTATTTGTACTATAGTTTTCCCTCTGTAAGATTAAAAATGCTCCATAATGAACAATTTGACCCGTTGGTGTCGCTTACAGTTAGTATCTGGTTTAGTCTTCTCTTCTCACATGTGCTGTAGGCATCAATGCCATTCATTACTGCCCGCTCCCGATACCTGAACTTGCGTATTGGCAGATACGTTAAAACGTTAAACAGCTCATTATTTCCTCTCACCAAAAACTATATTTAACAGCTGACCTTCGCCCACTTTACTGAATAGAGCTTGAACACATCATAATGGAACTCAATGGAACTTCCGTTAACGTTGGCCATTAGCTTAGCCAAACAAGCCCACCGGTTGCTAACAGCTAAAGTTAACTAGCTCTCCTGCTGCTGATCTCAACACAGATTTGTTGTTCACGTTAGATTGTGTTCTCGGGGCTATGACTTGCGTACAATCATTTTCCTCAAAATCCCATCTGGCAACGCTGCAAGGAAATGAACATCAAATCCAGTCTGCAAAACACAGAGGGAACAACGTGTCATCGATTTCAGGGAGAGCGCTGCATGGAAGTCTTTCTGACAACATCAGCAGAAAGAAAACACAGACATGTTAACCATGGGCTTCATTGAGGGCAAACACTGGTTCTGAATTTGATTATTTTATGTGAGAAACTGTAGTTATTGGTAAAACAATGTTAGCAGTCTTCTGTTTTGACCATCAAGAACTACAAAATTTCAATTAAAATGTTAAAAACAGTTCCACTAAATGAAGACATGCCACTTTGACACAGTTCTTGCAGCAAGTACTGTGTTGAACTACAGTATATAGATGTAGTATCGCCCAGTCTGTGGATCGTACTACAGTTTGGACTGCTGTCAGTGTAATGTGAGTCATGTGGACATCTACATCATGAAGTACTGATCAAACTCCAGTTACTCCAGTTCTAACATATGAATCATTTCATTTACTCATTAAATCAATAAAATCTTTGAGTTGTGTCCAGGCCCCCCAGGACCTCCTGGTGGTTTACTAGTGAAGAACGTGGCCGAGGTGTCGGTGGAGCTCCGGTGGAGCCGTGGCTACGATAACCACAGTCCCATCGGCAAATATGTCATCATGGGCCGATCATCGCTGTCATCAGAGTGGAAGAAGATGAGGACAGGTGTGTGTGTGTGTGTGTGTGTGTGTGTGTGTGTGTGTGTGTGTGTGTGTGTGTGTGTGTGTGTGTGTGTGTGTGTGTGTGTGCGTGCGTGCGTGCGTGCGTGTGTGGTACTGAAACAATCTTGTGAACAATTTAAAATAAATTGTTAATTTTTACAGTATGAAACCAAACATCGACTGGTTACAGTTTTTTTAAATGCGACGACAACATCAGCACTTGGAAACTGTGAATTTATTTTGGCATTATGTTTTTTTAGATGTTTTGATGAAACATACATTGAGACTGATTATTGATGCTTCACATATCTTTCTATGTGAATAACACCAGACCCGGTAAACATCGAGGGGAATGCAGAGTCGGCTCGTGTGATGGGACTGATGCCCTGGATGGATTATGAATTCCAGGTCATTGCCAGCAACATCCTGGGCAGCGGAGAGCCCAGCATGCCCTCTCACACCATCCGCACACAGCAAGCAGGTGAGGCGCCACAGGTCGCATCCGGTACTTGTTCAGGCTTTTCACACTGCACTAAGCCCCATGCACGGCTGAGCTTTGTTTATATCAAACGCGAGACTCCATAGACGGCGCACGAGCTCTGAGCATAAACGGAGGCGTTTATACTCTATACACTGTGCGCTGCATTCATTACCGACACGCCAGAGCCTACGCCTAAGGAGGCTGTTAGCCCGGGGCTAAGGGGGCTGATAGCCCGGGGCTAATGGAGCTGTTAGCATGGGACTAAGGGCGCAAAATGTTCTTTGTTTCTAGTCATTGCAACTTGCCCAGTTTTGGCAGAACTCGGAATTGTTTATAATCATAAGGGCACTCAACTTAGCATTAAAGTCAATGGTGTCTAAATGACCCACAATGCATCTCACTAGCTGACAGTTCAGTCAGAGATTCAGATGTGTAATGCTAGTAGTTGGTAGTGTTGCCTGGAGCCGCCGGGCTACACAGTCAAATGTTATGACGACCATTATGTTCATACATCTGTGTGTCTGCCAATCAAACAAATAATGCTGTGAGGTGAAAACAGATTCAGGATGTGGATGAGGGAACTGAAAGCATAACGTTGTTTCATACTTTCCACTGATAATGTGGATTATATCATGTATATCATCTTGTGTTTGTATATTCGGCCCTCAGCTCCCACTGTGGCCCCCAGTGGTCTTGGAGGAGGAGGAGGAGACCGCAACGAACTCATTGTGACCTGGACGGTGAGTGGATGACTGTGCATAGTATATTGTACACATTCCCCTTTTTATGTTAAAAAGCTGTCATTCACCTAAAGTGGAACTTAAAGTATTACACTTCCGTTAGTCTGCTGGTCTTGCACAATAATGGCCAAAGCAGCAGAGGCATCCTGACTTCCTGTCGCTATATGGATCAAAGTCCCTGAATCCTAATATGCAACTGTCTGTTTAACTTACTTATTACTCACTTCAGCAATCTACATGTTGAACCTTCATGTGATTATAGCACCACTGTGTGTTTAATATACAACTAATGTTTCATATACATTATAATATACCACTATTCCACTCGAAATGCCCAAAACGGATCATCATATGGTCCCTGCAGGGTTATGGACTTAAAGGATAGGTTCACAGTTTACAAATGCATTTTTTTTAAAGAATGAGACCCGTGGAGTTTATCCCCAGGTGCATTACAGTAGGACGTGTTCTCCCAGTGACCAGTATGAACAGAAAGAATCACTCTTATGACAGAGTGTGAACCTATCCTTAGAGGAAAGGGAGATACCTCATTTGCTTGCTGATGTTGCAGTGGGACATCCCGAAGAGTTCACACACACACACACACACACAGAGGGAAGTTGTGTCAGATGTCTGTTGGAACATTGGGATTGGGCCCATTTGTCTGTGTAGAGGGCCACATCTTGATTCTCTGCTGAACCTTCCAGCCCATGGCCAGAGAGTACCAGAATGGTGATGGCTTTGGCTACGTCCTGGCATTCAGGAAGAAGGACACACAATCTTGGACGGTGGTGCGTGTCCTTCACGTGGAGTCGTCCCGATACGTTCACTACAACGACAGCGTGACGCCGTACAGTCCCTTCGAGGTGAAGATCAAAGCTTACAACCGGCGAGGAGAAGGTCCGTTCAGCCAGATCGCCGGGGTCTACTCCGCAGAGGAGGGTGAGTTCACCACCAGGTTCATAGTGCTACACCTCCAGTAAACTCTGTGTTACAAAGCTCATCAAGATAACATTTACAATCAACATCATTGTTGTAATGATTATTGACTATTAGGTTTATTTTACAACGAAAGGTAAAGTGTCAAATAAATGATTGCCGCAGTCGGCTACAAAACAAAACAAAACAGAATTCAAAAAATATACAACGAATTGTGCTCGAATGTGGCATCCTTGCAGTCAACCAGCCTTTTGTAAATGTATAAATAAATAATATAAAATACATTCAGATATTTTGCATTACTGAGCAGTTTTCCTTTTTTTATTAAACCAAGAAAACATGTAATCCAAACAGAAGGACAACAGACATGTAAGGAGCCTTTTAAACAGGAAGCCTCAAGGAGAGTGTTAACTGTAAATATAGCAGATCACAAGAGCATTGTTGTTCTTGCCTGGCTCAAGGGCACCTCGGCAGTGCCCAGGAAGTGAAGGAATGCCAGGCCTCGACTGTAGCAGCCTTGCTGTCATACATTCATGGTTCACTGTGTTCAGTAGATCACTTCAGTATGATGGCATCATACACCAAGGGAAGCCATGAATCCAGGAGAAAACACTCTCCATTGTATCAACTTCAGACTCATATCAGGACTATCTAAGAAGACAGAGACAAGGATTGGGTAGACATCTTCAGTAAGATCTGCTAAACTTTTAACAGCATGACTCTGAAAACGGTCAGAACATGAGAAGAAATGGTCCTGAAGAGTTCGTTGTGAAAGTGTCACTGGGTTGCAGCTTCGTCTGTGTACAGTGTGCTCTATGGATGGCTTTATTATTAATGAGTAGGTGTGCCATGTTTTTAGCTGTTATATTATAGTCAGACCACATAACATCCTGATCTGGCTCCTCGCTGAATCCTGTAACTCCCAGTATGATAATGATGATAACTAGAAAAAGCATTTCCTGCAAAAAATGCGTTGGAATGCTGAAAACTGAAATTAATCGCAAAAACATTGCTGAAAATAGATATCCAATTCAAAAACAAATTGCAAAAAGCTTAATAATTCAAAAAGATTAAAGATTACAAATATGAAAAGTCATATCACACCTCTCCTGAAAGAGCTGAACATTTTGATATTTGAACAGTTTCTGTGGCTTAAAAAAATTCATCAGTGGTGATATTTGTAGCAGTAGAAGTTGTAGTAGAAGTATTATGAGTAGAAGTATTAGTAGCATTAGAATAAGTACTAGTAGTAGTAGTAGTGATATTTGTAGTAGTAGTTGTAGTTGTAGTTGAAGTATTATTAGTAGTAGAAGTATTAGTAATTAGAAGAAGTAGTAGAAGACGTAGTATCAGTCGTCAGAGTAATAGCTGTAGTATTGGTCGTAGTATTTAATATCACAGTAGTAGTAGTAGTAATAGTAATGGCAGTAGAAGATGTAGCAGTAGTAGGCGTACTAGTAGCAGTTGTACTAATAGCTGTAGTAGTATTACTACTTTTAGTAGCATGAATAGCAGTAGTAGTAGTAGCAGTTGTCGTATAAGTAATAGTAGTAGTGGTAGTAATAGCAGTAGTGGTAGTAATAATATTGATGGTAGCAGTAATAGCAGTAGCAGTAGTAGTAATAGTAGCAACAGCTAAAGTTATAGTAGAAGTAGTAGTAATACTATATTAGCAGCAGCAGTAGTAGTTGTCGCAGTATTAGTAAGAGCATTCATTTTTTTAACAAAAAAAGCCAAATTTTGAGCTAGTTTAAATACAGTTAATCCATGGGGCTTTTATTTTGAAAGGGTGGTGCTGGGTGGGGGGGCGAGGGGGAGAGTAGACATAATCATGTCTGACACACATAAACAGGTTATTAAATGCCTGGCTACATCACAAGCATTTCAATTAGAATTCACTCTTTTTGGCTTTTATTTTGAAATGGGGTCTGTGTGTGTGGGGGGGGGGGTCCTCTAAAAGTCTCCAAGACCTGAATGACTGTATGAGAGAGAGAGCAAGAGAGAGAGAGAGAGAGAGAGGGGGGGGAGTGCATGTGTGTCTGTGAGACTGTGTGTTTATCAACATCACTATTTGGCTCAATCGCAAACACCTGTGTGCCTGAAGCCATTTCATGGAGATAAAACAGGGAAACACCTCTCAAACAAATCATCAAAACTCCCATAACCGTAGCTCCTATTGCTCCGATATTAATAATTAAGAGGAAGGATAACTTGAGAAACAGATCCTGTAAAAATTGTGTCTGTAGTGTAAAAAATGTGGCTTAACTGGCGATCTAGAAATAGGGTACCGTGTTCTGTGGAAGATGTTTTTGAAGCAAAATTTAACATTGGTCTCTATGGAGCAGAAAGTTGGTTTTCCTCTCAATTAACGGCTTCCGTGTCAAATGTGGAAATCTGTGGGATTCCACAGTAATTTTTCTATGACAAGGACACTATTAGCTACTTCTACATCCAGAAATTATGCATGAAGAGTGAAGATTGTGGACACAGTGGCAAAATACAAATGTTTTTTTCACAAGAATCTCAAGCTGCTCTTCACTCTAGCGGTGACATCACGCACTCTAAGCTGCGCAATACACACCCATTATAAAGTCAGAAAAGGGCTGAAAAATCATAAAAGTTAAATTGCTGCAGTTCAAAATGTTTAAAATATATCAAAAAGCTGAATTACGCGGCAATAGTTCAGGGTTTTCTCAACATTTGAAAGTTGAAATGGTGTCTGTAGCTGAAAGTATGAGGAAGTTGAAGGATTTGAAAGTTGAAGAAGTTTAAGAGGATTTGAAAATATTCTCCATAGACATCCCATTGAAAATAAAAAGCTTAACAATTCAAATAGTTTAAAGGTTAGAAATGTGAAAAGTCATAGCACCCCTCTGGTGAAAGAGCTGAACATTTTAATGGTTGAATGGTTTTTGTAGCTTAAAATATGAAGGAGAAGAAGAGGTGGGACGGAAGAAATAGAAGTTGAATAAAGATTCGAAGAACAATAGTTTAACAGCATTCCAACAATAATAATAATGATATAACTGGAGGAGACTTTACAAGTCTTTCCATTAGTTGTTATAGACCACAGAGACAGAACACTGAGACGGGCTTATCCAACCTAACATTGGGTGATTCCAGGGCACTCCATGAGCTCTGTTTAGATAAGCAGGATCAGAGGATGCCGGTAGGACAAGCCTAGTTTCAAGATTCCGAAATAAGCACAGCCCAGCGTTGTCATGGAGATATTTCCCAACCTTTTTCTAACATCACTGTATTATTATGAGCTGTTTTACCTACTGTACCTTCTGGACAGACATTACAGTTTTATTTCTGTCAGAGATATATTATTGTGAATGGAGGCACATTAAGGGAATAATACTCAGCAGCATATAGTGGAAGCAGTGAGGGAAAAATGTAAAGAAAGGTTTACCACAGGGTCAGCTGCAGTATCGTCTTCCACCGCTAGATGGCATCCTTTACTACATTGACCACAGTCAGCTCACTTGTGAGTTCACTGATTCATAGTTTGTACATCATGAAGTGCGCTGCACACACTGACCTCCTGACCTCTCCTCACAGAGCCAACAGTGGGACCGTCAAACATCAACGCCACGGCGCTGACCGCCTTTGACATCCAGGTGTCCTGGGAGCCCGTCCAGCAGCTCAGCGCCAACGGCATCCTCAGAGGATATGAGGTGAAGAGCTGCATGGATACACATGTGGATGTTTGTCCAACCTGACCAGATAGCGGAAGAGGGAAGTGGTTTGGTAACATTCAGAGGGGGTAAAGATGACCTGATTAAGTCATGAACGGACGACTTTGTTTCACAAAGTACAGAGATGTGGGACATGCAGTTATATTTCTACAGGTCCAGGTCAATCAACAGTATCTTACTAAGCTACACAGCAGGGTGAGAACATGAATGAAATGTTTTCTTTCTCGTGAATATTTGACATTCAAATAACAATATAAGAGAAGGTTTAAATTCACTCATTGTTACACTTAATTATCAGGAATCTTTCTGCTCCCTTTAATGTGAAAACAGATGCATTTTGTCTCATCAGCTGGACCTGTGTCTGTTTTTTATCTGAGTAGTTTTTGTTGTGAGGAAGCCCAGGGGTACAGAACATTGACTTGTCAGCAGTGGTAATGAAATACAGTTCATATGTTTACTTTCTCAATAATCCCAGGACGAATGAAAGTATCACCTCAAGTCAGTCTCAGTCCATCTAGTCCTCCAAAATGCAAACGTCATATAACATGTATCTAACAAATACACATACAAACCCAGGAGAACCCACTGAAAAGAAATCAGGAAAGAATGATAAATGTGATCATACCACATACATACAGATGAGGGAGGAGAGGAAGAAACAAAACCACAATGCCAACTATTTCCTTTCTTTATGTTATATCCATCTTGACCAATATTTACAACATGCATCGATACAACGCAAATCATTTGGCGAAAAGACATTAGGAAATAATAATACATTTGATCATACTTGTAAACCACATACTGAGGTTAAAGGTTCAGTTGGTAACATAAAAATAACTTTTGCATCACATTTGCTCAGACTGTCACTATATCCTGAACAGATTATCTGACTCATGTACTACTGTACATGTACTACTGTACTACTATGTACATGAGTCAGATAATCTGTTCAGGTTCTCCACATCATACGTGAATCGTGGTTCCTTGTCCCTGTGTCTGTTTTCAGTTTATTTCTGAATCTACAGCTGCAGTGTTTTTGAGGTGGCAAAAGAAAAAACAAGCTTAAACTTTGGTCTTTTACTTTTAGACATGGCTGTACTGGTCTAGAACCAGTTCATTGATACGCAGCCCTCTGACCTGCTGTTAAGGTTCTAATCTTTTTATTAGCTGATCTCAGACCACGAGCTGCCATAATTCAAGCTCACTTCATAAACTTTGATTCACAGCAGCATCTGCTGCTGTGACTTTATTTTAAAAGCATACTAATGAGAAGCAGTGTCTCAGTTTATGTGTGTAAATGTGTTCTTTGGCGTCCCTGTGTGTCCTCAGATCCGGTACTGGCGGCAGCACGAGCGCGAAGCGGCAGCAGACCGAGTGCGGACAGCGGGACTGGAAGCAACAGCCAGAGTGACCGGACTGAGACCCAGCACTCGGTACCACGTCGCCGTCCTGGCGTACAACAGCGCCGGCACCGGGCCGCCCTCGCCGCGCACCACCGTCACCACCAGGAAACCACGTACGGCTGCAGTACCTGACACATGTGTGGAAACCGCTCACTCAGCAAAAAACAAGTCAAGCTGTGAGGTCACAAAGAGGGACAGATTCACAGAATATTAATTCCTTTGCTTTTAGTTTGAAATTATCCTCACGCAACAATGAGAGCATGATCATTTGAGATAACAAGTGTCCAACAGGAAGAGCCCATATCTGGCTGTCATCACTTTAGTAAGGGTGCTTTCAATCTGAATCAAGCCATACTGAGACTGCTTTAAAAGTGGCTGCACATGTGACTGCACATGTTTTTAGCTCAAATTCAAAAGCTAATCCACTGTTGAATCCGTCTGCTGATCGTCATCTGTTAATCCAAATGAACCGAACCAGAGGTGTGAGAGTGCACTTAATAAAAACAGAAACGTAACAGCATCTGGTGGAGTTGTCTCAGCTCTACAGAGCAAGCAGCTCAGTAGTACAAACTTAAATCTCTTTAAATCCTGGAACACAATTCTTCTTGGAAGCATAAGACACTGACTACACTCATGATTCTGTTCTCAATCTATCGCTGTGCTGCATTCACTACTTTTCCCCACATCCACAGATAGAGTTGCACAAACACACCCAGACACACACAGGAGTCATCTCCTCAGGCATCAAATATCCTGTGACTAACACATCCAGGTTATTAAATGAGCCATGTAGCCGCCTCCGCCTCTCCTCTTGGCAGAAATGGATGATCCCTCTCAGCTGCAGCAGCAGCCAGTGGCTACTCTCAGTACTCAGGAAGTAGAGTAGGTGCTTGGTACGTCCTGGGTCTGTGGCTGTAAATGTATTCAAATGGATGATTAGACATGGTCCCTGTTTCAGAGCAACATTCACTCCTCTGCCTGGAGCCACGTCAGCAGGTACACCTCCACCTGTCAAAACAGACCCCACTTATCTCCAGACCACATTATTGTAACATGTCTTCATGCATTTGGTTTTACTTCAAATTAAATGTATCCATGTACTTTGGCGAGTGCATAATATATCCTTTAATAATGGCTTGCTCAAACCTTGTACAGGCAACATAAATCAATAAATGTAGACACACACATACAGTATATTGACATACTGTACTTACATGAAATATAGATGAATAAATACATAAACAAGCTAATGTTCTGGTAAATACACAAGTGATACCATAAGAGATGAATGGATACCTCTAAGTGTGTCACAGTGAATGTATTTACAGGCATTTTAAATAAAGCTTATATTTTATATTAAAGGTGCAATGTGTTATGTCTGTTCATGTGTTCCAAATAAATATGGGGCAGCATTTCACCGGGCACGAAACTCTGACAGACGGTCAAAAAACCACTGCTGTCTGATGCTCCTCACATGTGGTGTCGGCCTATAGTCTGTGATAGCCATTTATGTGTTGACTGTGTCACCAAAGGGGGGCTGTACGGTCTGTGACCCGCCACCAGAAGACTACTTTGTCGGGAAGAGAGCAGTCGGCAGCTCTGGGAGACAAACCTTTAGTTGGCGGCTGTATAGTAACTCCAATTGAGCCAGCGCAAACCCCTGAGTTCTGTGTCTTACCTCTGTAACTTCAGCAACAGAAAGCTGACTGATCCGTTGGGTTGTCAGGGCAGTCCCCTGGGAGCAGACCCCCAGAGGTGGGGTTTGTGCTGGCTGAATTTGAGTTGCTACAGCTAACCGCTAACTGAAGGTCTGTCTCCTGGCGAAGTAGTTTCCTGGACGAAAAGAGGGCAAAACGAAAACGTAAGTTGTTTTCTCGTTTCTGCCTGTTTGGATTCAAACCAATAAACAAACAATCAGAGCATACATGTTGGACTGAGGACAGACTGGACGCTACAGGGACTCACGATGGTATTCCAAGACAGAACTCATCTTTTTATGTTTTGAACTCAAATGGCCAAAACTTACAGGTGATTTAGCGCTGCACTTCCACAAGGTGGTGAGACACAAATATGAAGTAGAATTGCAGAGATTCCTAGTTTTTATAGTTCCCATAGTTTACAAGATCAAGGTCAGACCTTAACTTTTTCTTCTTCTTTTGAACGTTTGTTTTTTTTATTCCACACCCAAAATCACATTTTCTTTGTTTTTCTATACATTTTCAACATGTTTGTGTTTCCATTACAGCCCCTAATCGTCGTCCGGGCAACGTGTCATGGAAGGCTGATGGCTCCTCTGTAACGGTGAGGTGGGATCACGTGAAGGCCATGCACAATGAGTCAGCAGTGCTGGGCTACAAAGTGAGTGTTGTCTGACTAGAAGTGTGTGCATGTCTGTGTTTGTCTTCATGTAATGTGGCACATAAAAGACGTCCCTCTCTAAAAAGGTTCTCCCAGGTAGTAGTTTTCTAAAGCGTGGACTTAAGGCAATGACAGTTAACCTCTGGTCAGACTGCAGTGACAACAGTGAAGCCTTGAGAGACAGCAATGAGACGTGACGTCCTTAAAACGTGACATGAGACTTGTGTGCTAAAATATTCAGGTCTTACAGTTTCACTTGGTAAAATTTTGGAACAATAAATCATTGTAAAGTCAGTACCAAGCAAGACTGGCCTTACTGCACACCTTGAATGTTAACATATTAGTCCGAATAGGACTCGGCCTCGGCTGTGTAAAAATCACTAATTGCACAGGAATTAGTGAAGTAAACTGTTGAGATCAAGAGGCAAACTCCGGGTCTGAAAAGTGAAGCCATTGCTAAAGTGCATTAAAGCTGCATTCTCTCTAGTGTCCAGCAGGGGGCGACTCCTCTGGTTGTATAGAAGTCTATGAGAAAATGACTCTACTTCTCTCTTGATTTATTACCTCAGTAAACATTGTAAACATGAGTTTATGTCTCAATCTCTAGTTTCAAGTCTTCTTCAATACAGCATGATGTTCATTTAGTAACTTATGGTCCATTTAGAGTCACACAGACCATAAAGCAGGGGATGCTTTAGGGCGGGGCTACACGCTGATTGACAGGTCCCTACCGTTGTCCAGTTTAGGAGTTGTCCGTGTTTTCGTCTTACAACTTCAAGTATTTTACAGTGTTTCAGTTCATTACAGTTACTTGTAGTGTGCGGTTATACATCGCTCCCCTCTCTCGTATCACATGGTTGCAAAAAACAAGATGGCAACAAATGATGCTGTGTTGCTTTAACATCTAGCATTCTGACACTTGCAAGACTTGCAGTTTGACTTGTTATGTTCTTATGACGATGTGTAGGGTGACATGGTCCCAGACTACTTCAGGATAGAAATGCAGCGATCGAATGGCTTCCTATTGAAGTGTCTATGACACTTGCATGCTCAAAACAACTGTCAGACCAAACAACAGCATAAATCAGAGTGAAGATCTATAGAGGGCTCTATGTAGCCTGATGTTACATTATTAACAATGGACACACAACTTTAGCTGTCAAGTTCATGTGACGATCATGTTAAGAGGCTTAATAATAACCATCCTCATGTACTCGGCATGAGTACACACACACACGCTGCCTGATGTTTTGTCCAATCACAATGCGTGTAATCTGCTCTACATGTGAGATATGAGAAACAATAAAGAGGCAGTATAACATAATCAAAGATCATGTTGATGAGCCTTGTACCAGCTCATGCATGAGCATCAAAAGATAACAGCTGTAACAATGATCCTTTGATTCCAACACAAGCTGTTTTAGTTGCAGTGCACAAATCACAGAAAAACACCGTCAGCAACATTGTGAATTCTGAAGTGATGAAAAGTATAAAAATGCACTTTGTGTTGTAACGATGAGGTCTGAACTTAAATCTGGACCTGCTGTGTTCTGTGTGTCAGGTTCTGTACAAACACGAGGGCCAGAACTCTCTGAAGGTTCTGGACAAGACCAAGACGTCCATGAGCCTGCCGCTGCCAAAAGACAACGGCTACGTGGTGTTGGAGATCCGGTCCTGGGGAGAAGGAGGGGACGGGCCAGCACACGAGATTATCGTGTCCCGGGACTCAGGTGAGGAACTGAGAAGCACACACTGAAGCTTCCTCTGAGGGACGGGGATGTTTCAGTGGAATAAGCAGAGTACAATAGACATTGATGAACAAATGAAGTGAACACAAACCCTATGTTCGTTATTAATAGCTGGTGTGCCAGTAGCATGTAGAGGACAATTCTCGTGGACGTTACTGTGATTGTTTAAATGTTCATGAAGTGGTCAGCACTGAAATGAAGTGACTCGTTAACACGAGTCACATTTGCAAGACAAAGACCAATATTGATGAATGTTGTCACGACTCCATGGTTGAATGACATCTAATAAGACGTTTGGTAATAGGTTATAGGCGGTGCTCTTAAAGGAAGTAACCCCTCCTCAGAGACGTCCAAGGCCGTGTCTTCTAATCGTATTGATAGGAACATTAGGATATCTATTATGTTGATCATAAACATGTCAGCAGTATCTAAAACAAATATGGGACAGTGAGAGTTTATAATGGTTCGACATTTAAGGTACTTTGGTTATAACGTTACGGTCAAGAGGACAAAATGAGGCTTTTGTTAGCTTATTAACAGAACCCCTTTTTAAATGTTGTACAACAACTTAAACCCTTTAACCTAAATCAAACAGTCCAATATTGGCAACATTTTGATTTAAACTACCTCACCAGACATTTGATGTGACCTTACTTGACCTTCAGTGCTACAAATGTATATCGGTGGGTACCAAACAACCCCGTGTTAGTAAACATGATGAGATCGATTTTAAAATATGTCCACTCATAAGTGTTTCTTCAGCAACTTAAAATTGACCAATAGCAAACATTGGCTGACTTCCAGACGCTAACACAGACAATTTCTTCCTTTGAATGTTGGATTATTGCAGAAAGTTAGCTCTGTGGTGAACACAAGTTTGAACCTGTTAGATGCTTAAACGTTTTGTTCTTGTTAGCAACCGCTTCTTTAAGTCACTTGAAATTCACTGGAGGGGTATTTTATAACGTGGAACAGAGCTCATGAATGACTTCAGCTTGTGTTAAAAAGGGTCTATTGAGTTTCAAACACCGGCCCTATGAACATTCAGTATTAACTGGGACACATTTCAACCTGTTAGTTTACTGATTAAGAGTATGAAATGCTGGAAATATTCATGTTACATTCACAAATTTCACATCATGTTAAATTGACTTGTTACATACTGTCTCACACAGGAACTGGTATGATGGTGCAGAACGAGGCCTCCTCCACACTGGCCAGTCAACCTCTCCTCACCGGCTTGCTTCTACTCCCTCTTGTGTCGTTGGCCGGCCTGTGATCTCAGCCGATCTGTGGACTTTTTGCTTTGAATGGCTTGAAGCTAAAGCTGTCCTGTGTCTCAGCCTGTGTTTGGGGTTGGGGTGGGTTCAGGTGGTCGGGGAAGATTGTAGCACTGCAGGGATTGAACGGGTGGGTGAGGAAGGAGGGGTTTCAGTTTTCATTTGAAAAATAAAAATAAAAACAAAGAGGGTCTTTTTTTAAGCTGGATGGATTGAAAGGGTTGAGGGAGCAGGGAATCCCTGTCTGGTTGTGTATTTATGTACCAGTGTCAGTGAAACCATGTCTTACCGGGACCATCACATATGTGGCTGACGCGTCTCATACACTCGTCCTCCGAACTGTAGCTGGCGAGACACAGACTTCAGGTGTGCATCTTTCATAGAATACATGATGTGCATAACTTGTATACATACAGTGCAGACTTACATGTGATGGGTGTCTGCCTGTTCTGTCCACTCTGAGAGCAACTTGACTGATAAGTGTTTTCTGAACGGTTGTGGGTGCTGTAAAGAGCTGTAAAGGTCTGCATCTACAATATTAAGCTCCTCGTGCATTTTTCACTGCTTGGTAAGTACGTCATAGTGGCGCCTTCGCTGAGTCCTGTCCCTCAACCGCAGTTTAGCCAATCATAACATAGCTTTAGCCAGCAGCTCTAACAGTCATCTGTCTGCTCCACAGACTCTCATCGGTGGTTTCAGATGTTCTTCATGTTCAGGCTGCTTTAGTGGATTTGGAGCTCGTCGTGGTGAAACGTGTAATAGTGACACTTGTTACCCGGAGAGGTTGTAAGAGATAAAGGTTTTTAAAACAGATGGAGCTAACATTAGCCGAGTACGTTAGCGCATCTTTAACTAGCGTTAGCACTCATGCTATGCTAGCTACTGAAGGTAATGTGTACACATGCTGCTTTAGCTTTTTAAATGATTGTAACAGTGAATAAATATCTACCCCGCTTTACAGGAACAGAGTTGTTCCTTCATTTCATTGTCTTCTGTCTCCATCAGCAGGTGATGTGATGGTTCACTTTTACACTTTTTTACTGGCTCCTGGATATTTCCCTCAAACACAGATTCTCTCTGAAATCACTTTAGGTTTCTATAACGATGAACAAATCCTTCAAGGGGGTGCAGTTAGTGACAGGGTGGGCTCCATGGTGGCTCGGACAGCTTGACGTAGCAGTAGAGGGCGGTGCTCAGCAAAGGGTCAATTGTAAAGTGCCTGTTCCCCAAATTGTGAAAAACATGGAATTTCATGATGCAGCTTATCATGTACACTTCAAATGATGTACACTGTTAACATGAAACTCGTCATTTTCCATGTAAGCATTTGTGTCAGGATACAACATTGCCTTGTTTTCCCACAACTCCCCTAAAAAGCAGCATCCCATTGTTGAACTTATGTCTTGTTGCTCACAGCGTGAACACACAGTCAGTCACTCATTGAAGCACTGAAGAACTTTTTATCATGTATGTTCAGCTCCTGCTAATGTCTTTATGCTAGTTTGTGTTTTGTCTCAGCTGTAATTATGGAAAGCGACATAAAAACGTCACCGGTCCAAATGAATGTTTACATTTGATATTTCTTATGTCTCATTTTGGGGTTTGTCAAATTGGATGAATGAAAGGAGTATTTAATTATTTGCTCACATTTTGTTGTGCCTGCATTGTTTGAATCATTTCGACAACGATGTCAAAAGGCCTCTGTTCAGTGTTAATCGAGTTTATTGCAGCTGCTTTTCTGCTGGTAGGTTATTAACATGAAACTGATTAGCCACCGCTAGAGATGAAAGAGTTATCAGAGAATAGTTAACAGTGTCATATATCCTTCTCATTGTAATCCTGTCAGCATCTATCAGCTCTTATGTAACATGTCCGGTTCACTGCAGTTTACAGGACGGATGTGACCTCTAGTCCATTCAGTCTGTCACTCGTTCCTCACAGTTCTCCTGTCCTGGTCAGCATGTGAAAGGTAGACATGAAGTCTACTCTTTTGTTCTCTGTTATATAATAGCCATGTTTTAGTTTCCACTATATCAGGCTTTCTCAAATCTTAACAACATCCAGCATGAAGGTTCAGTCTTGACCCTGGAACAGTCTTAGGGAGAGTTGAAAGCTCTGGAAAGAACTAGTAACTGTTTCAGGTCAACTGCTCCAAAGCCAAAGCATCAGGAGCTGGTGAGCCACAGGATCTATCCTGAAGATACAGATTCAGCAGTTTGTTCTCTGCTCTGTATGGAGAGGTTATTCTTACTCAAGAAGACTAAATAAATGTTCTCAAAATGACAGAATCATTGTGTGAACAAGCTTGTGAGTTAAATTGGTGATCCAGAGGAAGCCAAAATATTCCAATGGTCCGGACAACCAAAACCTTTTGTGTTACTTTAGTTTGACTTGTTTTGCCTTCATGAATGATGACGAAGAATGAATACTTGATTGATGTTTTCTATTTTGTCAGGAAAATGTAATTTTTCATCACATGCTTTCTACTTTTTCTCTTACAATATAATTTCATTTACATTAGTTTGGGTAAAAGAAAAACCAATATATTAGGCAAACTAGGAAAGATCATTTTGTATGAATACTGTAAAGCAAAATATCACAAATGTCTAAACACGTACACCTAGAATAACACTTTGTCGGCTATTAGCTGTAGAGTCATGATTATTAGTTTCATGATCTTGAGCTGAGGTTTAAATTTGGGTTTGACCAATATATGAGAAATCACCATCACTGTCTTTCACTCAGAAATGCTGAGCCTCACACACCTGCTTCATAACAGAAGGTGGAGATGCTTTCAGAACCGTTGAATGATGTCCTGTTTCTTGTGTTTTACTGTGTACAAAGTTTTTTCCCAATGCCTTTAGTATTCATTGAAGAGCCATAGAGTCATGTCACCGCGTCTCTGAGCCCAGCTGCTGAATGCTCTGGCAGACTGACTGGTGTCATCACTTTAAGGTGGTAACAGTGAGTCTGTTTCATATGGCTTGGCTGAATGCACTGGATAATGCAGCCCTTGGGCTTTTTCATAATTGTGATTGAATGGAGATGTGAGGGAGGGGTGGGAGGGAGGGTGCTACTTGTAAATATGATTTCAAATAAACACTTTGGGATTGTATTTGCGTAACGTGTGTATTTATTACATTCACAGTTGTGTCAATGGATGAACTTCCCATATACACTGGAGCAGATGGTCATGTTGACATTTTGCTGTGAGGGTAACCATACAACCAATTTTGACCGTCGCCATCTTGTTTTTTGCAAACAGAAGTGACACAAGAGGATGGAGTAAATACAACCGAGTGAAAGATATTTCATGGCAAACAAAATGTTGCAATTAACTTTAATGAATTGAAAAAGTTAAAGTTCTAAAATGAAAACAAGGACAACTCATAGCCTTGATCCGATATTGCAAATCCAGCTATGGTGAAGACATGACCCGCCCTACTTTACCTCTGATTGGCTCTGATATTCTTACCCTAACCTATCTCACTCCTCATCCCGAAACCAAACTAATCCAACCTGCTGAGGCAACAGTTAATAGCCAATCAGAAGCAGAGTAGGGAGAGTCATGCCTTTTCTGTAGCAGGATTTGTAATTTAGCCGACTGGACGTGTGTAGTCCCGCCCTAAAGCATCCCCTGCTTTATGGTCTGTTTGACTCTAAATGGACCATAATGTACTAAATGAACATCATGCTGTATTGAAGAAGACTTGAAACTAGAGATTGAGACCATAAACCATAAAAGAGTCATTTTCTCATAGTCTTCTGTACAGCCAGAGGAGTCGCCCCCTGATGGCCAGTAGAGAGAATGCAAGTTTACCACATTGGCATGCCGTCTGAAACTGATACAGGAGTTCGTCTGGTTACATTTGAACCTTGGTTCTTTGAGTAAAAAGACTATCCCTTTACTCCATTACAATTTCTTTTCAATTTCAACAGGGTAAGATGCCCTATAGTTTACCTATAAAACACCTGCTGGCAAGATATCTCTGATTCTCAGGGAACCAAGTGTACTTGTCAGACATTCTCTATTTTATCGACATATGACAGATACATACAAATGTAACGGCATGTAACAGGCAACTCTTTAAGATACAATTAAAGAGACAGTGAAGGCCATAAGCCCAGTTCACAAAAAACAACAACTACTAACACACCAACCAGGTCAAGGCGCCTGAGGTTGGTGTTGGCGGCAGAAGGGCTGCTGAGGTCAGACTGATCTAAGGAACAGAAAGCTTGCTATGGATCAAAGTGTGTTCAAAGGTCAGGGGATCGGCAAAGTTATTAGCTATCCTAATGTGAGGACCATCAATTTCCACAGCAAATTTTATGGCAAATTTCTGAGTAGTTCCACACTACATATATATATTCTAAGCAGGTTCTGAAGACATTATGTGTGTTTACTCTAGAAAATTGACAAAATACATTGTACAAAAATGTTCAGTGAGAAAATAGGGTTAAATGAAATAGAACGGGGATTTTATTGACAGTGCCATCCTAATGTCACACCTCTGACTCAGTGGATGTAGACTGTGGGTATAAGTCTCCTTCTCCACTTCCACTACAACATCCTGTGCTTTGTGCCGCCCAAGAGCTTTTCTCAGCGATGCTACAGCTCTATGCAGAAAGGCCTGGCTATGTGAGACGATCCTGTTACTCACGTTTGCATCAATTCCTTCTTGGTGTCATTGGACCAATGATTAATGGTCCAACAGCAGTTTAAGAGGTTTAAAATGTGTAGACATAGAAAAGGAAAAGTTTGACTTAAGTTCCAATGGAGCTGATTGAAAATCAACAAAATCTGATTTGATTGCACAAAGTATTCCAAAACTCCTGTCCACATAGTGCCCCTGTCCAAACACTGAACAAAAGCCAGATGATCATTACTCACTGATTCTTGCACATTGATGACACTTCACATCACCACAGGAGCTTTGATGTAGTAATTGAACTGATAGCTCATTTCCCAGCATGTCTAATTAGCCCAGTCTTAACAGGAAGTGGAGTTATTGTGCACGTCAGCGAGATTTCCACCACCCCCGGCCCTTATCAGCTGCACTTTGCTGCCGACTATTAGTCATGAATAAGTCAAATATAAATCTGACCCGACGCCACCGAGCTGTAGACTCTGCTTCGCCTCCTCCTGAAGAAAGGTAATGAGATCATCCCCATCTTTGCATTTGTGTCGTATACAACTTGCATTTAGCTGCAAGTTGCTTCAGGTGCTCAGGTGCAAACAATTACATCTTCTATTTTAAAAAGGAGAAGAATGCTTACATTGTACAGCTATTATTAGCGGCTGTAGGCCGACAACTGAGAATTATTTTCATTATTTACTAATTTATGGAATAGTTGCATATAAAATGTTAAAGAATAGTGCTAAATGTCAATACATCTGTTTAAAGTGATGTCTTTATTAATTCTGTCAGAGAAAAAATGCTGTTTAATTACATATCTACAAAATATAGAAAACAAATGAGCAAAGATGAAGTTAACATCATAATTGTATCAGCAGTAGCTGAATGATATCTGCTTTTGTTTTTCATGTGTTTTACCATCATCTCATGTGAATGTTTTGTGTTCATTCACAGGTTCACTGCTGAATCAGATTGGTTGGATCTTCAGAGAGCACAATGGGGAAACTCCTAACAGGTGAATGCCAGTTACACATTTCATGAGTTTAATTCCGTTTACCAGTTATGGACACACCACACACACACACACACACACACACACACACACACACACACACACACACACACACACACACACACACATATAAGATGCCAATAACTTTATGCAGCTATAGTTTACATTTTCAAAAACTCCAGGAGAGACGTAGGAAGATCTCTTCTCTTTCATTCATTCACTCATTCAGTGATTTGTTTCATCATTCAACTATTTTGAGCATTTACTGGGCTAATTTCTGCTTAATAATGTCTTGTTCAACCATTATTAACATGTTGATCTCATGTTTTACAAATTCTAAATGTGTCTCTGTTGCTTTGTTATAATGTGTTATTACATTACATAACTATCTAATCAAGTCATATCCTAGATTGTAATCTAGCAGATATTTTATATTAAGTAATAGAATTGCTCTCAAATGAATAAAATGACATAATTACTTTTTAATTTGCACATTCATTGACCAAATAATTGAACTAATCGAAGGTTGCCTCCAACATTAGTGTTTTAAAGAGGCTTTAGCGGGCTCAGTCTTAAAGCGAGTGAATGTATGTATCATAACTACTGTTAGATCCTGGGGTACTTCTGGCCCGATACGGGGCTACTTACTGACTCAGCTCTCTATTAAAAGATTGTCGAGCTGGTGTTCTTGCGAGGGAACTCGCCTGGCTCCGCTAACGTCCTGCTAGCTTGTTCGGAAGGGGGCTAAATAACTGGAATGGCCATATTCACAGGGGTCCCTTGACCTCTCACCTCAAGATATGTGAATACAAATGGGTTCTATGGTTCCCATGGTTCTCTCCTTTACAGACGAGCACATTGCGTGATAATCACACGCAGTCTGGGGAGAAAAGAAGTGTTTTTATAAAATGGTGCATTCAAATATATTTGCATACTGGGGTCCCTCAACAGTCTTGGAATTAAATAAATTGAGTTTGACTGGACAGCTGAGCCTCTTGTGGATCCAATGAGCTCAGTTGTATTCATGTGGGATGAAGTCAGTCCTCATAGTAGCCACATTTCATTGTAGTGAGACTACTTTGTGGAACTTGACATCAATGTCACCTCGAGGATTAAATGGTTAAAAATGGTCACATTTAGCACCAAATCTGTGTAACAAATGGTATCAAGCCAAAAATTTCTGCAACAACTTATGAGATGTAATAAAGCACAGGAATGGCCTCATATACTTCCATCATGACGGTACCATACCTCCATTATAATGTTGTAACACTTGAACCAAAGCTGCATCAATCAAATGAATCTTCATCACTTCACCACTTCTGTTTCTCCAGATCACCTGTGCCCCATAAAATAGACCACCATGGTCTATGCGGTCCTCTTAGGGTTTAACATGACTTGGTGAATGTATTCGGGTTGTTTCGCAGCGACTTTAATTTGAGTTGCTTGTTGTTTCATTCTATTTTTCCTGCCAAAGTCTCACATCTTCTCTCTGTTCTCTCTGTTTGTTTTTGTAGCTCTGGGCGTTCTGCTCGTTTTGCACATTGGTAAGCATTCGTTTTGTACAGACATTGACTCTTCCTCACACCGTCACCATCAAAGTGTCAGAACAAACACAGGTAAGTCTCATTGCTGTTATCCCACTGTCCTCCCTCAGCCTCATCCAATAGACTGGTGTGCCACATGACCAACTGGGCCCAGTACAGGCCCAGCAGTGCCAAATTCACCCCGGACAACATTGACCCCTTCCTATGCACACACGTGATCTACGCTCTGTCCACCATCAACAGCTTCAACCAGATCATCCCCATCGAGTGGAACGATGAGCAGCAGTACAGCAGGCTCAACAACCTCAAGAATGTGTGAGTGAACGTGTCTTCAATATCCATTTTCAAGCCAAAACAAGACCTACATTAGATTCCCTCCCACAGATGATCTCCTGTCTGCGTTTTAGACCCAGAACCATTCTCAGCCTGGAATCCTGTTTAAAGTAACAACATTTGAACATCAGAAACATGTTGAGTCGTCAGGTAAAACCATGTTCTCTTTTAAACAGCAAGATATTATATACATTTCCAACCTCATTAACACAATATCATAACAGTATATTAAAGAAAGACCTCATGAGACTCCTTCTGCTTCATAGTTTTCTCAAATTCAGAGTTGACAGACTGCGTCTGTGATTGTATATATGAGGATAAACGACCATATCAGTGATGTCTGTTAATGAAGACCAATAAAAACTCAGTAAAAGTCAATGTATTGGTCACGACACAACACAGTAGATCAAATTGATAAATCGGCGTGAATCAAAGAAAGTCAACGATGACATTGGTTTCACAGCTCCTTATTATGTGGACTTCCTCGTTGATAAGACATAACAGACAAACGTAATCCTGGAGAAAATATGTTTCCCTCCAAACGTACTTGACAAGATAGTTCTGTTGTTTGGAAAGAGCAGAACCGTTCTTATTACTTATAACAAAGGTGAGTACTTATAGCTATATACTGTGTACCGATGAATGAACTGGATAAACAACACACCCATGGGGTTGTGTGTAGAGAGGACGGGATGTACAGTACCTTGCTGAAGTATTCACCGCCTTGGTTTTTTTCCT
Source organism: Melanostigma gelatinosum (assembly GCF_949748355.1). Classification (NCBI taxonomy): domain Eukaryota; kingdom Metazoa; phylum Chordata; class Actinopteri; order Perciformes; family Zoarcidae; genus Melanostigma; species Melanostigma gelatinosum. The sequence continues at coordinate 28,230,761 of NC_136636.1, forward strand.
ATTTTGTTGCTTAACAACCTGGAATCAAAATTGATTTATTTTTAATTTGATGTAATGGATAGCCACTAGGTAATTCATTTGAGTTCATCCAAACCAATAAATAGTAAGTACAGGCGAATGAGTGGAGATATGGTACGTGCTGAATATAATATGTGGAGTGTAACATATTCCATTACTTACAGTTGAATATGGCCAGGGTAAAATTACAATCAGATTAAAAACATATGTGGAAGTAAAGTTTGTCAGAATCAGAAACAATCCCAAGTTCCTGTACAGCTCCCGAGATAGAAGCCTTGCAACAGAGAACCATCATCATAAGTCCTATCATTTTCAGAGGAAACAAATCAGCCAGACCAGCGAGTTAAGTGGAGAAGTACAATGCCATCAGTGTAAGTCTTACCGTAAACTTTGTGTTGTTTACTGATGTGGTGATTACAGTTAAGATGTTGTTTGTCTCTCTCTCTATTAGTAATCCTGCTCTGAAGACTCTTCTGTCTGTCGGAGGAACAGTCAATGGATTGAGCCCGTGAGTTCCTCTATGTCCTTTACACCCATTCATCTGAGAGGTCAGGCACCTCCCTCTGCCGCTCTATCACAACAATAGAGGTTGATTCAATGGAGATCTGTCTTTATACATCCCACCAGATTCATCGCCGTGGTCGGCAGGCCCGAGGGCCGCGCAGCCTTCATCAGGTCGGCCATCAGTTACCTCCGCACCCATAACTTTGACGGGCTGAACTTGGCCTGGGAATATCCTGGACACAATGGCAGCCCACAGCAGGACAAGGAGAGGTTCACTCTGCTGGTCACGGTTCGTCATACACTTACAGAAGACACGTCATGCTTATTTTCAGGTTCCTACTTGTATTTTGGGTTTCTGCTAGAACATGTTGGTCATCGGCATCTGCGCCGTCACCATCTTCACCGCGTCACTCCAGTCGGGGATCACTTATCGTGTCGATACACCGAGCTCAGCAGCACTTCTACCGCTGACTGTATCGTTGTGACATCACAAACCTGACGGAGGTCCTGACTGCTCCTTTAAAGGAACAGTTTCTGAATACAGACTGTGCACATTTCTCCGTCGATTAAGCCTTTTCAAACGTTCGCAATATCTATATAGCATCTAGATATGCTTTATAATAAAAAAAACATCACTATCTACAATATGGGAACTTTAAGTAGGACACAAATAAAAAGTTTGAGCTGATGGTGGAGCTAAATGACAAGTCAGGAGCTCATCAAAGTGATAACAACAACCAACAATCCATCGATATGTCATAACATCATGGTTGCGCTACGGGAAAACTTATTGAGGTTCAGCAAAGTCAGACGGCTTCTTCCTCTGGAAAAACAGCATCTAATCCAATCGACCTCAACAAGCGGCCGACTGGTACTGCTGTCCATAGAGCCACGTCAGCAGCATGGCTACAATCACGTGTGTAGTCTCCCCTATGGGCCAATCAGTAATAAATGAATCACTTTGTTTTTTAGTACAATGTTACCAATGAGCAAGACAACATTATTTTAAAATATGAATCCATTTAGTTACAGCTTTTGATACGAGGTGACAAACGATTAAAAAAAGACAAGTTACACACTGAGTGACGGAACAAAGAAAGTGCTGTGGGATGTCTCCATCACAACCTGTGGTGTTGTAGTAGGAGATGAACAGAAACAATCAGATGTGGAGGACCTGAGCTCTTTTGGTTCATTCTACAGGAACTTTCCAAAGCCTTTGAGGACGACGCCAAGGACAACAGGAAGACTCAGCTGCTGCTGTCAGCCAACGTGGCTTCTTTCCTTCCCACCATCGACAGAGCCTACGAGGTCAATAATATCGCCGAGTGAGTTTGATTTCAGTGGACTCAGTGTCTGTTTATGCTCAGAAGAGTGAGTGTCTGTAGTCAGGTCACTTTAAAGCTGTTTCTCACCAGTGCGATGAGAAATGAGATGCAGGAATTCGGAAAATTGGTTAGGGAATGTTCTATTTTGTGCCAATTATCTGCGTTGCCTTGTTCCATTTGTTTTTCAAATGTAAAAACAGTTTGATATACCTTTGTCTTTTAGTTATAAGCTAACTAACCAGCTGTTGGCTGTAAACTTACCGCAGCTTCTGCAAGTTTGCTGAAATCTAAGTTTGTCTGTTTATTTTTGTTTCCCTGCACGAATGTTCCGCAGGGGTTTGCTAGCTTTTTATAGATATATTTTTTTTTAATTTCCGTGTACATTTTTTGGACGTAGAGGCGTGATTGGTGTGAAACAGCTTTTACTGTTAAACTGAATGAATTGCACGTAATTTTTTACTCCGTCCTCCAACAACGGTGGAACTTCTCCTACTGCTGATCTGAAATAAAACCGTTTAAAATCAACAGTTCCCTTGACTTCATCAATGTCATGACCTACGACTACCATGGACACTGGGAGGCAGTTACTGGACACAACAGCCCACTGTACCGCAGCCCTGTGGACTCCGGCTCACACATTCATCACAACATCGTAAGACACACACAAAGACACACACAAACTACACACTCTTTGACAGTATGTTGTGTTAGTTTGCGTGTTTATTTATTGTTTATTAATTGTCCAAGATGCAGTTTAAGAGGTTTTAGCTCACTGATGAGAACGACGTTTAGCATTGCTACGCTAAATATGGTTTTCAGAAAGCCTTTTCCACTTAAAGCTGCATTAACAGATTTTTTTCTATCCAGCATGTGGATGTAAGCCCCTCCCCTTTTGGCTCCTGTTTGGTCTCCACAAATTCCTGAGACAGAAATCTGCATTCTTCACTGCTTGACCTATAAACCTGAACTATGAGCTGAAAGCTGCAGAGTTTATTCACAGTTGGATCGACAATACAGGCAAACCGTTTACATTCCAGGGAGGCATCTGATCCAATGTCAACAATACTTAATAATACTTAATAATAATTGTATACTGTCGTATATCTCCTTTTTGTTAGAACTCTTCCATCTCTCACTGGCTGGCTCTGGGAGCACCAGCCGGGAAGCTGCTGCTGGGTTTCCCCACCTACGGCCGAACCTACCGCCTTACCACCGGTGCTACCGGCCTGGGAGCACCATCTAACGGTCCCGCAGACGCCGGACCCTACACTCGCACTGCCGGCTTCTGGGCCTACTATGAGGTACTGCACAGTCATGTTCAGCTGACTTTGAAAAGCCTAAATACAGAACATGATAGGTGTTGTGGTTACTGCTGCTTCATGATTCAACATCAACATGACTTGTAGTCATCTACATTTGATCAAGAAGAACATGGTGCTAAACAACTGAGCACCTAAACACGTCCAAAATTTGAAATTAAAAAATGAATGTGGGCGAGTGCGAAGCATTTCAGGAGACCTATTTGCAGAAAGGGAAGATAATATTCATAACTATGTTTTCATTATATGATTGTACAATCACCTATCATTCTCTATTTTGCCATAAGAATAGGAATGGTGTGTTTGTTAGCTTATAGGCCTTCACATTGTACAGAGGGAGCAGGTCCTCCATGTTGCATGTAGCTCACCGTTTCCTCTTTCTTTTGACCACCACTCATACGAGGCTTTTCATCTGGGTTGATGTTGTCCAAGACCCAGTTCAGAGTCTGCATTTCTCCTTTTCAAGTATTTCTTCATTGCTGTTCTGCTCATTTAATTCTACTGTCTTATTAAATGAACTAAATCATTATTGCACTACCTACTGCCACCTACTGGCATGGAAGAGTATTTCATTACTTAGCCAGCCACTCTATGGCAGGCTCAGATGCTCAACAATGGCAAATTATTTGCAGCAACTAAATCATATTTTTTTGGACTGATTTAGTGAAATTGGACATTTTTCCACAGCACACCTGTTGATCTCGCACGGTGGTTGAACATCACTGCTCTACACGCTTGTGAAACCGTGATTCCGCCAGCTTCCGTCGTTTTGTTGCTCCAAAAGTATATGTTTAGGATTGCCTCTTGAGTGAATGCAAAGTCCTGAAAGATACCATGCTCACCGGCTCACGTTATCGCAGCCTTGGAAAGGGAGGAGTGAGCGGAGTGATATTCAGTTGGTTGCAATCTGCAACCCCCCCCCCACTAGATGCCACTAAATCATAAACACTGTCCCTTTCAGTGATTGTATCAGTAAAGATGGTAAGAGTATCTCCATCTCAAAGCCCCGTGTTCGTGTCTGATCAAACTCAATATGTTTATGTGTTATCAGATCTGTGACTTCGCCTCCAGTGCTACTGCTGAATGGATCCCTGAACAGGAGGTTCCTTACGCCACCTATGGAAGTTCCTGGGTGGGCTATGATGACCCGCGCAGCTATTCTTCCAAGGTAACCAAGAGCTCCACTGTTATATGGAGTTATAATGACACTGGACAAATTACCACTCACCTGATCTGTGATCAAATGTTCTAGTAAGGTTGGTGGAGGAGAGCAGTTCCCTTTTTTACATTCTAGGTCTACTTGATATCCCTAGCTGCTGTGTGATCCTTTTTGTCTCTGATCTGCTCGTCCTGTAGGTCCAGTTTATGACTGCCAACAACCTGGGAGGTGCTCATGTGTGGACTCTGGACATGGATGACTTTGGTGGATACTTCTGCTCGGCTGGGCCTTATCCTCTCGTCAACCACCTCAGGATCTCAATGGGTAAATACTGTAGCTCAGCTAACTTATAAAGCTGTCTCCACTCACTGTGATGTCTTTTACACTCGAAAGGATTTTATTGTTTGCAATAGTAATTCCTAACAGTCCATACTGAGCCAAGAGTAAAGTCTCAAGAACTTTATACAAATGTTTTACCTATTACACGTTACTTAAGTGAAACAAGTACCTTTTCTTAGTGTTTAAGCCAACTGGCCAATCTTTAAGTAAGGTTAACTAATTAGAATTTACAATGTACTTTTTTAAACTAATCTACTAATCGATCAATAGCCCAATCCCACAACCCTGAAACAATGAAAATTGCCTTTCAAGTTTAGTATTTCAGTCTTGGTGCAGTTCTTAGTCAGTTGTCAGAGAAGCTTGGTTTAGCCTCTGTTTATTCCATTTATGACGTTTTTTTCTCCATGTGTGAATATGCAGGTTTCGGCCCAAAGCCCACCACCACCCCAGCCCCCACCACCACCAGGGACCCCGTTGCAGAATTCTGCCGTGGCCGCCCCAATGGCCTGTATGTGAACGAAGCTGATAAGAACACCTACTTCCAGTGCTTCCAGGGACACACGTACCTGCACCGCTGCCAGCCCAACCTCATCTACTGGGACTCCTGCAAGTGCTGCAACTGGCCCTGAGCCACAGACTGAACTACAAGCACACACCAAGTCTATGAATGTCCAACACAGTGAATTGTGTCTGAGTGTCAGTGTGCGCTGATTAACCTTGTGGACAGGAACCAAAACTAACCATAAGAAAATTGCTCTTTGCAGCTAGATCACGGCTTTCTTCAACAAATTAAACAAAATCTGACACGATGAGTCATGTGACTGGTTTCCTTTTTATTCTTGTGAAATTTGAATTGCATGATTCTTCTATATGTCTCTCCATAGACTTATGGGTGGATTATGAGTAAAGTGTCTGCGCTCGGATGAAAACCGAATAAAATCCATCATTGTGAAGGGCTGTGTTGAGAAACCGACAGGCAATCATATGTTGGGAACGTAGAGGAGCGTGTTTGGGTTATCAGCATCTAAGAAACTGAATTCTTGACATCAATAGAATTATTAATGTAAGTACCAATTATTAATGATTATTAATAACAACGGGGCACCACCCTGCGAACAGGGACCAATAACCAAACGATAAACTAAGTCTCATAATTAGTGGTCACTCATAATGTCAATAGTCTGAGTATGACTACACATTCAGTGACAGTGAAGGTTTAAGTTCGAGCACAGGCTACTACATACAGTTTTCATTACACACATATGCACAAGTAATCACAGACGACTGCTCCTTAAAGTATAACAGAGTTTATTAAATCAAAATAATAAATGATCAGATCAAGTAATATTGCAACCAACAAACACCATCATACCCTTTTACAGAAAACCTTCCACTGCTGGTACCACTTTGAATCCTTGTGGAGAACGACACCCATAGCCTCTTCATCGGCCTCGAACACTCTGGAGTCGCTGTCGGCTAATACCTAAAGTCAAATGAATAAAATGGGGAAGGATATATGTATGTAAGTATGTGTGTGTGTGTGTGTGTGTGTGTGAGAGAAAATCTATGTGTGTGAAACGAGGGGGTGTAACCTATTCCATCGGTGATGAAAAGCGGAGGGGACAATCTAGAACTACACCCTGGAACTACAAACCAAGATGGCGGACAAAATGGCTGAGAGGGGGGTTTGCGTGTGTCCACGTGTGACGGTCCAGCACGTGTGAGAGGCAATCGATTGCGAGGAGTTTCCCCAGGCTCATGGGCCTGACTATGTGTGTGCAGTTTAAGAGAGAGAGAGAAAGAGAGAGAGAGAGAGAAATCAACTCTGCTGCGATGTAATGAGGATGAGTACGCTGGTCTTATCCTGCACAAGTCTGCCGCTGTTGTTTGTGAACTGACGGCGCTTATGCACGATAGCCACGATTATACACTTCACTCACAGAGCCGATTTAAGGAAAATAGAGTAAAAACAAAATGAAATGAAAATAATCCCCAAACAAAACAGTTATAGCAGGAAATACACAACATAGCGGGCCTCCGTGGTCCGCGATGATTGCGCAATACCTCAATATAACGCGACAGTGACTGAACACAACAAGATACGGGAATAACAACACATAAATGGATAACCTAGATTAAACTAAGGCTAAATTAAGCTAAACTATGCCCAGACACCGTGAACTCTTACTTTGAGAAGCTTCGTAAAAAAAAGGGTCAGTCTCCGTTGAGGAATCGCTTGTTCCTCGAGGAGTGGGGGCTGCTTGTCGGCGCGGCGTTTGCTGCTGGCGCGGACACAGTGGATAACTCGGTCCTCAGGAGTTGATACTCCCGGTGGCGTGGCTCTCTCTGGAGCAGACGCAGACTCGATCTCCTCTCTGCAGGGAGGGCGATTTAACTTCGGCTGAGGCGACATGGTCGGTTCGTCCTTCCCGGTAATCATCGGCGAGCAAAGAGGATTGTCTTTCTGCCGGCTGTGTGCACAAATACGGATACAGGATAGAAGCTATCCGTTCTCGCACTAGGATCCAGAACTCAAAATAAAACACAGTCTGTTTTCGACCAGCGAATGTAACATGTGACCTGACAGGATTTGATGAGGCCACGCTCCTCGTGGCCCTCTGTTGCCAGCGTGATGCTGGAGAAAGAGGCTGATGGATCTTCTTGTAGCCAGGACGAGTCCGGCGCGAAGAGAAATAATCTAGCTGTGTTAGCGCTTATAAACCAGGTCTCACAATCCCGAGATGCATTGCGTGGCGGTGAAGATTTTATTTGTGTCAAACATGGCGCCGATTGATGCGGGAGCGAGTGAATCGACACCGTTCACTTTTAAATGTAAGTATTGGGTTTCAACTCACTCGAATGTCACCGATACTAATGTTAAAACAAAATTAGAGATCTTATAACATCACGTTAAAATGATCCGTTAAATTACTTGACGTTCGTAACTGACAATAACTAGCCGCGGCGGTAATAGCAGGTGGATAACCCGCCTATGAGCTCCTGTTATCCACCTAAGGTGGATAAGTCCAATAACGTCAATACAGTTGAGATTAATTACACAGATAAACTGAACTTGAGTATTTTGCTGATTCAGTGTTGTGGTGTGAATTAAAACTAACTGTACATTTAGTTTTGTTGTAGGGAGCCAGGAGCAAACGGCTCAGTTCATCAAGTTGAGGGAGGGAGAATGACGACCTCTTCACCGGAGCCAAATATGCTGCAAGTGTTGCATGGAAGTAAGCTATTAGTCCTTTTGTAATATCTCTATTTGATCATCCTGTACAGTTACATTAGCTCTCACCCTATATAAAGCGTTTACTAATAAGTCAACCAGTAGAGAGGACAATACACTTATGATGTGTTGTTGCTGTCAGAGATGTAAGTTGTCACCTTTTTCTTTTATTTATTTAAATAAATTGAAAATAAGGTAATTTCTAAGTTTTCATACTTGAGTTAACATTATTGATAACCTTTTAACTTTTCATCATTTTGTCAATGTGATTAGGATGGTTTTGGAGAAGATGTGCCTGCAGAGGAAGGTGAGTCCCATGCAGGCAAAAAAAATGGGACAACCTCAAGAAAAAGTATAAAGTATGTGCAACTACAAGTTAATTAACATGTTTGCCGACATTCATTTTGCTGCTGTTTTTGTTAACTGTCTTGATTGTCCTCTGCCTTAGGATTGCAAGCAGTGGCGGCTGGTCAATAGAGGGCCATGGGGCATGGCCCCACCATGAGCCACACGAAAAAAAAAAAAAAAAAATAATTATAATCATAAATTATACAAATTGTCAATATTTGTGTTTTTGTATTATGGAATGTACCCAGTAATGTCTGTAAAATATGATATCTGCGCAAAATATATGCTTTTCCTGCTCGTCCTCTCCGCCTGTGTGCTCTCTGCTCGTGCTCTCTGTCTGTGTGCACGACACTCTGAGAACGTGCAGCTTGGGGGGCCGAATCATTTTGGCCCAAAAGAGACGGGTCTATGAAGCAGTTTAGCCAATTGCTGATTAAAGATATAAATGAGTGACATACAATTTAGCCAATCAGCGCCCTCAAATAGATTCAGAGTGGGGCCAGAACGATCTGGCCCCACTAGCTGCACGTTCTCGTCAGGAGAAGTCTCTACAGGTGAGAGACAGTGGGCACCTCCTATAACAAGGTCCATAGGGGCATCTCAATAAATAAACATGTTATATTATATTATATAAGTGTTATTTACTGATTGTCTTCGTGATGGAATACATGTTAAATATTTAACTGCAAAGTAATAATGCGTGTTTGATACTTACATTTTTTTGCATTCAGTCATACTGGGATGTTTGCTGAAATTAATAGGATGGCCCTACCTAGAACATTTTCCACCAGCCGCCACTAATTGCAAGTATCCAGGGGCAGGAGAGGGAGTGAGTGGGAAAACCACTGCTGCAACTTGGCCATGGTTTGTCCTCATGGATGAGGTGTTGGGACAGAGGCTATATATATATATATATATGCTATAAACCCCTGTCCTAATTGCCTCCATCCCTGAGGACACACCAGGGCCAAGTTGCAGCAGTGGGTGACCACGAGGAAGAAGAAGAAGAGGAGGAGGAGGAGGAGGAAAGCCACTTTAGATAGAACGGATGAGCTGATGGAGCTGATGAGAGAGGATATGAGGTTGCAGAGGGAGACAGAGGAGAGAAGAGCACAGGAGAGCAGGGAGAGGATGGACAGGCTGTTTGCGTTACTGGAGAGAATGGCTGACAAATAAATTAACATGTAAATTAAATTGTTTTTTTGTGAAATACATGGTTTATTGTATTTATTATATACATATTCATCTGATTAATTTAGAAAAAAATATATTAATTAAGAAAAATAACTATAAATGGCAATAGAACAAAAAAAAGCTTAGGGTTAAGAATTAAGACATTAGTCCATTTGTAATATCTCCATTTGACCATCCTGTACTTAAGGTTACAGTTACATGAGCTCTCATCCTGTACAAAGCCTTCACTGACAACACAACCAGTAGATCCTTCTCATGTGTTCTTGTTGGCCAGAAAAAGGATGCTTGGCGAACTCCGGAAATAACAACTGAATAACAATTGAGGGTGCTTCACAAATACTAGACTTTGGTGGAAGGTTTTATAGAAATATACGTCATATCTTCTTTAATGGTCTTGGATGATGATGATACAAGCACTGTTATTGATATGCTTTTATGAATTAATTAAATGAACTTTGAGCTTTCCATTCCATGTGATCTGGAATTTTGCTCTTTGACCGTGAAATCATTTACACAGTGGCCGTGGGTGAGACTCATCACATCAGCCACCAAAACCCACATTAGTGGACAGGCCAGTAAATGTATCATCAGGATAGCTTTTAGGAACAGAACTTTGTTCTTGTGCTTCACGTCTGACTGTTGGTGAATCTTTATCCTGAGGTCCACAGTATTGAACCAAAGGATGTGACATAAGTGTTCCTATGGCGAGGCCTTTTAACATTTAATAGCTAGATCGGCTGCACAGACTGGTGGCTCTGCCATTAATGTGGAAAAGGCTGCAAATCTATGAGTTTGAATTTGGAGTTGAAGAGAAAACAATGAATCCTGAGCACGAGCATTGAACAAGAATAATAATAATGATAATAATCGTATTCATTTATAAAGCACCCATCACAACTTGTGTTGCACAATGCTTAGTAGTCAGCTGTTCCTGACTTTCAAACATTACAAAGGAAAACATGAACAAGGATCAGTTACAGCTCTAGTTTAGATAAGTGTTTATGAGGCTGTGATAAGATGTCTTCTCTCCTGGAAAATACAAAACCATGTCAAATAGAGGACAACGTCACAGCCAACAAAGGCAAATACGAGTTATATAACTATGTTATCAATAAAAACATTAATCATTTATTTGTGCTCCAGTGTTTTATCAGACATGCAGCAATATTTACTAATAATTAGGCGCGTTTATGGTTGTGTTCAATGTACTTCAGCTTTTTACTACAAAAGAGAGATAAAGTAATCTAGATGTTAGCTCTACACAGCCTCGTTGTGTACATGGAATGATATGCGTGGGATGTTTAGGGACAGACAGTGTTTAACAGCCAGGGTCTGTCCTGTGAAAAATAAACCTGCACCTCTAATGCACTAATGAATATTATGCTGTATCTCATTTGGTAATCCGAACATGAAGATGAACAGAAATGTCTGAGACTGGAAACATGTTACTAAATCTAAAATCACAGTTGTTAATATTCTTCCTCATAGCCAAAGCCAGGCTAAACACGCTCTGACTCCAATAACAAATGTGTTCTTTAATGTACAAACAGAAGCATAAAAGACAATAAGCATATGGGAATTAACTGGCAGCATTGGAATATAATATTCAAAACTATGTTTTAATCAGTGTACAAGCACCTGGAATTAAGAATCGTTATATTTTATTTAGCTTAGAAAAGGGCATTCATGTCTACATAGGGAGCTGGTCATCTTCCATGGAGTCCGAAAGCAATTCCCGTTGGACGTTAGCTGAAGGTGTGGATGCGTTCTGAAACCCGGTATTAAACGGGCCCCGGTGCTAAATTACCGCAGTATTGATGAGCCCCGACTTTATTGGTGTTTTTATAAGTTCTTTGTAACGTTTTGGTGTCTTTATTATCACGCTACAGCGTACATCTGATCTGCTCTCTCTGTCCGGCTGAGCTCCTCCAACTACTCACACACAGACATGAACACACACACAAAGCTGCTGGCAGGAGGACAGGAGGACATGAGGACATGAGGACAGAAGGACAAGAGGACAGAGGACAGGCAGACAAGAGGACAGAGGACAAGAGGACAGAAGGACAAGAGGACAGGAGGACAAGAGGACAGAGGACAAGAGGACAAGAGGACAGAGGACAGGCAGACAAGAGGACAGAGGACAAGAGGACAAGAGGACAGAGGACAAGAGGACAAGAGGACAGAAGGACAAGAGGACAGGAGGACAAGAGGACAGAGGACAAGAGGACAAGAGGACAGAGGACAGGCAGACAAGAGGACAGAGGACAAGAGGAAAAGAGGACAGAAGGACAAGAGGACAGGAGGACAGAGGACAGGAGGACAAGGGGACAAGAGGACATGAGGACAGGAGGACAGAAGGACAAGAGGACAGGAGGACAGAGGACAGAGGACAAAGGACAAAGGACAAAGGACAGGAGGACAGAAGACAGAGGACAGGAGGACAGAAGACAGAGGACAGGAGGACAGAAGACAGAGGACAGAGGACAGGAGGACAGTAGTCATGAATAAGAACAGATAAGATAATATAAGAGTAGCTCCTAGTTATACTTAAATCCTAAAGATGACCTCACCACTAGATGCCACTAAATCGTACACACTGGGCCTTTAATTAAAGGAATACTTCACCCACAACCTGATCATTTGTACAATTACTCACGTTGTGTTACATTGAATTCTTGAAGAAAACTTTGTTTTTTGGCATGCCAGGGCAGGGCAGACAAAGTATCAAAAAACTGAATTTTTTTTGATGCATTGACGTAAATTTAGTTCAGGTCTAACACAGCAAACCTATATTGACACATCCGTTTACAAACTCTCACACAACTCCTGCAATGAAATCCAAGTCTTATTTATCCAGTTCTATGCTCACTACTCAACAAGCACATGTATTTGTTTCACATAAACAGTACTCGCACAGACGAGTAGCGCTTCCGCAAGCATCAGACTGTTTATGCAGGATTTTCTCAGTCATGTATTCTCCGTTCAACATGGAGGCATGCAAGAAAGACTTCTTCAAGAATCCAAGGTAACATAGGGTGAGTAATTGATAAAACATTTGTCATTTTGGGGTTAAAGTACTCCTTTAAAGCTGCACTATGAACAATGGGCCTAATGACTATTCAAAAACAGTCACTGATAGATACGACGCCACTTTGGCCGCACAGACACTCTCGCTGATGTGGCAAGCATAAATCACGCTTAACATGCCATGATGTGGTCAGCATAACATATATTTTCTGATGAAACCACACTGATGCCAGCCCAGCCTCAAATGATTCTGAATTCATCTATGACACATATGTTCCAGCTGCAGTCTCTGCTAATGCTCATAATCTACTGCATCAGCTCTTAGAGACCATCAGTGAAGAGTAGTAAAGCATACACAGCAGACAGCATGACTGACTCTATGTGAGGCCACGATGTCCTGGGACAAGTCAAAGACATTGTTGAGCTGTGTTCCCATGGTAACACCTGCTGACAAATGACTGAAACATAAAAACACAGCTGTGTTCAGGTCCCCCAGAAATATACTTATTTTCTGTTTTTGTTTTGCTGCATTGAATATTCCGGGTAAAAGCTTTCATGTCATGAGTCATATCTTTCAGAGAAATAGGTTGTTTTCAAACCGTTTCTGCCATATACTAAAGCTTATCACCATATGTCAGTTCAGGCCTGATGTTACTTATCATATCCCCTTCTGTACGTACAGAAGCAACTCATCATTATTGCCCACTCCCCTTCATGGTGTGTGAGGAGGGCTGGTATCCTGCTCTTCATGTATAGAAGATTGAATGTCTAACGCTACAGTTGCTACATGTGCAATTCATGACATTGCTGCTATTCAGAATTTCTGAAACAATGTGAAATGAGTTACATTTATTATGACAGCTTGGGGGTAACTAATATATAATTGACTGATATTGTTTGACAAGAAACTATGATAGTTCACATTGGTGGAGATACTGTGCACTAGCCCAAAATTGTTTACAGGCCATATGCTTCAAAATATTAATTGCCAAATTGTACATTTTGTACAATTTCAAAGAATATGCAATCATATTGTATTAATTTGTTTTGTATTTGTGTTTTCCTTCTGTTTATTTGTTCTAGAAAAAAAGAAGTTTAAGTTGTGAGCTTTGAAAATCAAGATGACTAAGCTGACTATTCTAGCAGGTAAACAGTCATCATTCCTCAGTGCTTTACATCATCTTGATCACATGATAAATTCAATTTAATATCTGCAATTCATTCTCAATGTGTACCTCTCTTTAGGCTTGTGCCTGGTGATGTGCCAGCTGTGTAAGTTACACTTCTAAGTAAAACTTATGACATGGTCGTACAACTATTTGAAGTTTGTATTGACAAACTTCAAAGTGTAGATGTATGTGTGTCTTAAAATAATAGAGGTTACAGATGGTGTGCTATTTTACCAACTGGTCCCAGTACAGACCTGGGACTGGGAAATACACGCCCCAAGATGTGGATCCTTTCCTGTGCACCCATCTGATTTATGCTTTCTCCATCGTCAGCAACAAAAACAAGTTGGTTACCTGTGAATGGAATGACGAGACCTTCAACGGCCTGAAGAGCAAGTAAGAACTTGTCTTTCAATGGTATTAAATAGTCTCCCCAGCGGTTGCAGCTTGAGCTTTAATCTGTGTGTGAATGACCAAAATTGAAATGTGAAATTAAAAAATCCCAGTTTAGATATATATACAAACACTGAATGTGATAAAAGGCTTTTTCAACTCAATTCTGCAATAAACAAATCATACCAAACCATGTGTATGTTTTAAAAGAACCCCAGTCTGAAGACCTTACTGGCTGTTGGTGGACGGAACTTTGGCTCAACTCAGTGAGTGTTTCTACTTCGTTTATCAAATGTGTGCTCCTTTAAAAACATCCCAAACAAGAAATAGATTGAGACAGAAATAGAAGCATGAAATATGTCGAACTCAAAAGCTCTAATGCATGTCAGTATAAGTCTTATTTAGAGTGAAACAAATTTGCTCAGGTTCTCCATCATAGTGTCCACACCAGCTAACTGTCAAACCTTCATCCAGTCCTCCATCAAATTCCTGAGAACTCATGGATTTGATGGTCTGGATCTGGACTGGGAGTACCCTGGATCTCGTGGGAGTCCCCCAGTGGACAAGATGAGGTTCAGTCTGCTCTGCAAGGTGGGTCAGGAACTCTTGAGGATCATATTTATATATTACATTGATAACACTATATTTTTTTAAGTAATTCATTGTCTTTACTTGCAGGAACTTGTTGAAGCCTACGCAGCTGAGGCCAAGGCCAATGGCAATCCTCAGCTCATGGTAACTGCTGCAGTGTCTGCTGGAAAGGGAACCATCTATGCTGGATATGAGATTGCTGAGATTGCCAAGCACTGCAGATTTTTTTGAAAATGCTATTATATTAAAAGAATCACTGTTTGTGATGATAGTAGCTTGTCTTAATCAGTATTTGATATGCATTCCAGGCATCTGGACTTCATCAATGTGATGACCTATGACTTCCATGGTGCTTGGGAGCGGTTCACTGGTCACAACAGCCCACTGTACCGCGGCTCACATGACACTGGTGACCCCACACTGTAAGGGTTCATTCACATGTTGCGTATTTGCACCCTAAAATCCATTGTTGTCAATGTAGACGTGCAGGAGGCGTGACGCCGTAATGCTGCGCAAGCGTTCCCAATTGCCTATTCTTCAGGGTGCGTCGGCTGCAACCCGAGACAAATAGTTCAACTTCTGAACACTGCAGTTGGCACCTCATGTCATGTGATGAGGAACAATCAATTACAGTGCAGGAAATACATTTATCTTTGTTTTGACTTTGTTCAGTTTAATTAGTCAGGCCTACTGCTAAATTACCTTAACTTCTTCATCATCATCCCCTCCGCCAATTTTACATATAAACGTGTGTTTACTAATTTTGGGGAGTACCAATGGGGCTACAACTACAACTGAGCTTTTTAAAGTCTGTGACTAATATAGGATCCAGCACTTTTTAGGCATGACACTTCTCGGCCTCTGCTGCTTCATCTCTCACAAGCCCCCAACTTTATGGAAGTGCAATGACAAATCCCTAGAATAATGTTTTGATTCCTGACATGCACTGTCAGTTGCTACTGTATGCATGAACAAATCCACGTCATTCATATCCTTCCATTTTCATTTAGGACCATGCCATGAAATACTGGAGAGACAACGGCACCCCAGTGGAGAAGCTGATGTTGGGATTTGCTGCTTATGGTCGTACCTTCCGTCTGACATCATCCAGCACTGGCGTTGGAGCCCCAGCTAGCTGTGCTCCATCAGCCGGCCCATTCACACATGAAGCTGGATTCTGGTCCTACTATGAGGTAGAGTATGAACTAAATGAAATTCATTGTTTCACGAGTAGAATGGATGGACCATCAAACAATCCAATGGCATTGTTTATTCTGGTCTTTCAGGTCTGCACCTTTCTGAAGGGTACCACCATTCAGTGGATTGAGGACCAGAAAGTTCCCTATGCCAGCAAGAACAATGAGTGGGTGGGATTCGACACCAGGGCGAGCTATGAGATCAAGGTAGGTAGCACATCAATACACAGGGATTACATATTTAGGGTTGGCGTGCAGGGTGGTATTCAAGAGATGGATACATTTTTCATTATCTTTTGGTTGACTCATCTTCTTGTTCAAACCTCAGGTCCAGTAGATGAAGGATATGAAGTACGGCGGTGCCTTTGTGTGGGCCTTGGATCTGGATGACTTTAAAGGAGAGTTCTGTGGACAGGGAATCCATCCTCTGCTGTCCCATCTGCGTAAACTCGTCGATGTTGGTAAGAAAAGAACAATGAAGTTATCATGTGCAGTGTAAAGGTCTTTGGCAGGTTTTTGGGAAATACAGTGGTTCCATTTATACATGCCATATTCTAACAAAATTGACCTATTGGTTTAATGTTGTCTTTTTGTGCCTTCCACTTGTCACAGAGATGCCTCCACTTCCATTAACCACAACCAAGAAACCTAGTGTTACTACCACAGCACCAACCTCCACAACAACCCCCAAACCCAGTGGTACCACCAATGCTCCATCCACCAAGACAACTGTCCCTATCCCAGGACGGGGCTTCTGCAAAGACAAGGCTGACGGCATGTACCCCAACTCAGCTGACAGCGCCAGCTTCTACATGTGTGCGGGAGGCCAAACCTTTCTGAGCGCGTGTGCAGAGGGTACCATCTTTGATGACAGCTGCAAGTGTTGTTCGTGGCCCTAAGTGTTACCTTGTGTAAGACTGTCACTGACATCTGAGTACTGACTCTACAAGTTGAAGGCCTCTGACAAAGATCTATTCTTGTGCTTTTTGACTTTAAAAAGCTGCAACATTGTAATGTTTAGAACAGGGGTCTTCAACGTTTTTCAGGCCAAGAACCCCCAAACTGATAGAGAGATGGAGCAGGGACCCCCGACCATATATATTGTATAAAATTGTGCAACATTTTATATTAAACTGGGCCTAGTGCCATGTATAAACATACTTCTTTATTGTGCATTCAATACTAAGCTATTCAAATAATACACAGGTTCATATATTCATGTTTTTATTATAAACATGTGCAAGGAGTGAGTAGGGAGGCCGTGCCACTGCCATTTATAAATACACCTTGTCAACTGATACCAATGCCAATATCAACATTGTCTGTCAGATAATCATGCACAAGATATTCAAAGTGATGTGGAAAAGTGACATAAATGTGGAAACAAAAATTAGTGATGGCTTATTAGTGCCACTGCCATGCATAAACATACCTGTTATCTTGCATACAATACTGAACTGTCAAAATAATGGACAGATTCATGTTTGGGTAAAAACTTCTTTTTTTTTTAAATTGTCTAATCAACCAAAAAGTCCGCGGACCCCCTGCAGTACCTCCGCGGACCCCCTAGGGGTCGCGGACCCCCTGCTGAAGACCTCTGGTTTAGAATGTGGTCCATCACAATAAAAGTGATGAATCAAATATTTGTTTGACAAATAGTGAACCACCTGACCCTACACATGGAGAATTATATCAATAGCATAAATGGTGAACGTTATACAAACAAACACTCAATGCCATTTTGAGAGGTTCAAATGGAGTTCAAGTTCAGACACTCCCTTCTGGTTTGGAAATGTAAACAGCATGCAGCGCCTGCACAGGTGTGTACTTTATCTTGCATTGGGTGATGAATGAGGCACAAACTGGCGCATTTCAATCCAACCAGTTTATTCTGGTGAAAGCAGAATGCTCCCACAGGCTACTTTGTGGTAACAAGTACACCGCAGACAAATCTTATGAAGCTCCAATCAAGCCAACGTCACAGATGTGCTGTGAGCTTTCAATGTTAGCAAACTGGAGTTATTAGATGATGGGTTTTGTTTTGTATCACATGATATTAATCATTTTAAAGGTACACTGAACATAGGGTTTTGAAAACACTAATTTGATTAATATTTTACTTAAACATAAATTGGAATTTAGGATTTTGTCGGGTTGGTCAAATTTTACAAAATCTAACAAAAGGATAATTTGGTACAAACCCAGAGACGCTCATAAACACACAAACAAGAATCATAAGGCACCTGTATCTGCATTTACAACACTGCAGTGCTAATTAGTGCAAACATAAGCTGTAAATGTCATCCAAGCACTTACAGGTTCAAATTAAGCACTAATTATGAATGGATACTTTTAAACAATAAATTAACATCTCAGCAGAATTCCACCATCACATAGAAGAGACGGCACGGACTAGCTTGGCTCCAAAACTGCAAATATTCATTCAACATGAAATAGTCATATTGCAGAATTGTGCCATTGAGCTTAAAGGCTGATGCATGACATATTTGTACAATAGCACAATATCAGTCACAGAGGGAAATTTTCATTACAGTTTTCAGCATCGCTTATATTTCTGCCCGAGGACCTTTGCATTGATTCTCAGGCAAGTGATAGGGGTGCGTCAGCACAAACACCTCAGTATCTATCGGGCACCGCATGGTGTTTGTGCCAAATGAGATGGAGACAGTATATCTCTGAATGCCTGCCAGAATGTTACCTCATAATTTGGCTTTACTCGTGACTGTATCATTTGGTGTAGTTTGCTTGCAACATGTACTGTTCAATTCAATTCAGTTCAATTTATTTTGTAAAGCCCAAAATCACAAATAAAAAATTTGCCTCAGAGGGCTTTACAATCTTTACACATAAGATATCCTCAACACATTCATTGCATATGACATAAGTTGGAAAAGAGAACGGTTGGAAGCTGCATGCAGTTGCTACTGTAGGTGAATGGAAAGATAGAAGGTGCTTACAATAACTAACTGCATTACCCAGAGGGTAAGACGCCTACCGTCAGCTTCATGCAGCAGCACCTGGTGTTGCTGTAGCTGCATAGCAGTAGACTGTACACACCACCATAGCAAGAGCTAGTCAGTCTGTGTAGAGAGAGATAGCTCTCTGGTTCAGAAGACTCATTTCAATCTAGTGGGAAAGAAATCCCAGTGATACTGTTGTCATATACCTGTTCATATGCTGTATCCAGGAATAATGATATGACGTGGTGATAACCATTCATCTAGTTAGCATCAGTTGCCCTTATTGTCTGTTGAGCACTCACCTTAAAGACAGAAGAAAGAATGAGCTGGGCTCACAGGAGCCATGTCCAATTTAAACAATCACACCTTTCTTAGTTCTTAATGATTGCGTTGTACTCAAGGTGGGAATTTTACTCCATCATTTTGCTTTGTTCACACAATATTTGTGTTATGACTAGCACAGCTTCTTGAAGTGAGAATGTTTAGCTTTTATGTTTATATTATGTTCTATGTTAATTAGAAAAGTAACTGCTTCATTACTAGCTGCTGCTTTTTTGTGGAGTTTAACTAAAATGTTGTTCAGTGGTTCTCACCAGAACAGTGTGTGTATCGTGGACGATTATTTAAGTATATTTACTGGCCTGCAGTCTTTTTCTTCTTTGTTGGTGCATTGCAGCAAATCTTGGTGTGATACTGCTACCTGTAGTGGAATAGTGTGACACTACTGGTAATGCTGTATGTGGTGCAAGCAGCAACTTCCGCATTTGAAAAATGAAGCCAATGTGGAAGTTCGCAAAAAACTGCAGTTCCTCAGTTTTGGTATCTATAGCTTATTATCCCTTTCATAACGACTGTACAAGCCGTGAATTTATGTACAAGTCACACGCTTAATCAAGGACAAGTGTGTCGCATTTAGTGGGATCTATTTCCAGAAATGGAACACAATGTTATTAACAATTCTGAAAAGAAGTGTTGTTGTGTTTCCGTAAGCTTGGAATGAGTCATTTATATCTACCGGCATGTTTCTACAGTAGCCTAGAAACACTGGCTGTAGATAGGGCCGTTCAAGTGTTCACGTTTTTACATCAGCCACTGTAGTTCTTTTACAGGCTGGGCACAAGGGAGAAGTTTTCATTGCTTGCAATCCGCAACCTCAGACAAAGCAGGGAGCTATAGGCACTGACAATTTTGGATGGCAATTTGTCATAACTATGTTATTAAATATACTAGACTAAATTATTAATGGGGTACAGTTCAAGTAATTTTGTCAAATTTGTAGATTAATCAGTAATAAAATGTAGTTGCCACAATAACATACAAAATAAAAACAACACAATGTCTCTTTTGTTTTATTATTTAATTTGTCAAAACATATTACATTTCAACATTGTGGTAAATATTTTCTATTTGAATTCATTATTTTACAGTCACGAGAGATGTTACTAGTTTGTCACCAGCTGCCATACTTAATATCGTTGTGGTTTGAAGATTACACCTCCTATGTGCTTCACACCACTACACTATCACACCACTACACTATCACACCACTACACTACCAGACCACTACACTATTACACCACGACACTACCACACCACTACACTATCACACCACTACACTACAACACCACTACACTACAACACCACTACACTATCACACCACTACACTACCACACCACTACACTATCACACCACTACACTACCACACCACTACACTATCACACCACTACACTACCACACCACTACACTATCACACCACTACACTACCACACCACTACACTACCACACAACTACACTATCACACCACTACACTATTACACCACTACACTACCACACCACTACACTATCACACCACTACACTACCACACCACTACACAATCACACCACTACACTACCACACCACTACACTATCACACCACTACACTACCACACCACTACACTATCACACCACTACACTATCACACCACTACACTACCACACCACTACATTACCACACCACTACACTACCACACCACTACACTATCACACCACTACACTACCACACCACTACCACACCACTACACTATCACAACACTACACTATCACACCACTACACTACCACACCACTACATTACCACACCACTACACTACCACACCACTACACTATCACACCACACCACTACCACACCACTACACTATCACACCACTACACTATCACACCACTACACTACCACACCACTACATTACCACACCACTACACTACCACACCACTACACTATCACACCACTACACTACCACACCACTACCACACCACTACACTATCACAACACTACACTACCACACCACTACACTACCACACCACTACACTACCACTACACTATCACACCACTACACTACCACACCACTACCACTACACTATCACACCACTACACTATCACACCACTACACTATCACACCACTACACCACTACACGATCACACCACTACACTACACTACCACACCACTACACTACCACACCACTACACTACCACTACACTATCACACCACTACCACACCACTACACTATCACACCACTACACTACCACACCACTACCACACCACTACACTATCACACCACTACACTACCACACCACTACACTACCACACCACTACATTATCACACCACTACACTATCACACCACTACACCACTACATGATCACACCACTACACTATCACACCACTACACCACTACACGATCACACCACTACACTACACTACCACACCACTACACTACCACACCACTACACTACCACTACACTATCACACCACTACACTACCACACCACTACCACTACCACTACACTACCACACCACTACACTACCACACCACTATCATAGCACTCTGTGTCCCAGAATGCCCCGGCCAGCTGCACACTTATCTCCAAGTGAATGTGTAAAAACAAGCTGCCAGCAGTGGAACATCTTGATGGTCAACGGTCATTGTGTCCAACAAAGGAACGAGATAAATGAATCAAAGGTCAAGAATGAAACAAGAGTCGCAACCTCTATTCATTTATTAAATATTGCATTTGTTTTTATTATTGTTGTTGTTGTGCATTCAGTCAAAACATATTAATTGTCACATAGTGAGTATTTTTTTAATTTCACTTAACTTTCTCTTGTCCAGTTTCATTTCAAATGTGACAAATGTAACACGAGTTGCAGCCGAGACTAGACTATAAATATATACACACAAATAATACACTTTACGCAGGCTGTGCATGTTATTCACT
This sequence comes from Melanostigma gelatinosum, assembly GCF_949748355.1. Lineage (NCBI taxonomy): Eukaryota > Metazoa > Chordata > Actinopteri > Perciformes > Zoarcidae > Melanostigma > Melanostigma gelatinosum. The sequence goes on from NC_136636.1 coordinate 28,252,807, forward strand.
CGTCCACTAGTGTAAATGTATGAAGACAATGTAGCCCAATGCTGAAAATCAAACGTAGGTATTTAATTTCAATAATATGAAACTGGAACCAGCTAATGTCTGGGTTTGCAGGCTGAATAAACTACTAATTGTTTTTAATGATCAAATATGAATTATCAGTTGACTGAATGTAATTAATTAATTGATTTAAAAGTGACGTTTTAACTTCTAGTAACAATGAGACGTTTATCCAAACAAATATCAGGACTATGATCAGATGACATGACATTTTGGCTTCTATTTACAGACCTCAATGACAACCAGTTCATGTGTTGAATGCATGATGTGAACAGAGTGCTGCACTCAGTAAATTATTATCTATATATCCTACGGTTCAGACTTCGCAGGATCTTATCAAAACATGTTCTAATAATCACAACATTTATTACCCCAATGTATCAAAGGCTGCTACACCTCCTCCTTTCTCTGTGCACAATCGACTGTATAAAAGGCCAAACTCTGCTGCTGTTATTTGGGTCTCTCATCACCAAGGTGAGTTTACCAGGTAAAACAATGCCTCTAAGTTCTTATTTTGAACGGTGATTATCTTGAGAATGCTTGTTTCTGCTGTTGTTTCTATCATTGACCCTGGTTCACTTTGTGTCTACTAGTATTCCAGTGTCGTGAGAAGTGAATTCAAGATGACCAGGCTCACACTTCTAGCAGGTATTTATCTACATTTGGTGCTGTATTACTCTTCACTAACAGAATGGACAAACCAAAGATTCATTCATGTTTTAATATTTTTACGTTTTCATGTGGCCGCTGTTGCATTCCTATATGCTTGGCACACGAGAGAAGGTTCTCTTTGGTTGTGTCACAGTTACATGCCACCAGATCCTACACACTCGACCTGTAATATATTTAGGTTGGTGCTTTTCTTTGTCTAACCATTTCTTTTCTATATTCTTTAGGCTTATGTCTGGTGATATGCCAGCTGGGTAAGTCGTAATACTTTTTGATCAACTGGCAACATTTGATCTGGATTTTCACTTGAAATGACTGGACTCAATGCTTCTTTAATGTTTATTTACTCCAACACAGGATCTGCCACCCAGATGGTATGCTACTTCACCAACTGGTCCCAGTACAGACCTGGTGAGGGGAAGTACATGCCACAAGATGTGGACCCCTTCCTGTGCACCACCCTGATCTACGCCTTCTCCATCATCAACAGTAACAACCAGCTGATTACCTACGAGTGGAATGATGACGTCCTCTACAAGTCTTTCAATGGCCTCAAGAACAAGTAAGTGGCAATAGTTGAGATAGGTCAAAGGTCAGGCTAAGCTAGCAGAGGTTCAGTGCCTTGCACAAGAGGCCCTCAGCAGGGTAATGCGTGCTAAAATTGGGACTTTGCTTAAACAATGACTCAAGGTCAGAGATGTTCCCTACTGTAAAATGTAAACAAACTACTGAAGTCTGAAATGACCTACCGTCTGTGCTGTTTCCAGAAATCCTCATCTGAAGACTCTGCTGGCTGTTGGTGGATGGAACTTTGGTTCACGTCAGTGAGTAACATTTCAAATCACCCAATGTATCACATGCTTACACATGTAGTAACCACTACATTCTTGAAACATCCTGAAAGTCCAATGAAGTCTTAACTGTCACAAAATGAAGGTAAGATATAGCCTTAGTATAGTTGTATAGTTTTTGTTTTCTTTGTTGTCTTCAACATACAGCAGTTAGCCACTTGCAGTACTAGTTTCTACTTCCATAACCGTATGTTTAGAACAAATCAACAATAAACAGCTAACCAGATAGTGTGGTCTTCTAGCTTTGATGCTCATTTGTAAAACCTCAAATATTTTAACAACAAACCACATTTCCAATTAACACAATCTCAAATATTAATCATGCTTGCCTTTAAAACTGTGGTCAGGTGTTTTTCCCAAAAGCTAAGGGCTGCTAAAGGCCAAAGGCTTCTGTCGCAAAAAGGGATTTGGATCGTACCGAGTATGAAAACAGAGCATAATCTTCCCTGCAGGTTCTCCATCATGGTGTCCTCTCCAGCCAATCGTCAAACGTTCATCCAGTCCTCCATTAAATTCCTGAGGACTCATGGATTTGATGGTCTGGATCTGGACTGGGAGTACCCTGGTGCGCGTGGAAGTCCTCCAGAGGACAAACAGCGGTTCACTCTGCTCTGCAGGGTGGGTACTCCTGCTTGAGTTTCTAGCTGCAATTCACAGCTACTTTTCTGTGGTTTTCACCAAGTCACAAGACTGTACAATAAATCACCTCTGGCCAGATCATCCTTCAAATGACTACAACACCGCTACACGGTTGTTGCTGCTGTTGGCGATCTTTTGCACTGCTGTTTAGTTTTCCTACTTTGTGTATTTAATACCATTCTATTTTATTGTATATACTGTGCATTTTTCTGCATTTTTTATTACTTTATGTTCTTTAAATGAATAGGTTATACTCTCTTATTTTATTGTATGATATATATTGTGCATTTTCCATACTTAATATTTTTATTTTACTGTGTAACTTCGTTTGCTGCTGCTACAGACATATTTCCCCCTCGGGATGAATAAAGTATCTATCTATCTATCAACTATCTAAGTTGACTTCTTTCTTACTTCCTCTTGGTCTTTATTTGCAGGAGCTTGTTGTTGCCTATGCAGCTGAGGCCAAGTCCACCGGCAATCCTCAGCTCATGGTAACTGCTGCAGTGTCTGCTGGAAAGGGAACCATCGATGCTGGATATGAGATTGCTGAGATTGCAAAGTGAGTGTGCCTCTTAAGAGAGAAAAACTGGGAGTTCTACAACACTTTCTTTTAATAAATATTTTCCCCTATCTTCAGGGAACTGGAATTCATCAATGTGATGACCTACGACTTTCATGGAACTTGGGAGCGGTTCACTGGACACAACAGTCCACTGTTCCGTGGATCTTTGGACTTTGGTGATCTCGTCTACTTTAACACCGTAAGTTGACATTGGTAACTGGAGATGAATGAACTTAGAGGTACCTACCCCTTGGTTTTACTTCAGCTCTTCCATCAACTTTTGTAGGACTATGCCATGAAGTACTGGAGAGACAAAGGCACCCCATTGGAGAAGCTCAGAATGGGATTTGCTGCTTATGGTCGTACCTTCCGTCTGACATCATCCAGCACTGGAGTTGGAGCCCCAGCTAGCGGTCCTGCATCAGCCGGACCATTCACACGTGAAGCTGGATTCTGGTCCTACTATGAGGTAGAATTTAGATAAGGCTTTATATGGTCAACAGTATATCAGTTACAGTGCCATTTAATGGCCTGCTTGAAAGACAAAGTACAAATGAAATGTAAAGCTACACAAACCTCATGATGTCTATGGTCTAGATCTGTGGATTCATGAAAGGCACCACTCTTCAGTGGATTGAGGACCAGATGGTTCCCTATGCCACCAAGAACAGTGAGTGGGTGGGATTTGACACCAAGGAGAGCTATGAGAACAAGGTAGGTGGCATATCAGCTGTAGAATTTAACATATTCATAGCAAATCCAAAGTATTTACACCAGTTTATTTTTGCCCCAATAGGTGCGTTACCTGCAGGATCAGAAGTTTGGTGGTGCCTTTGTGTGGGCCCTTGATTTGGATGATTTTGCAGGACGATTCTGCGGCGAGGGTAGACATCCTCTGCTGGCTCATCTCCGCAAACTTCTTAATGTTGGTAAGTCCAAAGCATTTCCAGGCAGAAGTTATTACACTACGGTCAAGACGGATAGTAATGTCTGCCATCTTTAGTGGACTAGTGATTAATAATTATTATCCCTACTATTATTCCTCTAGGATCAATTGTCTTTGGCTACCATATTAAACATCCCCAATGAATTTATTATTATATTCTTCAAGTTAAATTCTTATTTAAATCAGCATCAGGTATTTTTGTTACCAAGTTGGACACCAGGTGTCTCTGTAATAAGTGCCTATAAAGCATAGATGACAAGATGACATTCTACAGTCATTTAAATCATAGTCCAGTCAGAGACAAATGTTGATTTTCTTTGCTTCAACCCCCTCCCTCTCTTTTTACCATTCAGAACTGCCCCCACTGCCCCCTACCACCACCCCCAAACCTGGTGCTAGCACCACCACCCCCAAACCTGGTGCTAGCACCACCTCCCGTCCAACCACCACCGCCACTACCACCACCCACGCCCCAGGATCTGGCTTCTGCAACGGCAAACCTGATGGCCTGTACCCCCACCCAGATGACCGGAACAAGTTCTACATGTGTGCTGGTGGCATCACCCACGTGAACCAATGCGGACCTGGATCTGTCTATGATGACAGCTGCAAGTGCTGCGTCTGGCCCTGAGCCCTGAGTTGAGACAATGTGTATTACAGCTGATGCAAAAGTCAACTATTAAAGCCACTGTTGAAGTTCTCTTGTATCCTCTGTGTATAATTTACCTAAATTACTCTATCATTAGTGTTGTATAGATATAATGCTGTTTTTTGTCAAATATGTAACATGCAAACAAAACGTACTTTCGTACACATTGTTTAGTACTGGCTCGTCATTTCAATCCATGTGTCATTAAAATCTACTCCATACGTTTTTTCTCAAACCGATATGTTATTATGTCATGACAAGCCTTTTACCACTGAGAAAACGTTTTTGGATGTAATCCAGCTAGCTGCACAAAAAGCCTTTAGTTTTCTTCTTAGGTATGAAACTCAAGGCTTTAGTTCTCCTGAGCTGAGGGGCTTACTTTTAAGGGTGTTACATAGAATGACGAAAAATGGTTTCCTTGGTTAAACAAAAAAAGAAATTTGAAGGCATTTACTGCATTGAGAAGGATTTTACAGCTCTAAAACTCAACAGTTTCCATGAAAACCATTTGTTGGCTTACACTGTGATATCATCTCACCTGTTATTGTCTCACAGTTGGCCTTTAGATAGTAAAAAATGGCAGAAGAGCAATCATTAATTGCAAGAAGAGCACACCTGCGAAAAGTTGAGTTGTCCAACTCTAGATGAAATGACAAATCGTCACCAAATTATTTAACCTGCCGGTTAAATCTATAGTGTAAAATCAATTGCCCATCTATGTAGCGGACATACAAATAGAATAGGAGTAGAACGGATATTGAACTGTTTACTATGGTCATTTGATTAGGGCAAAAGAAAATGGCAATTGTTGTTAGTTGTTATGGTGATGTCTGCGGGGCATACAGTGTGGTCGCAGCTTGCCGGGAAGAGAGTCGACGGATTCTCCTAAGAGTCAGATGACTGGCTAGTTGCATTACAAAATGGCCGAATTAACAAGCTAGCTAAGTAGCAATCTGTACGCTAATTAGCTAGCTTTCTAATTCTACCATGCTTTAACATTTCAAAAAAAATTTGCCAAACAAAGTTGTTACTTATCTGGCAATAGCAACATGCTTTTCTGCTACTAATTGGTGCAATTTAAAGAAACCGTGAGACTTAAGGGTGTTTGTGCAAGCAATTGTATTTTAAAGAATCCTTAACTCAGATTTTTGCGCAACAGGACCCTGTTTCTTTGATGCTCAGTTACCTTTTGAGCACTAAGTGGTTGTTTTCGTATATATTTAGTCAGACTGTGATTGTTGAGAATCTAAACATTATTAGCCTGATACTGATACTGCACTCAAAAGGTGATTAATGACAGGAAGTATCTCAACTCTGGATTTCTGCTTCCCCCTGAAATGCTACCCTTCAAAAAGATCATTCAAACAGCCAAACTGATGCATCCCCAGACGCAACCCTGTGGGGAAGAATTCACCTCAAACAAAGAGGACATCACTTGATATATAACATCACATGAGTATAACATGGCATCAGAAAATGGGGTTTACGCCCGTCATTTGAACTTTTTTGCACTTCTATTGTGTTCAGTCCAGAATACAGAAGTTGGGAAGGTAGTGGAGGGAGAAACTTTGCACACTAAGTCACAGTGTGAAAGGAATCCTACAGTTCAGTGAACTTGGCGGAGTTTACAGTTAAGACGCCATTGATAAGTGTGGGATTATATAATGACAATTAATTGTTATAACAGGGGACACTGGCCAAATATTATTTGTGCCAGAACTTCAATATGCATTGCATGCAGAGGACTTTGTTTAAACTGGTTCCTGCGAGTTTGAGAGAGACAAACCAAAGGAAGGTTCCAAACGTGACTTTGCGTACATATGTACGTGTGTACACGCAGCAACAGTTCTGCTTTTTTTTTTTATAATTGCAGAGAACTTTAATTTTTAAATCTTCAACAAGGTCCTTATTTCTTTCTACAATACAAAATGTGGAGGAACATGAGGGGGATTTTCCAGAGCTCATCTCCACAAAACATGAATTTTAAGATGTATCTCGGGTGTCACTCAAACGCTTCCAGACAGAGAAGTTGAATAGAGCATAAGTTGTATTAAAAATTCAAACAAGAGTTCAATATTTAAGACAAAGGACACTGAAATCGACAAAGTAAAATAATGTAACTGCAACTCTTCCTGTGCATCCTTCTCTCTGCTTACACAGCAACCAAAGTTCGACACTTCATCATGTCCTTTGTCCTGCCTGCCAGTGTCGGTCACGCCCTGTTACCAACAACATATCATCGTTACCCTGGTGGATATTAGAAGATGCACGGATGATTGGGCGTGGGGTTTCAAATGGGAGTTTCATGTTAAAAATGCTTTAGGAAGTGGGTCACTCTAAACTGCAGAAATAGTATCGGTGTCCTGGTCCAACCTTCACATTAAAGGGATACTTCACCCACAAAATAACCATTTGTTATTTTTGAAGAAAACAACTATATCAAAACATCTGTTTATAAACTCTTGCACAACTGGTGCAGTATAATCAAGTCCCATGTATCCAGTGGTATGCTCACTACCTCCCAAACACATGCATCTTCACTTAAACATGACGGCTTGTGTTGACAAGTGTTTTAAATAGTAAGGTTTTAGTCAAGATGCATGTGTTTGGGAAGTAGTGAGCATACGACTGGATGAATGAGACTTGGATTAGGCTACACTGCATGAGTTGTGTACAAGAATCAGACTTGGATTCATACAGTGCCTTTCTCATCTTGAGACCACTCCAAGTGCAGGCTTTTAGTGCATGTTAGTGCACGTGAGCGTGCCCCACCAGAAGAGAGCACCCACCCTCATGGTTCCCCCTCAGATTAACGCTGTTAGCTCTGTCATCACTGATGCTGTAGTTTGCACTGTTCACACTGTTAGCACCATTAGCTGCCAGCTGCTGGCTCGGTCGTCGCCATGTTGAGAGCTGTGTGGAGGCAACCGAAACGCTCCCAATCTTTAGCACCTGTAAGGGACTAAGAGACAGCTGTTAAATTTCATACTCAAAGCAAACTAAACTAAATAAACACACTGATAATTTCCTTTTTGTCATGCCACCTTTACCTGCAATATGCTAACGTGTTAGGAGTAATGCATCAGATATTATACCCATCATGATGTAAGGTAGGTCTACTTTGTGTTTGGTAGAGGTATTGAGCGCTTGAATACCATATCATGTGACTCATAGTAATAGGAGATGTGAGTGACGTTACGCCGTGCACATTTTCTACTTCTCTGTCTCTGTCCCACAGTGTGAGGAGCCACAGGACGGGAGACTCCTGCTGGGAAGAGAACACAAACAGCTGAGATGAACGCAGGAGTAGCGAGTATAATTGGTGAACAATTCTAAATGTTTTGCTGTATTTCTATAATTGTGCTGTAATATTCTTTTAGCAAAATTGCAGGTCACTCAACTGTAATAACATGCGAGTTGTGCCTCTTGCAGTGGGTCTGCAGCTCTTCATTCATTCAGGTAAGAAAAACATTTTAAGAACAGGAGTGGGTTCTTTTTTATTTTACTTTAGCACTGTTTCTAAACGAAATGGTTTTTTTCCTTGGTCCAGCAACCACAGACAAACTGGTCTGTTATTTCACTAACTGGTCGCGATACAGAACTAGCGTGGGGAAATTCCTGCTGGAGAACATGGACCCCTTCCTTTGCACCCACCTGATGTATGCCTTCGCCATCATCAACCATGCTAATGAGATCACTGAGTATGAGTGGAATGAAAAAAGCCTCTATAAATCCTTCACCGAGCTCAAGAACAGGTAATGATTAGTCATAAAAATATGTTTTCCTGTGATGTACATTGGGATTTTAGATTGCATTTTCTTTTTGTGTACTTGAACAGAAACCCCAGGCTGAAGACTTTACTGTCAGTCAGAGAGGAGGCCGATGGATCTCATTGAGTTGATTCCCTGTTGTGATGCTCCTTCATCTGCTGACAGAAAGCAAGAATGGCTGCAGAGGAACAGCTTTAATTGGCTGTGTTCTCAAGTTGATTGTTTGGCTGTGACAAATTACTATTTGCCCATTCAGTATTTTAACTATTGCCTCCTTAAGAAATTATTTTGCAAATATTTGCAATTATTGTTGGAATGCTGTTAATTGCTGTTAATTCCAGGCATTTAATAACCTCTGGTTATGTGTGTCAGACATTATGATTATGTCTCCTCTCCCCCACCCAGCACCACCCTTTCAAAATAAAAGCCCCATGGATTAACTGTTTTTAAACAAGCTCAAAATTAGGCTTTTTTGTTAAAAAAATTAATGCTCTTACTAATACTGCGACAACTACTACTGCTGCTGCTAATTGTTGGAATGCTGTTAATGCTGTTGTCATAGAAAAATTACTGTGGAATCCCACAGATTTCCACATTTGACACAGAAGCCGTTAATTGAGAGGAAAACCGACTTTCTGCTCCACAGAGACCAATGTTAAATTTTGCTTCAAAAACATCTTCCACAGAACACGGTACCCCATTTCTATATCTTTCCCCCCTCCTCCACACACACACACGCCATTTTAAAATAAAAGCCCCACAGAATGAATCCTAACTGAAATGCTTGTGATGAGCCTGTCATTTAATAACCGGTTTGTGTTTATCTAACATTATGATTCTGTCTCCTCTCCCCTTCTCCCCCACACCCCATTTCAAAATAAAAGCCCCAGAGAGTGAATTCTAACTGAACTGCTTGTGATGAAGCCTGTCATTTAATAACCTCTGTTTATGTGTCAAACATGATGATTATGTCTCCTCTCCCCCTGCCTCCCCCACCCAGTCCCACCCTTTCAAAATAAAAGCCTCATGGATTAACTGTGTTTAAACATTAAGCTCAAAATTAGGCTTTTTTGTTGAAATAATGAATGCTCTTACTAATACTGCGACTACTACTGCTAATATTTCTAGTATTACTACTACTACTACTACTACTTCAACTTTTGCTGTTGCTACTTTTACTACTACTGCTACTGCTATTACTGCTACCATAAATATTATTACTACCACTACTGCTATTACTACCACTACCACTACTATTATTACTTATACCACAACTGCTAATACTGCTATTCCTGCTACTACCAGTACTAATAACCAGTACTAATACTATTACAGCTATTAGTACGACTGCTACTCGTACTACTACTACTGCTACTTCAAAAACTGACTTTACTATTACCACTACTACTACTACTTATTATACTACTACTACTGTTATATAAAATACTACGACCACTACTACAGCTATTACTACGACTACTGATACTACTACTTCTACTACTTCTTCTAATTACTAATACTTCGACTCCAACTTCTACTACTACTGCTACTACAAATATCACTACTGCTACAACTAGTACTTATTCAAATGCTACTACAACTTCTACTGCTACTACAACAAATATCACTCCCGCTGGAATTATTTTAAGCTCCAGAAACCGTTCGAATATCAAAATGTTCAGCTCTTGGTGTGAGGAGAGGTGTGATATAACTTCATATTTGTAGTCTTTCAACTTTTTGAATTATTAAGCTTTTTGCAAATTTTTAAAATTTGGATATCGATTTTCAGCAATGTTTTTGCGATTCATTTCAGCTTTCAGCATTCCAACGCATTTTCAGCAGGAAATGCATTTTCTAGTTTCTTAACTTAGTTATTTTTGGTGGTAATCACTTGTCTGACATCATATTACTCTCCCCGGACCAACTTTACCAGCTCCATCAGCAAGAGATCCAACGCAGAGCAACTTCTAGCTGATGTAAACGAGGACGATAAAGAAAGCCAATTTCATTTTGGGGTGGATTTTTCCTTTAACGTGGTGACGCCGATGGCCTATGCTCTCACGCACAGAAACACCGAAATGCTTCTTGGGAAATGAAGTTATATGTGAACGTACCACCTTTTCACAGAAAGGTCTAACGACACAACGTGTACTTCATTTCCCACAATTACTGGAGCCGCACTTCCTGGTTTGATAACACGTAGCGTCACTTCGCAAAGAGAGCTTCAGAGTAGCAAACTAGCGAGAAACGACGACTTTTACGGATTTATTTAATACACTTACGAGTGTTGGTCACTCGGGTTTATTAACTTCGATGATAATGAAGCCAGAGCGCCGAGTATCGCTGTGTTTGGCCTCATATGTAGGCTAAGCTTTGTTATCAAGCTAATATTGGCATGACTAGTTAGCAAATAATTGTGTTGTCTACATATTTTTTTCAAGATGTATACGTTATTGTCTGGATTATATAAGTACATGTTCCAAAAAGACGAATACTGTGTTTTGATCCTGGGACTGGACAACGCTGGGAAAACGGTAAATTACATGATCATGAGTTGAATTTATAACAACTGGGTTAACGTTAACTTGTTCGTCCACACTACATCATTGTCTATTGTGTTATTATCTGTGTGGTGCTGCTTTCATCCCTATGTGGCTTTGTCAGCTCTCGTTTTCTTTGAGTGAGACGACTGCGGCCAAGTGAGCCCTCGTTTGCAAAAACCCGATTCCGATCAAGCCGGTTGCGTGTCTATTGGTAGCTTTACGGTACCGGCGCTTGCCTTGAAGAGGCCAAAGAGACTGCTGCAGAGATGACGTATTTTTGTAGGCTAACCCGGAAGTTATCATCGAACAAAAAGCCAATCGGATGTCTCTTTTGGATTATTGCAGAAAATAAACAATACTTTTATCCAATGAAAAGCACTTTTATGATTTTTGAATTATGAATGCATTTGACGCAAAAAATATGAATTGAAGTAAAAAGTTAATGTAAGAAAAAAACTAACGACGATCGCTTGACATCACCACTAAGCTAAAAACGGAATAGTGTGATGACATTTAGTCTCATTTTGCCACTTGTCAGCAACCACTTTTTTCAAGACACGGAAAAGACTCAACATTTAAGAGTTTGGTATTGACTGATGGATTTCATGTCGTGGAACATACCATTAAAATCTCTTTAAGGTTGTACTATCCACAAATCGTATTCCAGGCATCTAACCATTAAGTCATCCAAAGTGCAAATATACTAATTCCTCGTTTATACTGAAGCAGGTCAACTTCTGCAGAGACGGTTGCACCTCCTGAAATATGTGACTGAGCTCCAGGCACCGTGGACCGTCAGAAGTTTGATTGGACGCGAGATGGGTTTTCATTTCAATTTAATTTATTTAGTATAGCCCAAAATCACAAATTTACTTTAGAGGCCTTTACAATCTGTAAACATCCGACATCCTCTGTCCCGGGACCCTCACAATAGGAAAAACTCCCCCAAAAAACTCTGTAACGGGGAGAAAAGAGGAAGAAACCTCAGGGAGAGCAACAGAGGAGGGATCCTCTATCAGGATGGAGTGTGATAGATGGCGTGTTTTACGGAGAAGTACCTCACATCCCGTTACAGCAACAACCACCTTATAAATCCTTGGCACCGGAACTCCACCTCATCATCCAACTCTTCCATATTTTATTTCCAGCCATAGAAATGTGTTTGGACAACCTTTTATGGAATTATTGAATCACGTCTATCATTTTATTATCGTCTATCATTTATCAAATGGATTACGTGCTACACTCAACACACTATCTATGCCTGGCGTGCATGAGAGCTGCCCGCACCATCCCGCACATGATGCATAGGCGCATTGCAGCAGGAGTATAGCGCAGGCTTAACTCATCTCCAGGTATTAGGACTCATTCCTGCAGCACTCTATAGACATGTAGACTCCCAGTGAAACAAAACAAAAGCCAAGCTGTTTCAGTTGCTGTGTTGCACCAACTTCATCAAGCAGACGGCGAGCTACGAGAAGCCTTTGGTGCCATGGGACCTCAGTTGCTCCTGCAGCTGAGGTGTTTTGCTTCAATCCACCAAGTGCTCCTCATTTTGGAGGGATATGGAATCGAGAAGTACCGTAAATGACCTCCTCAAGGGTCATAGTGGTCTCTGGAGAACTGGATTCCTTTGACAATTTCAGCAGAATCAAGAAGGACATTTAGAGGTCAAATATGAAGAGATATGCTGTTGTGACTTTGTGATTACTTTCCCTTTAGTTTTCTTAAATTGTACAGTGAAATAACTTAAAGTGGATTCATTTAGCTTCCTTAAAAAAGGGCACTCTTTATCACAATAGCTTCACATTTTATATAAGATATTGAAAAGTAATACATATCTAACTACGAACCCATTGTAAATGTCAGTACATGCCTTCCATGTTAACATTAGCATATTTCATCTCACGAGGTGTGAACTGAGAGACTTCATTGCTGTTCCAGCGAGTCACTATACGTCCTTTTTGGCCATTCCCAGCACCGGTACCGTAATTGACGTGAATAGACAAATCTGTCTCAATTAATTTTGAGTTATGAAATGAATGCACGTGATATGAATAAATCAATGAATATGTAAAACAAAAAGAAAAAATCATACAATGAGCTAATTTATAAGTTTTTGTTGCAATCATAATGTTTTATTTTTGTCATGCATCACATTTAATTATGGAAATGTAATTCACCTTTTAATTGGGACGACTAGCATATACTGTGGGAGAGTTTGTGGGGCTGAAAACAGCTGGAGTCCTGATCACCTGTTGGATCATTATCATGTGAGTCATTGAATAGAAACAGTCTGTTCATTTCACTGCTGTCTCTCTTTGCAGACCTTTCTGGAACAAACCAAAATCAAGTTCAGTAAGAACTATAAGGGAATGAACCTCTCAAAGATCACAACCACAGTTGGCCTGAACAGTAAGTGGAGGTTCCAGTGCTGCATGTCTTCACTTGTGCTTGTCATGTAGAGTAATGGGTCATGTAGAGTAATGGGTCATAGAGTAATGGGTCATGTAGAGTAATGGCTCATGTAGAGTAATGGCTCATGTAGAGTAATGGGTCATGTAGAGTAATGGGTCATGTAGAGTAATGGGTCATAGAGTAATGGGTCATGTAGAGTAATGGGTCATAGAGTAATGGGTCATGTAGAGTAATGGGTCATGTAGAGTAATGGGTCATGTAGAGTAATGGGTCATGTAGAGTAATGGCTCATGTAGAGTAATGGGTCATGTAGAGTAATGGGTCGTAGAGTAATGGGTCGTAGAGTAATGGGTCGTAGAGTAATGGGTCATGTAGAGTAATGGGTCATGTAGAGTAATGGGTCATGTAGAGTAATGGGTCATAGAGTAATGAGTCATAGAGTAATGGGTCATAGAGTAATGGGTCATAGAGTAATGGGTCATAGAGTAATAGGTCATAGAGTAATAGGTCATAGAGTAATAGGTCATGTAGAGTAATGGGTCATGTAGAGTAATGGGTCATGTAGAGTAATGGGTCATGTAGAGTAATGGGTCATGTAGAGTAATGGGTCATGTAGAGTAATGGGTCATGTAGAGTAATGGGTCATAGAGTAATAGGTCATAGAGTACTAGGTCATAGAGTAATAGGTCATGTAGAGTAATGGGTCATGTAGAGTAATGGGTCATGTAGAGTAATGGGTCATAGAGTAATAGGTCATAGAGTAATAGGTCATAGAGTAATAGGTCATGTAGAGTAATGGGTCATGTAGAGTAATAGGTCATGTAGAGTAATGGGTCATGTAGAGTAATGGGTCATGTAGAGTAATGGGTCATGTAGAGTAATGGGTCATAGAGTAATAGGTCATAGAGTAATGGGTCATAGAGTAATAGGTCATAGAGTAATGGGTCATAGAGTAATAGGTCATAGAGTAATGGGTCATGTAGAGTAATGGGTCATGTAGAGTAATGGGTCATGTAGAGTAATGGGTCATGTAGAGTAATGGGTCATGTAGAGTAATGGGTCATAGAGTAATAGGTCATAGAGTAATAGGTCATAGAGTAATAGGTCATGTAGAGTAATGGGTCATGTAGAGTAATAGGTCATGTAGAGTAATGGGTCATGTAGAGTAATGGGTCATGTAGAGTAATGGGTCATGTAGAGTAATGGGTCATGTAGAGTAATGGGTCATAGAGTAATAGGTCATAGAGTAATAGGTCATAGAGTAATGGGTCATAGAGTAATAGGTCATAGAGTAATGGGTCATGTAGAGTAATGGGTCATGTAGAGTAATGGGTCATAGAGTAATAGGTCATAGAGTAATAGGTCATAGAGTAATAGGTCATAGATTAATGGGTCATGTAGAGTAATGGGTCATGTAGAGTAATAGGTCATAGAGTAATAGGTCATAGAGTAATAGGTCATAGAGTAATAGGTCATGTAGAGTAATGGGTCATGTAGAGTAATAGGTCATGTAGAGTAATAGGTCATGTAGAGTAATGGGTCATGTAGAGTAATAGGTCATGTAGAGTAATGGGTCATGTAGAGTAATAGGTCATGTAGAGTAATGGGTCATGTAGAGTAATAGGTCATGTAGAGTAATGGGCTTGTTAGTCCAGACACTGACCACCCTGGATGGATCACTTTGTCAGCTGAGTGCACAATAGCTGCGTTCCCCTCCACCTTTTTTGATGCACAATTTCAATTCTGAGTGGTAAAGCTGAAAATAGAAAAATTAAAATCTTGAAATGTATTTATTGCATGAATAAAATCAAAATGTGACTAAGTGGAATGGAAACTTGTCAGTGCTCCACACGGATCCGATGTAACCTTTCTCACAAATGTTATATTTCCATCAAGTGTTCCATCATGAGGTCTTTAATGACCTCATCTTAGGGCTGATCTATCCCGATAGCGTTCATTTCATATGTCGAGAATATATATCAAAGGGCAAACCTTATTTCTGAATATTCCTGTGTGAATTAAATACTTGGCTGATGAAAAATATAAAAGTATTTTATGATTGAATTGTGAGCTTAAGTGCAAAATGATCTGAGAGGTTAGTGCTTGTTATGTGCTTGTTATCAATTTCGACAACGTGATTGTGTGTCACATCTTGATATATGATTCCATCACGATATGATTCCAATGAAAGATGAGAAATGAACATTGAATCACATGGCGTTAGTGGATAGAAATGGGCATTCATTGGCATATTTCTTTGCCGATTTTCTTGAAATTCGGTTAGAATTTGCAATGAAATTGAAGGGAACCTGGCTTATGACTACTTGTTGCCAAGGTCCATTGAATAGTGATTCTTAAAGGAGGTTATTTTCAGTGGCTAACTGCAGTGATCCTTTATCATTTGCTACGATAGTCGATACTTTCTGAACAAAGTCAATCCAGATCTTTTTCATTCTTCTTCACTCTGTGGTCATCTGATGCTGATTGTCTTATAATGTACAGTATGTGTCTGATTCTACAATATAACAGTTCTGAATAATGTCTCACTTTCCCTCACAGTTGGCACAATCGATGTGGGCAACGCTCGTCTGATGTTCTGGGATCTGGGAGGTCAGGATGAGCTCCAGTCTCTGTGGGACAAAGTGAGTTGAGGATGAAACACATCAGCCTCATACTGACACAGAGTGGAGGAATGACAGAATCACTTCATAACGTAATGTGTATGTAGCTTCAAAAACCGGGTTCTACCTTTGTTACGATGTAACTGCCCAAACCGAAGGCATCATGTCCAGTGATCAGTTCAAAAAAACAATAATTAGAAATATGTAACTACATTGAATTCGTATATTACGGCTAATATAAGGCCACAGTTAAGAAAACGTGTGTATATACATGTATTTATTTATTGATATTCATATTTCTTTCTTTCTCAATGAATCTCTCTAGTAGAGCAAAGAGCACGGATACTTGCAATCCTAAGGCAGAGGGCCTAACAGAAACAACAGCAGCAAAAGAAATGTCAGCGAACGTGTTTATTAACTTGCAGTAACACATGTGCACATACTTTATATTTGTTCTATTAGTCGTCACCCTCCCCTGCAGGATTGTTTTCTCCAAAATTGTCCAAATCACATTGAGAAAATGATGAAGAGAGAAACTGTTGTCAATAATGTTAACACAAGGATGCAAACTTAGAAGATTGACACATTTCTGTGACAGCAACATGAACACATGAGAAGGATCTACTGGTTGTGTTATCAGTGAAGGCTTTGTACAGGATGAGAGCTCATGTAACTGTAACCTTAGTACAGGATGGTCAAATGGAGATGTTACAAATGGACTCATGTCTTAATTCCAAGCTATGGCTGCTGAATGTTTGTCCATCGTTCTCTCCTCAGCTGGATGAACTGAGCCGTTTGCTCCTGGCTCCCGAAAACAAAATGTAGAGTTAGTTTTGCTTCACACCACAAAACAAAAGTAGCAAAATAACCAAGTTCAGTTTATCCGTGTAGTTAATCTCAACGTTTGAAACGTTACCGGACTTTGAGAGTGATATTTCAGGTTGACACTAGCCTGTCTACCTGAGCTCCTGTTGGTCCGTTTATGGACATAATACAAAGTATAAACCATCTGTGAAATCGTCACAATCTCAGTAAGATATTAGTCAACCTTTTGAAAGTGAAGGCATTCAAAGTTACTTTCCAAGGCCAGCTACGGTCGGATGCAGATAGACGAGCTGCCGGTAATGTTAGCTAGCTTGTCAGCTCACGTAACTTAACTGACCATTTAAACAAACATGTGATGTTATAAGCTCCCGGTAATAGAGCAGCACCTGCCGGTAACGTTAGCTAGCTCGTCCGCTATGAACGTCACGTAACTTCACCGCTCATTTTAACAAAACGTGATGTTATTAGGTTCCTTGTTTTTTGTTTTAACATTCATATCGGTGATATTCAAGTGAGTTGAAACCCAATACTTACATTTAAAAGTGAATACTGTGCTTCTCCAGCTGTTGCTTCGTGTTGAATACAATAAAAGAATCTTCATCGACACTCAATGCATCTTGGGATATGGTGGGCTGCGAAGGATACATCAGTTGTGTCCTCTGAATCTGGGGGCTGAAGGCTGCATGAAGGAGTCTTCGAAGTGGTCGAGCCTAGTCTCATCCGCTGTGACGCAACGCAGCCTCTGGAGGATGCAGCCGCTATGATCACCTGGAGTGGTTGATTTTCGTTGTTGATGATGATGATCAGCTTCTTTGACTTCATGACTGATGTTCAAACTTTAGACCTTACGGCTGGCTCCGTAACTTCTCTATCTGACTCGTGATGAGACACCACAGGATCGCACCATTAGGAACTCGGGAACGAACACCCACAGAACACAAGAGAGATTGGATTTTATTTCCATCACAAAGTATACAAGTAAACCGAGTCAACTACCCTCACAATAGAAATGTTCATCACTTTATACCCTCATTCTGCCCTAAGTCTTGGTTTCCTGCTCCGCTCTAAACTTTTACCCAAACAGAGGATACTGGATTTTGATATTTCAGTAGTCAGTCTTCTTCCCCACTCGTCTTCCTCTGATGTCACATCTGGCCACAGGTCAAAATGACGAGCGCTCGTCTTTCCCCTGTGAAAACCTAAAATGACGACGGGCTCCAAGGCCGCTGGGCTTACTCCCCAACTTGATGCGTCTAAAACGAAAGTTACGAATGTAACTACGGTTCTATGAATCCTGGATGACCGCCAGAGCCAGTGCTTCACACTGGATATCTTCCGTCGCGCGCATGCGCAGGTCGAATATTTATATCAACAAAGTCACGTGTGACCTCGGATGACCCCCGTCGTCTATAAGTTCCGGTGTCATCCTGAGCTCAGTCCTATGGAATCTTCTCGCAAGTTCACGGGATTCCGAGTGACCAAGAACTCTGGCGGTCATCCAGGATTCATAGAACCGTAGTTACATTCGTAACTTTCGTTCTATTTCATCCTTACTGACCGCCAGACGCAGTGCTTCACACTGGATGACTTATACCAAAAGAGTCACGAGGAAGCACAGTAACTACCTCTTATAGCTCTGGCAGAGAAAATTGGCCAAAGAACCCTCCCCAGTGGGTGAGGGTTGGCAACGTTAACTCTGTAGTGTTTGGTGAATGTGCTCGGTGATGCCCATGAGGCCGCCGCACATATATCCCCCACAGGCACACCACTCAGGCTTGCCCTCGGTGTGGAGACACTCTTGGTAGTGACCCTTCACCCTGGATGGCCGAGCGCAGCCGCTCGCCTTGTATGTATCGGCAATGGCCTCCACTATCCAGTGGGACAGGTGCTGTTTTTTCGTTTTTAAAAAGGAGCACAGCCCTTCTTAGGCTCACCATAACTGACTATGCAGGCGGTGGCTTCCACATAAGCTCTGAGGGCCCACACTGGGCACAGCAGCCTTGACCTCTCCTCTCCCGATGGGGGAGGGGTCAACTTTGCCAGCTGGATAGGCCGGTTTATATGTGAACGTATCCACATAGTAGTCCTTATAGTGAGAGGGGCGAGGACACTCTCTAAGCTCACTCTCTTCACTAAGATAGTTGCTGCAGATATTAGTGTCCCACCAGTTAGCTTGAGCGAGAGCACTCTGCCACTGTGGAAACAGGCCAGGTAAAGTCCTTATAGTGAGAGGGGCGAGGACACTCTTCACTAAACTAGTTGCTGCAGATATTGGTGTCCCCCCAGTTAGCTTGAGCGAGAGCACTCTGCTACCGTAAAAAACGGACAAAAAAGAACACTGTACAGTGAGAGGGGAGCGAGGACACTCTCTTCACTAAGATAGTTGCTGCTGATATTGGTGTCCCACCAGTTAGCTTGAGCGAGAGCACTCTGCCACTGTGGAAACAGGTCAGGCAAAGTCCTTATAGTGAGAGGGGCGAGGACACTCTTCACTAAACTAGTTGCTGCAGATATTGGTGTCCCACCAGTTAGCTTGAGCGAGAGCACTCTGCCACTGTGGAAACAGGCCAGGCAAAGTCCTTATAGTGAGAGGGGAGCGAGGACACTCTTCACTAAGCTAGTTGCTGCAGATATTAGCGTCCCACCAGTTAGCTTGAGCGAGAGCACTCTGCTACTGTGAAAAACGGACAAAAAGAACACAGTCCTTACAGTGAGAGGGGAGCGAGGACACTCTCTTCACTAAGACAGCTGCTGCAGATATTGGTGTCCCACCAGTTAGCTTGAGCGAGAGCACTCTGCCACTGTGGAACAGGTCAGGAAAACAGTCCTCATAGTGAGAGGGGAGCGAGGACACTCTCTCCACTGGGATAGTTGCTGCAGATATTGGTGCCCCACCAGTTAGCTTGAGCGAGAGCACTCTGCTACTGTGAAAACGGACAAAAAAGACCACAGTCCTTACAGTGAGAGGGGAGCGAGGACACTCTCTTCACTTGGACAGTTGCTGTAACTCTTGGTGTGCTACCAGTTAGCCTGAGCGAGGGCACTCTGCTAACTGATATCCGCTACCGATATGTCCATAATGTTTACGACAATCAATGGACACAATCCGAGTATTAGCTTAGTCTAGTTAGCCGGAGCGAACTCGACAGCCGTAATGCGTAAAAACCATCAATGGGCACAACCTCAATGTTGATTTAATATAACTAGCATTCACCGAGTTAGCCTGAGCGAGCACATTCCGCTAACTGTGATCGTTGTAATGCTACAAAGTTGATGGCCACAGCCCCAGTATCAGCTTTGTTTAGCTAGTTTCCCACTGAGTTAACCTGAGCGGGGACGCTCTGTTAACTGTGACAGCCGTAAGGATACAAGTAAGGATACAAAGTTGATGGCCACAGCCCCAGTATCAGCTTTGTTTAGCTAGTTTCCCACTGAGTTAACCTGAGCGAGGACGCTCTGTTAACTGTGACAGCCGTAAGGATACAAAGTTGATGGCCACAGCCCCAGTATCAGCTTTGTTTAGCTAGTTTCCCACTGAGTTAACCTGAGCGAGGACGCTCTGTTAACTGTGACAGCCGTAAGGATACAAAGTTGATGGCCACAGCCCCAGTATCAGCTTTGTTTAGCTAGTTTCCCACTGAGTTAACCTGAGCGAGGACGCTCTGTTAACTGTGACAGCCGTAAGGATACAAAGTTGATGGCTACAGCCCCAGTATCAGCTTTGTTTAGCTAGTTTCCCACTGAGTTAACCTGAGCGGGGACGCTCTGTTAACTGTGACAGCCGTAAGGATACAAAGTTGATGGCCACAGCCACAGTATCAGCTCTGTTTAGCAAGCTTTCCACTGAGTTAACCTGAGCGGGGACGCTCTGTTAACTGTGACAGCCGTAAGGATACAAAGTTGATGGCCACAGCCACAGTATCAGCTCTGTTTAGCAAGCTTTCCACTGAGTTAACCTGAGCGGGGACGCTCTGTTAACTGTGATGGCCGTAAGGTTTACAAAGTTGATGGACGCAGTCCCAGCTAGCATCTCACCAAGTTAGCCTGAGCCTGAGACACTGCTAACTGTGAATTACGTCAGATGTAAAGATTAAATCTCCATGGACACAACGGCAATGCCGATCTAGTGTCTCACAAAGTTTGCCTGAGCAGGAACACTCTGCTAACTGATAGCCGTAACACTGTGAAGGGCGGGCCGACAGCGTAATTCTACGCTCTCGTTAGTGCGCCACTCGATTAACTAGAGCGGAAGCGCTCTGCCAACCGTGGAACAAACAACTGTTATAGAAAACTGTTAATCGATCTTACCGATTGCTGTCATCACGACTTAGCTGGCCCTTATCAGACTGGTGACGACCGATGATAGGGGCGTCCACCAGTCCGGGGCTCGATGTCCGAACGGCGAACTGTTCCCTCCGAAGAGGGACAGCTCGTCGCAGCCTTTGGAGGGCGAGAGAACCGCAACTCCGACCGGTGGTCACAAGGCTACAGCGACGAGCTCTAATATGTCTTGATCGTAGACACATCCTTGTTTATGCTACCATGGTTGCTGACCTGCGTCGCGAGAAGATGAAAAAGGACTGAGCTCAGGATGACACCGGAACTTATAGACGACGGGGGTCATCCGAGGTCACACGTGACTTTGTTGATATAAATATTCGACCTGCGCATGCGCGCGACGGAAGATATCCAGTGTGAAGCACTGCCTCTGGCGGTCAGTAAGGATGAAATAGAACAGAGAGACAGTTGACAAGCAAATCCTCCCGTTGATGAGTTTGGTTTGTTTATATCTACATTTCGCTGAGTTGTGCATATTTTTGTACAATGCAACCTAGACTCCCTCATCCTGATCCCTTGGCCGGTCTTTCGCCCTCTAACAGAGCATCCTGGTACCCCTCACCCTTGTGAAGCCGCTGCCGTACAGAATGGTTGAGGCGGTCAAAAGAGCACCACCACCCTGTCTCAGTGATGTGAATATATGACAATGATACAGGCCCATATCACAGTATGAATGTGAATATACATGAATACATTTCAAACAATGAATATGATTTTAGACATATATATTTTAAGACACGCATACATTTCTCTCCCACGCGCCCCACAGGCGTAGCATAGCGGAGATCATTCAATCTTGGAATCTCCGACTTTTTCCTGACTATGACCCAGATACTACGAGTTGTACTCCTAGCTTGTCCTTCAGCCATCGTACCAAAAGATACCTAGAGGGTATCATTGTAGTTTTGACAATGTGTTTGTCTTTTTGGCCCAGGAGGCTGCTCTGATATCACTTTGTTTTCTTCATGTGTATGCTCAGTACTATGCTGAGTCTCATGGAGTCATCTACGTGATCGATTCAACTGATGAGGAGCGCCTGTCAGAATCCAAGGAGGCCTTCGGTGAGTGACGTTGGCCTGCTATGTTCTGACTTTATTCCACTAACATCATGACATCGTGGCTCCGGTGTTGAAGAGCAGATTACTTGAATTCAAATGAGCACTTGACGTCATAACATAAGATGTTTGCTAATTGTTGACCCAATCACTGTGGTCTCCTCCAGAGAAAATGATCAGCAGCGAGATGTTAGAAGGTATCCCGCTCCTCGTGCTGGCCAACAAGCAGGACGTCCCGGTACTGTGATCTTTTTAACTCTCTGAGACCCTGTTCAGGTTAATGCAGACTTATTTTAAACCCTTTTATTAAGAACCTGGTTTGAGTCATGTATCAAGCAAAAATGCCAAACATTCTCTGGTTCCAGCATTTCAGGTGTATGCACTTGCTGCTTCTTGCTTTTTTATTTCATAAAATCTTAAGTTTTGAACTGTTTGTTGGACTGTACAAACAATTGGAAGGCTTCAGGGCTCGGCCTGAGTCGCCCTGTTATAAGATATATAACTATTAGAGATAATGATCGTGTTTCTTCACAGTTTTGTCGTTTCTGTTGCAGCCTTCAGTCGTGTCTTGTTTCTGCTCTGTTCTCAGGACTGTTTGTCCGTGCCGGACATTAAAACAGCCTTCAGTGACTCGGCCCCGAAGATCGGCAAGCGAGATTGTTTAGTCCAGCCTTGTACTGCCCTGACAGGGTAAGACTGCTACTGAATGGTACACTGAGTGTGTGCAATGACAGCGACCTGTCAAATAATCCAGTACAGTAGCCTGTAAGGAACACTTCCTTTGTGAAGCTCCTGATGTTCAGTTTCTGAAGTGGAAGCTGGTCAAAGTTAGTATTTGTTGTGCTGCTTCTGAAATACATGTAGGCATGATGAGAAATACTCAAGTCGAAATGGATCCTTCCTAAGTCCCGCCCCTTTTTGCTCTGTGCTCCAGTAACAGGTGAGCTAGCTTGGAAGCTGGCGGAACCTCAGTCAACTTTCCCCTTCCCTGTTAGATATGCTCCGCCCGTTCAAAGCTTCCATTACTGTGTAATTCACATTACATGTCACAATCTTGACGGACACTTTACATTGTATCCCTCTGAAGTTAGCTAATGTTAGCAAAGCGCCAGCTAACATTAAAGGGATTTGGAAAAGGACAGTTAGCTTTTCTGACTGCATACAGACACAAAATGAAACATTGCTACTGTATCAATATCGAGATATTCCAAAGTAAAAGTCCAATATTTGTACATATAAATAGCTACACTTCTGAATACTTGCAGTGCTATATGTAACCAACACATTCTGACTGCAAACATGCTGAAAATCAAACATTTTTACTGCATCAATGTAGAGATTTTCCAAAGTAAATGTCTATAGTTTTTACAGGTTTTAGTGGTTTAAAAAAAAGTGAAAGAAATTGTAACATGGAATCGCAATACTTCTGGGTTCGCCCCCAGTAACCTTCTGTTGAACTTTGATGAGGCAGTTGGTAGAAGAAGAACCCACGCAGCTCATTACTCTCATCAGCTCTTTTTCCTTTTGGTCTGAAGAAATAAGAAGTGAGTGACTTCTTTGTTTTGACACAGGGATGGAGTGAACGAAGGCATCGACTGGATGGTGAAGTGTGTGGTCCGGAACATTCACCGGCCGCCCAGACAGAAGGACATCACGTAGTCACGAGCGCTGCTTCCACTGACTTTGGACTGAGTTTCTCCTTGAGGACATTCCATGTAAACCCTGGAGTTGATACTCTCCCCTCTCTCCTCGTGTTTGAAGAGTTAGAATTTCGGCATTTTAGGGGTTCATTACAGACATATTTCTTTCTCACAAAGCATCATTTTAGATGTGCTTTGAATGGACTCTTTGAAGCAGTGGTCTCTGGAGCTGGCGGGGGTGTGACTGTGTCTGACTGACACTCGCCTCTGAAGCAAAGAATCATCGGTTCTCACGTGAAATATAGAAAACTGCAACAGGGGGGTTCTCTGTTAACGCTATCAGATCAACTCAACAATATTTAGCTCACATTTTTAAAGTCAAATTTGCTGTTTATTGCTGAAGATTATCTTGCTGAACAAAACATGTATCATAAATGTTTGTTTGCCGCAGAGTTTATTGTCTGTAATAATCCAAAATGCAATGGAAAATTCCCTTTGGCTATTTGTGAAGGGAACCAGTCTGACGTTAACTTCCTGTTGGACTACAAAAATACATCGTCCCTGCAGCTCTGTATGGTCCGTCTGTCCCTGTACCACATGCAGTGTTTGGGAGGATCCATGGTCCTGTTGAGTTTGTGAATTATGAAATCATAAATAGAACCAAGCAAATGTGAAAAACAGGGTTAACTGTCTGTGTGGTAGTGATACAACACAGATGAAGTTACTGACAGATGGAACAATTCATGCTCCCTGTAACCAGAATAAAACATTTCTTCTTTTAAAATAGGAAACGTAATTTCACTTCGACTTTAAGGTTTGAACTCTCCGATCTGCACACTGCCCCTCAGACCGGAAGCATTCACTACTTTTCTAACTTTGCCGGTTTTCATGTTGTTTCTAACCCTAAACTTATGTTATTCACATAACTATCATACCACAATGTCATGATGGACAAATGAGAAGAAATAATTCGAGTGGTAAGGCTTTGTGACATTTTTCCATGACTTTTACTTTGACGGGGTTTCCTGTGGGCAGCTGTGTAGTGTTGAGTTAAAATCCAAATAATGTGAGGTGAAATTGTTTGAGTCCAACTCCGTGAAAAGGAGAAGAAACTCTTAACGGTTCTTTTTTTTATCCTCTCTTTTTTGGGTTGCATAATTGTATTTAATGTTCATAATTGGACCCTACAGCTGGGTAACAGGGCAGGATGTCTGTCACAGAGAAGTCCTGCTGCATCACTTTATACCAGCAGCGTAACTCTGGATGTAGGACGTTGTTATACAAACGACTGTGTCCTCTGTCAGTCTCATGTGGTAGATGAAAATAATAAACTTCTAATTTCAAAGAAACATTCTCATGTTTCAATTTGACATGTTCTGCAAACACACAACACATGTTGGAATAAGCACTGACGGGTTCAAAGGAACACACGTATATTCTAACTGCAAGAGGAGAGAGAGTCAGGGAGGGGTGTCCCTCAGGAAGCTGTGTGTTTATAGCTCTCTGAGGACAAAGAAACCACATCCGCTGAGCTTCTGTGCACGAAGGCTGACGGCTCAGCAGGTCATGACTTCCTTTCTGCTCCATTTGATGTGCAACAAGCTCTACACGTCTTTGTGTGATCAGCCCCTTACACACACACACGAGAAATGATTAACTAAGTATCACAAGCATTTGTTTTGGCTGCTGAACTTAACTGCAGCTTGAGTTAAGTTGTAAAATGTCATTAGATTGGATTCCCCAAATCACAAGTACAATCTAGTGTCATGAACAACTATTCAGTCTTTGACAAACTACTTTGTTTGATGCCTGAATTGCTGATGCTTATTGGTGATTTATATATAAAGAATAATCTCTATTAATTAAGTCAAAGCTGCAAAAGTCAAAGAGCGGAGTTGCTATTGACTTCAGTACCATTCACCTGTATTTGTTCCAACAAAATGTTTTTCAAGATTTGCGGACAGATCAACCATGTCTCCGTGATGTCATGAGAAACAAGTCCTAAGGAAACGTGTGTGATGGTGATAAACGTCTGGACTGGGATCTGCTGCAGCTCACTGCTCAACCTTTGGTTTCTTCAGGCCTTCTTCTGATTGTTAAAAGAAAATCTGAGGACCACCTTCACAATCAAGAAATAAACTGCTGTAAATATGTGTTATGTCACTATATAGCTGTGATGGCCATAATACATATTCTGCTTACCCTCACCATCACTGCCTGCCATTATGAGTCCATATTTAATACATTCAGGGTCATATTTCCTCACCGCAGCGTTTACTGGTGCAGCATTGACTCCCCCATCACTTTCCCTTTCTAAAACCGACCCACTTTGTGTCACTGTATCCAAGAGAACGTTCGCTAGCTAACAGCGGCAAAACACGTCTGTCTCTATCTGAGAAATGAACAATCATTCTCTTTTTATTTCTAACCATGTGTCAGTACCTCGGGGGCCCACTAGATGGCTCTCTGAGGACCAGCAGTGGGCACCGGCCCAGTGGTTGAGAATAGCTGTTCTTTAAGGATTGGCGGGTCTAGATAATGGATGGATAAAACCTCAAACATGCTAAAGGACTGCATGAGTCCTTCTGAGGTAGAGATTATCATACTCTGACAAAATAACTATACAGATGCTCGGCGTAGCCTATAAATGCTTCAAAATAATATGCAAATACTATATATTGGAAGACAAAATGTCTCAATGTAAACTGTGTGCCTGAAGGCCTCTACACACCAGCGTGGTGAGTAAATGACACCACAATGCCAAATACTCACCTGTGAATAATATGTCTGGGACTTTTATTGTGAAAAGAGAGGAAGAAGTGGATTTGGTCTGTGCTGCAGTTATAAATTCAAAGAAATAATAAAGTTTGCCGTCTTGCTCCAGACGACAGAGCCTCCATGTCTTTGTCTTATGATTATCATAAATATACGTATGCACAACGTGATTGTTTGATGCCTTTGTTCACAGTGCAAAAGCTCAGAAAAACGGTCTCCTCCTAATGTCTCATCAATGCTGTTTCTTGCGCTGTGATATATGATCTATTTTATTAGAGCTGCAATAATGAATCCGTTATGAAGCGATCAACAAGAGAGAAATAAACACTGGATGGAATTTTTAAAGGGTGTAATGAAATGTCCATTCTGACTGTGGGAGACTAACCCTGCCAACATTACTGAAGTGCACTGAATATTTAAACCACGAAAGATAATCTCAGCATGTCTTCAGGGTGACTGTACATCATTCCGGTCTATAACATTGATCCACTTACAAGAAGTGACCTATTCCGGAGTCATACTCCTCGTGACCTTTGACCCCTGAGCCCCTCCCTGCAAACCCTCTTTACATCATCATTCTGAAAGGTTTCCCACACGCTCCTCGACCAGCTCCATCCTGCTGCGTCTCAAACCACGAGAAGCATCACCATCCCTTGATCTTCTCCTCTGGTTGATCAGTATGATCTGCAGCTTTTTAGGCCAAAAGATCTGATTCTACAATAAATAAGTGTGGTGATACTCCAACTAAAACCCCATGTGCAGACTTAAACCAATGTTAGTGGTCTTGTAACCTGTAATACTACAGGTCCCTACGTCAACCAGTCGTTTTCTCCAGCTAACTCTTGCCTCCGTGGATCAATGACAACATTCGTCAGCTCAAAAGGAAATCTACAGTAGTTTAGCGTAGATGGAAGAGATCAAACCTTAGGGTCCTTCTCCATCTGAAAGAATTGCTGTCCATGCTCCAACAGAAAGGACAAAGGTGAGAGCTGCCTACTTTGCAGGCCCAGCTACTGACAAACACAATCCTAGGGCCCTGTTTATTTATCTAACGCCAATGTCTTCTGCCCAAGCAGCAAACTATGATGAGTAGGGAAGACTTCATGTTGTCTATTTTCATGACAATGTTTTTGTGTCATTGTTTTGGTAGATATTTCCTTTGGGAGTTGGTCGAACACCAGGATGTTCTCAACAAAAGCACCACTTTAAATCTTGTGTTTACTTTATTAATCCCACGAGGGGACATTTTTGACATGGCTATCTTGTAAATAAGTCAATCTGTGACGGTTCACGGTTTACCGTGAGGGATTAGGAGTGGATCAGAGACTCAGGCGCAGACTTAGACACAGGACACAAGGTGAGGTGAATTGCAAGGCTCAAAAACTCAAGGCTCAAGAATCCAAAAACAACTCCAATAGGGAGTGGGAAAAATCTCAACTGAAAATAAAAGGCAAAGTCACAAAAGGGCTTGGTCACCAAAAGCACAGACACAAACCGTGGAGCGCAGAGGGTCAACACGAGGGAATGACCACAGGAGAGCGAACCAAACCAGTAGAGTTTTAGGACTTAAAAATAGAAAAAACAGGTAAATTACAGAGGTGTCGATAATTCTGTGAGTTCATCACTACCAGTGACACCTTTCACATTACACGTTTGTTATTCGACCCATTGTTGATACAACAATATGCGTAAGTGCAGCTTTAAATCACCTTTAATGTTAGATACTGTTTAGATTAGAACAACGGTTCCCAAACTTTTTAAGCCGCGCACCCCCTTCTACATCCCGACCGGGTTCGCGCACCCGAACAAATTAAAAAAAAGCAACAGAGCCCATTTACAGCCGCATAAAAATCTGACCAATAACAGAACAGTTTGCTCGCGCGTGACGTTAGTTTACAATATTTAGTCCGCTGTTAAATGTTGCAGTGTGAACACAAACCGAACAAAGGGGAAACTGCAACATTGTATCATATTAATCCCTGAATCAGAACAAAGCAAACGAACTGAAGGTGTGAAAACGCCCTGAAACACTGCAACAAAGTTTCAATAACTTTCAGTGACACAAGGCGTCACTTTTAAAGAGCAATACGGATGCGAGCACACACGCACAGGCTCAGAGGCAGATTATCACATTTAATTTACAATTAATGACAGACTAATGAAGCCAGGATGTCTTCGGACAAAGCATCGATGCGGCGCGACACAGTGTTGTTGGACACCGGGATCATGTCCAACTTTTTTGCTTCTTTCTGCCCAATCATACATTCCACCATCTCTCTGGCAGCTGGCAAGCTCACGTCTTCAGCGATTGTGTGCGGTAGCCCCTTTCTCGCTATTCTGTAACCAGATATGAAGCCCGTAGTGCGTCATTTATAGACCCAACACATGAATGAGACTCCAGTTGTTTTTGGCTGTTTTGTAACTCCTCCAATTTGGATATAAACAATGTAAGGGGCTTTTGACTTGCACTGGCATGCTTGGTGTTCAGGTGGCGACGTAAATAAGAGCTTCAGACTGTTAGCCAGAACCTCACTGCACACCACGCACTGTGGCTGTCTCTCTCTCTCTCTGTCCCTCTCTCTCTCTCTCTCTCTCTCTCTCTCTCTCTCTCTCTCTCCTCTTTTACGACTGATGGCTTCAGATGTCCCACCTGACAGTTTCCCCGATTTCAGCCAGTTTAGCATATTTGCATGAATGTTGCTGAATGCACGAAGTTCGCTGTTAGCTGACGTTAGCTGCACAAGCTAGGCGAGGTTAGCTGCACAAGCTAGGCTCGCTAGTGTGTACACTGGCGGCAGGCGGCAAGACTGCCGGAAGGAGCTCAAGTGCATTTATTAAATTGTACGTTTTTAATTTTAAATCTTACAAAGGGGATTTTTATAATTCATGTTTTTATTTTGTGAAAAATCCCACTTTTTAAATTCAAATTAATTCTTTTAAAAAGATTTAATATTATTACACCATCAGACGCCATTACACTTTTCCTCTCGCGCACCCCCTAGAGGCAGCTCGCGCACCCCCAGGGGTGCGCGCACCACACTTTGGGAATCCCTGGATTAGAAGATGCTTTAAAAAGAACAAAGGTTCATTCCCTTAACTTCAGCTGTGGGCTTTCTCTTATGTTTTAATCCTTGAAATGAGTGGCCTTGTCTTTCTGTAGTTAATTTGTGCCTTCAGAAATCACACTGATGAACTACACAGCACAGAAACATTGTCACCATCTCACCCAACTCAAATCATTTTAAGACAGTAATTCATATAATTCACAACACATTTCATATCTGATAGTCTGTGCATATCTGCATCATGTCAGATAAATTATGTTTTGTTACGTACATCATGGTGGGACTGTTCTCCCACCACTGCTTCACCCCACCCATCACACACACACACACACACACACACACACACACACACACACAC